>NC_046312.1:31680607-32039982 GCF_009819535.1 Lacerta agilis
CAAAATAAATTTATAGAATACACACAATTAGTAACTATGACCGCGAAACGAGTGGAAGTGTTTTGAAGACTATCTCAGAGGATATAATAGTTTAACCTACAAGTAGGAATGAACATAGGAACAGCAGATCACATTAAATAAAGGAAGATTTGAGACGAAGATGGGTGGAATAATAGAATTTGCAGCCGAGAAAAAACTGCCTAGAGATGGACTGGGAAGTCTGAGGATAAGAGATAATGATGAATCTTGTATGGTGTATATATATGTTGCAAAAGTGCATAAACAAAAAGAAAAGCAGCAGTCTTTTTTTATAAAAATAAGGGGGGGGGACTAGAGTGTTTCAAATGTTTATGCAACAAATCCAAGATGTTAACCTCTTTTTTTCTGAATGACAGAACTATTCTTTGGCTGAACTTGATGAGAAGATCAATGCACTTAAGCAAACATTGCTGAGAAAAACAAATGAAGGGAGGCCCAAGGTTGTTGATCAGCTTCTTTGAGTACAGTGATGTGACTTCATCGTGCTTTCATGTGTACTTAACTCCTTTAGACTGCCCAAGTACTGTTTATCTAGGCACTCTGTGGAAATGAAACATTACATATGAACCAGTCAAATTCTTATTGGAAACCTAGGTCAAGTGAACTTTTTTTCTTCAAAATGAAGAATGTTTTTAAACGTAGCCTTGTAAATGTCTCTTCCCTTCTGATGGAAAGGAGGGTCTGTAGAAACAATAAAAAGAAAACCATACATCTTGTATGTGATGCCTGTGGCTCAGAATGCCTCTTTAATAAATGTAGTTTTATCCAAAGAGTAGTGCGAAACATGATTGTTCATATAATTCGTATAGCTTTGTGAAATAAAGAGTTATATGTAGAAAAATTAAGCCAGCTTGCTGCGGTCTGGGTATCATTGGGAATTTCATGGTGCATTTAATGGGATGAGGGATTTCTTGAAGTAGGAAAGTAAACTGACATATATCACTAGGTGATACTGTTATGAGTGATACTGTTTGTTCATGAGTTAATACTGAATGCTTATAGAAGTGAAATCCTTAGGACTATATCAAAAGAAGAAGAAAAGCAACTGTGTTACACTGAACTAACTCTTTCCACACACGTTACCTTCACATAGGCTTTTTGAACTCTGTGTGATGCCAGTCTTGTCTTGACATCATAGACTCAGAAGAGTTACTAGTGACCTAAAAGAGCTTCTCGTCCATCCCTCTTTTAGTATGGGAAAGCCACTACTACAACATCCCTGATTGGTTGCCATCCAGCCTCTACTTTAAGACCTCTAAAGAGAAGAATGGAAACATTTTTCAAAAGTGTCTTGATCAATACTACTGCTATGGTAATGAGCACTAACAGCAAGTGTGTTGTAGTAGGGAAAGTGTTGGTTGTTGTGGACTAGGCAAATCTTGGTTAAAGGCCTGTCTTAGCCACAAAGCTCAGTGTGGTGCTCTTGAATAGGGTTGCCATACGTCCAGAATTACCCAGGCATATCCGGAATACTGCAGTCGGAAGTAGTGTCTGGGTAGAAATCACAAAAAAATGTCTGAGGATATCCGGGTGAATGGCAACCCGTGTTGACAGTGCCATTTTTGGCAATTTCCCCTCATAATAGCTCAAAAGCTTCATATTTTTTGGCGAATTTGCAAGAAAAGCTTAATAACTTTTTCTGTCTGGGTTTTCACTGTTTGCCAAGCCTACTCTTGAACAATTCTCTAGTTTCTTAGCCCAATTGAGCTGATGGGTTTATTGGAGGAATACAAATACTTCATCATTACAAACTTTTATTATCTGCCTTGTAAGGTTAAATGTTACATGGCCAATAGAACGGGATAGTAATTCATCACGGAATCACTCTTCACTGCAGAATTTACACAGAAGTAGACCTATAGCCTAGTTCTCCTAATTTGTCACCTTCTCTTTGGTAAACAACGTCCCCGCATTTATACCACTTACCTACTTGCAGGTGCCTTTTTATTTAGTTATCATTCTGTAACAAAAATAACCTAAGAAACCCAACTGAATTCTACAAATGAGGTGCTTTTTAACCCCAGGCAATGTTAAAATGGGGGGGGGGGGGGGTTTAAAGCAAAAATCAAGCAAGGGAGGTAGATAGTTTCTGACAGAATTCATATGGTTTTGTTTTAGAATATTTTAGCACCCCAGACACATGCCAGTTGATTTGTGGTATAAAAATACCACACCTGTATATGTCAGTTTCATACTACCCCATGTCAATCTCACTACATTAGAAGTTGGAGGGCGTAGGAAAATACTCAATAAAACTGGCTGTGTCTAATTGGAAGAGGCTAAATTTAGGCATAGGGACTAAGTACCCTACAAATTTTAACTGGCATTTCCTAAAGGTAACAAAGTAACTATACATTTACAGACAATACAGAGACATTTGGAAACAATCATAATTTATTTGTATGCCACCTTTCCATAGTTAAAGTTACAAACGGCTAAAGTAGTCCTAAACAGTAAATAGAACACATCAAAAACTACACAACCATAATTGAACAATTTCCACATAAAGCATTATAAGAACTTCTTCAAACATTGCATAGCTAAACTGTGAAATTTGTTTCCACAAGATCTAGTGATGGCCATCAGCTTAGGCATTAGACAGAGCGTCTTCTCGGTGCTGCTGCTTCCAGACTCCAGAACCTGGAGAAGCTAGTCTGGCTCCCTCCTTGCTTTTCTTCCAACAGGATTTTGGAAACTTACTGCTTCAAATGAGTAGGCTGCTGGTGTTCTGTTTTTATTGTAATTATTATGTTTTAAACATATTTTATATATGTATATAGTTTTCATTCTATCAGTGTTAATTGTTTTTTCATGATTGTTTCTATGTTTTTAACAATTCTGGTTTTTATCTGTAATAATAGGGAATTAGGGACGCAGGTGGCGCTGTGGTCTAAACCATTAAGCCTCTTGGGCTTGCCGATGAGAAGGTCGGTGGTTCAGATCCCCGCAACGGGGTGAGCTCCCGTTGCTCTATCACAGCTCCTGCCAACCTAGCAGTTCGAGAGCACGCCACTGCAAGTAGATAAATAGGTACTGCTCCAGCGGGAAGGTAAACAGCGTTTCCATGCGCTGCTCTGGTTTTGGTGTTCCATTGCGCCAGAAGCGACTTAGTCATTCTGGCCACATGACCCGGGAAAACTGTCTGCGGACAAACGCCGGCTCCCTTGGCCTGTAAAGCGAGATGACCGCCGCAACCCCAGAGTCATCTGTGACTGGACTTAACTGTCAGGGGTCCTTTACCTTTACCTTAATAGGGAATGGGGGGGGGGAAATCACTGGAAGGTAAGGCTATTGTATTCAGCAATGGCAGAATCTGGGGCAGCAGCATGCTGTAGAACAGCAACAGGAAAGGGCTAGTACTATAACATCCTCTTCCTGTAAAAGAGACCTTGTTGCCACTATTCAGCAGGCCCTTGTAACCTCTCAGTTTGACTGCTGTAATAATACACAGGGCTGCCCGTGAAACTGCAGTTGATCAAGGATGCTGAAGTCAGAATGAAATATGGATGTTAACTTCCAAGAGCCAACACTGATTAGCAGTTTTTTTCCAGGCTAATTTAAAGATCCTGCTTTTTATCCTTAAACTCGGGTCTGAATGTGGTGCACTTGTGAATGGTATGCGCATGTGAATTGTGTGTGTGTGTGTGTGTGTGTGCGTGCATGTGCTTCACTTTGGGATTGGGCCCTAGCCATTGCTGGTATGTAGACCCATCATGCATCTCACAGGGCAGGTTGGGGTGTTGCCAACTCTGCATTGAAGCCCGCATCAAGAATACCCAAGAGAGTACCATTTCCTACATGTACCACACCAACGACTGAGATTCTTGTCACTTATTTCTGCTGCAAAGTGCTACCTTTGGAAGCTAGATTGCATTCGGCAATTTTTATTCTTGTCGTCTATGTATAAAAATATTCACATACCACTATATCGTAAAATGTTGTTTACAATAACACATGAAGCATACGCTGTTGCTATGCAATGTTTATGGAACCATTACAGCTTGAGATTTGCCTCATTCAAGAGCTTAGCCCACTTAGTGCTATTAGGACTAAGCGGGCTTTTAACTTCCAAGTTTGACAGAGTTTAGTTTAGTTTGTATTATTTTTCCTATTGTCAAGGTGATGCTGTTGGTTTAATGCACCTTTTCTTGGATTTTAAAAATACAGTTGGAGTGGCAGTTTAATGTTGCTTGCTGCTTTGGGAATTAATTTGAGTCGCAAAGCAGAATTATAAGCCCTTAAATAAATACAAAACAGACAAAAAGGCATAAAAACGATGATGATCAGAAACTGATAGTAAATAACAGTGTACTGCAAGCAAGGCCAGGTCTTTGTAATAATTCAGACAGTGTATGAGATGATACTGCAAAATCGCTGAGAACTTAATGGGAAGCCGATTAACCTGTTTTATAAATTAACTTATTCATGAGTGTATAAATTCAAACAACATATATCACACCTGAGAACTATTTCTATAGTAAAGCCACAAAGTGTTTTGCACATAGTATGGTATGATCTAACCAGACCTGCAGTCTTCTTCCACTCCCATTTTCAGACTGTTCGACACTACAGACTGATACTTTTTCTGATAGTACCTATAAACAGGTCTCTTCCTAGAAGCATCTCTCTGAACTAGAGTGAATTAAGAAGTTACTCACTCTGGACACAAGAGCTTCCTCTGTTTGAATCTACACAAGTGAGCCAGTGCTTGTAGGGAGAAAAGGAAGGGAGAGAAAAGGATAATTACTTATTCCCTCTTCAAGTGGGAATAACGCTTTGATGCCTGAAAAAGGAAGGGGCAGTTCTGATCTCTGAAAGAGAATAGCAAGAACGCTGTAGAATTTCACATCTTGAACTACAAGACTACAGAACATTTCACAGACAAGTCAGGTGTTTCTGATGTAGTTACCTGGTACGGACAGTTTAAAAGACCATTCATTCCCTGTTCCTGTTTGGTCGTGATGCCACTCTTTACAATAGGTCTGGTTCATGTTAACATAAATCTGTAATATTGCACAACCACCTAAAATTAACAGATACTTTATAAAAAGCCATTCCATGAGAACCACCCTTTTCCTGCCTTAAAAAGAAAACTCGATGCTATACCCAGATACAGGCAATGTAACACATCAGTTGGTCTTCTGTGATTGATTCTGGAATGTCTGCTTTTGCTGCAAGTTCTTCTGCGAAAGGAGCGATTCATCTCTAGGAGGCTAATTTCTTATAGCCAAGTGCAGGATTTTAATAAACAAACCCAAAAGTGAAGTGCCTTTTTGAACAGCCCTCACATCAGCAGGAAATATGAGTGGTTCGGGAAGCTTGAACTGTTCACTATTCTCTCTAACATTGTTTAGAACAGTAATGGATTTTTTTTTGTTTTACCCTTAATAAATCATAAGTGATCTCTTTGTTTGGTTTTAATTATGGAATTGCGCTACCACTGAGGAGTTTTCACTCTTAAACACTAAGCAAATAATCTGGAATAAAAAACTAAAGAGGAAAGCAGGTTGGCAATAATTTTGAAAGAGAGTTTTTTTAAAAGCACTTGTAAATTATCAGCTTGTGCCTGGTGGTCGGGCAGACCGACAGCTGTGCAGGCAGACCACATCCTAGAACGTGAAAAGTGTTGGACATCACTAAACCAGAACTCTGGCAAAGGGGGCTAAGATACCATCATTTGCTGCCATGGTAGCTTGCTGGGGGAGGAAACTGATCTTTGCTGCGCTATTGCTGGCCGGAAGATGGTGATGTTACTAGCTCCAAAGGAATCGAATAATAAAAAGGAACCAATAGGGCTGTACTACTTGACCAGCTGACTCTGGCTTCGTTCTCCAACCTGCTCAACTTCTGGCTGGGTTGCTAGATGGTAACTTCAGGCGTGGAATTTTCATGAGCAAAATTCCATACCAGCTCAAGGATCCACACAGCCCTTGTGCCAGGAATAAATTCCCTGTCTTTTATGAAGACTCTTCTTCAGTGGTTATGATAAGAAGACATGTAGTGGTCACCATTAAACTTACTGTGTAGCCAGGGTCGGCCTACCCATGAGGCGGGGTGAAGTGTGTGTGTGTGTGTGTGTGTGTGTGTGTGGCATTACAGCTCATCTCCATCCCTGCACACAAGCTAAGTAGCAATGCCTTGTCGAACGCCCCAGTGATGGAAGTGGTGGGGTGTACCCTGATTTGGCCTGAGATTTGTAAGTTTCTCATGATGGTGCTCTTTCCAACCCGCCACCCCACCCCATGCAGCAGGTTTTCCTTTAAAGGAACAGTTTTCCTTTATCCAGTCAGTGGATAAAAGTACCGGTAGTTGGTGATGCCTGCCCTGCGGAACACCTTCCCATCAGATGTCAAGGAAATAAACAACAATCTGACCTTCAGAAGACATCTGAAGGCAGCCCTGTTTAGGGAAGTTTTTAATGTTTGATGTTTTATTGTGCTTTTAATATTCTATTGGGAGCCGCCCTGAGTGACTGGGGGAAACCCAGCAAGATGGGCGGGGCATAAATAATAATAATATAACAACAACAACAACAACAACAACAATAATAAATTATTATTATTATATCTGATTGGCCAACATAAGAACTGCTGGACCAGTTGGGCTGATCCAATGGTGCTCATGTTCTTATGTTATTTTGTTGTTTGAGGAGCCAATGAATGCTACACTGTTGAACCTGATCCCTTACATTGCAGGCCATATCCAGAAACAGTATTGCAACTGGGAAATAAAATTCACCTTCATGCTTCATAAAGGCAAAATTACCCTTTTCTAGCGAGAGCTGGCCCAAGAGTCGTTAGCAAAACTACTTGTTTGCAAAAAGAAAGAAAAGAAGTCTTTTATCTCTCTCCAGTGCAACAACTAAGCAGAATATTTGAATGTCGCCTCTCAATACTGTTTTCAGGGCTGCCCGAGTTTTACTCCCCAGATAGATAGATGTGGGTTTGGCATAAAATAATTAGCAAGGGAAAAAGAGCCAGAGTTAGGTAATCACCTTTGTAAATCTTCAAATGAAACAGCGCTTTGTCATGAACAAAACACTTAGAGCTACAATGAAAAGAACAGGCTTTGTTTAAAACCTATTATTTAGAAATCATCTAATTTTTAAAGGTTAATTAGTGTAATTTACCCATCTTGGATTATTGAAAAGGTCTGTATGTGAACAACAAACATCAGTATTCAGTCCGTTTCGCTCCCCCCCCCCCCCGCTGATTCATCCACATCTGTTTTGCTTTTTATGATCACCTAATTGAGGCAAGGATTTCTGTCCAATACAGATGGTCTACTGTTGATAACTATTTGCATGCCGTTTATACTATTATTGTACTGATTTTTATTCATTGCCAAACCGTGAGGAACATAACAATGGCACGAACAATTCATTTGGCTGGGAGATTAAAATAGATTTGTGCAGAAAATTCACAATGAAGACAAGTAAATTATTTATCAATATATTTGCCTACCAATTGTTCTTCTTCTTTACAGTCTATTTACCCCGTTCCACAATGTGCCCCTGTTATTTGGGAATCTTCAACTAGCAGCCAGGCTAAATCAGCTGCTTCAAACTCATTTCTGTTGAAAATGAGAATTATACCCTTCTCTGCGCATGTAGGCAACAATGGGCGAGATCTGGGCTCTGCTGAGGTCAAGTGCTTTGTCATTCATTTCAGGATTTCACCTTGACTCCAGTGCTCAGATGACTTGGAATCGGGTCTTCCTGTCCCCCACAACTGTTTGTGATGCCCCTGTTATCCCAGAAAACTACAGGGGAGGCTGCAATTTCACCCCCCTGTCTCCATTCAGGGCCTTTTAATCCCCCCTCCCCGAGTCTGAATCTCTGCACCATGTTCCTCTTTGACAATCTGCCTGGCTAAGGGAGGCAGTCTGGCCTCCAGATCTGCATTGCTTTGTTTTCTCAAGCTGTCTATTCCTGATCGGTCTGTGTTCAGTGCTTCAAGGAAGGAAGGAGAGGCATGGAGCAGAGAGGGCTCATCACCTTGATCTTTTATCAATGCCCCTAACCTGTAATTATTTTTTTTTAATAAGCTGCTGTGGGAAATGATTGGGAGGAATTCTGAGTGGGTCTTGTGGGTTTCATTCAGGCCTTTTCCCAGCATAGTTCAAGCACTGTTTGAACCCAGCGTTAAGAAATAATCATAAGGATCAGCTGCACAGCCAATGGGCACGATCCAGAGTATTTCCTTCTGTAAATGGAAGTGTTTCTTTCATTCGCAGAAGGAGCTGGATGGGAGGCAATACTTACCAAATCCCCTTCCATCTGTGACACCTCTCACACTCTTCCAAAGGGTCTCTCAACCTTACACAGTACCTTTTCAGGGAGTGCTAGGAGCTCCAGGGAGGAGAAGTCAGCGAAAATTGCACCCCACTTTCCTTTACTGGCAGTAACCCAACAGCAGAATTCCATTCATGGTTCCAACCCGTTGTGTCTGGTCCATTTAGAGGCAGGTGTGAACCAGGCTCCCCAACTACATCAACATGCTCCTCCAAGCCTCTCTGAACTGCCTGGATATGCAAATAGGAATGTAGCTGCCTACTTGTGCATGACTAGAATTGTATTGGGGTTTCTCTCTTGATAATCCAAATCCTTACCACCATTCCCCAAACCATCTACTGACATGGAGTAGTATGGACACACTGATGTCTAAGCAGATGTCTAAGCAAGCATCACACTGTCTCCACCAACATCTCCACCCAGGTATTGAGCTGAAATATGCACAAACATTACATGTCAAGGTCTCTGTTCCAGCCTCATCCCTTTCTCAGATCTAAAGGATTTCTCCCCTTCATATAGAGGAAGTGGAAGCAACTCTTCCATAATACAGCAGAACCTGATTTACAGAGTTATGGTCAGAGCAAAGCAGAAATCTGGGTTCCCTTCACTACTCAATCATTTCTTAGGAGCTTTTGAAAGGTAAAGGTAAAGGGACCCCTGACCATTAGGTTCAGTCGTAGACGACTCTGGGGTTGTGGCACTCATCTCACTCTACACGCCGAGGGAGCCGGTGTACAGCTTCTGGGTCATGTGGCCAGCATGACTAAGCCGCTTCTGGTGAACCAGAGCAGCACACGGAAACACCGTTTACCTTCCCGCCGGAGCGGTACCTATTTATCTACTTGCACTTTGACATGCTTTCAAACTGCTAGGTTGGCAGGAGCAGGGACTGAGCAATGGGAGCTCACCCTGTTGCGGGGATTCGAACCGCCGACCTTCTGATCGGCAAGCCCTAGGCTCAGTGGTTTAGACCACAGTGCCACTCGGGTCCCTCTTAGTAGCTTTTACTAGCATGCAAATTTCAAAACAGTGTCGAGGCTTCAGACCACAACTAGCCAATCTCTCAAACACATTATTCTTCACAGCTGAACATTATCAGATGTAGAGTATAGGTGTTGCCAAATTTCAAAAATTGCTTCATTCGTGCAGTAAGCTAAATATTACTGCATTTGTATAATGCCTGCTGCCTCTGCCTGACTCATGAAGCAGAGTCTGATTTTTTTTTTGTCAAAATGGGCAACAGATTTGCCCAGCTCATGAAACAGACTGTATGAATTGAACAAATTCTCTGTCTAATTCATGAAATCAATAATGTCTTTGCATAATTCATGAAATAAGCAAAGCCTCTCATGAACCTGGCAGAAGCTTTTCATCGTTTCATGACTTTGGCAAAAGCAAAGGCTTATTGTCACCCCCTCCCCTTTATAGTTTATGCAGTTGCTTAAAATTAGGCAAAGCTGTAGCTTAGTTCATTGTTCAGGGGAAATTGTTCATAAATGAGCCATTATTTCAATTATTCAAAGACCAGAACATTTCCACAACTTAAACATTAATGTATAGTCCTTAAATATAAGGTTATATGATAAATAAATAAGCTTACGTATTTATTTTACAGCCTTTATATCAGGCCATCCCAGAACATAGTTCTGTTGTCAGCCCACAAATATAGAAAAATACAATACAATTTAAAATATTATTTTAAAAGAAGTTTCCAACAGGAAAAGATCTAAACCTAAATTGACAAATAACTAAAAATAAACAATATACAAGCAGCGGGATAAAAGTTCATATTTTAAGATCCTTGGTTTTAAAAGCTAGTGAGAACTGAAAATCCCGCAACTTCACATAGTGCTGAAAAGATCCACGAAAAAGGTGCCAAGTGGGATGCCACCACCAAGAAGGCTCTTTTTTCCAACAGCCACCTGCTTGCTGGAGGCACTCACAGCAAGGCGTCTGTTGAAGATTCTAAAGTTCAGGTAAGCGTATGATCTTTCACGGCAGGAGAATCATGAGAAGGACCCAGCCTCTGGAGACATGATGCACTCGGCTCCAGAGGCATAGCGTGGGGGGGTGCCATGGGTGCCGTGGCCCTGGGGACAATTTTGAGAGGGGGGCGCAAACAGGCGCTACCACAGCAGGCTTCTTCATCAAAGCCTAGTTCCAGGCCAGAAGGAGCTGTGCCTTGGTTGTGACACTTGTGCCTGGTGCAACTCTGCCCCTGGGTCAGGCCTAACCCGGGGGAGGAGAAGAACAGGCTGCTGCCCACCCCCCTTGGCTGCGTGGTGCATCGCACCTGGCCCGGCCTGGTGGCAGAGAGCATCCCACCTTGGTCACGGTGAGGCGTGCCCAGCCGCAGCAACTCCGCCTCCGCCGTGGGGTGAAGCCTGACCCCACAGCGGAGAGCAGGAGGAGAGTGGGCAGCAGCTTCCCTGCGCCTCTCCCACCCTGAACTGTGCTATGTGGGAGGGCGGACTCTGTGCCCCACCCCAGGCAGCGTGGGCATACACTCCGCCGTTGCTTGGCTCCACCCTCCACTCCATGCTTTTGGGCATAGTGGGGTCCTGGCTCCTACCCCCAAAATATAGGGGGAATCAAATGGGCTTGGTCCCTAGGATCCGACTCCCTTATTCTGGACTGTTGCAACAGTCTAAAGTCTAAAGGGGTATTATTATTATTATTATTATTATTATTATTATTATTATTATTATTATTCATGCCGTCCTGCACCTACAGGTATATATATTCACGGGAAGACAATATCGTGATAATAAACTTATGAGCTCATCTTTCTGAGAGGCATCTTTTGTGATCAGGGAGGCACCTCAAATGTTGCTGGAAGACTGGCTCCTCCTCTTACATCTTTTCTCCGAGAGCAAAATCTGTGAGCCATGGTTGAGTTGCTGCCATGTCCTTAGACACCACAGCTGAGGTGCAAAGAGATACTTAGGCCTAGCCAAGGGTATTGTGCTTTTTGTTCTTTAACTTCTTCTTGCACCGAAGAGCTGAATCACCCTTCCTCGGTGCCATATCACAATCTGTTTTATTTTCAAGAGCCTTGCGAAATGGGGCTGGCAAAGGGTCTACTGTTTAGAAGTGCAAGCTGAAACCCCATTGCAGAACTAGTGGGGATCCCAGCACACAGGGATTGTATCTATGTCTGTCTGTCTGTCCGTCTGTCTGCCTGCCTGTCTGCCTGCAGTAGGTTCAGAGGAAGGTATAGAGCCAGTGTTGGCACCAACAGCTGGAATCCCCAGGTAGACCCAGAGGGTCTGCTGCTGGGACAGCTGAGAATAGAATCTACAGATTGAGGCAAATGCACAAACACACTCCTAAGGCAAGCCAGGGATACCAGAGGAGGTAACCTCCTCTTTCTTTCGAGAAAAGTTCACACAGTTACTAAAGGCTAAAGGCCTTGATTTTCATTTGAACAGTATTTTCTTTGCCAGCTGCATAGCTGCATATCTCATATTTCTATTCATACTAACAAATTTTTGAGGCAGCATGGCTACAGTATGTGCCCTGAAGGTTTATAGTGCTACAAGTTGGTTGGGCTGGCACCATTACTGAGAAAATAGCATATAGTATTCTTCATTTGCTTATTTCATTAGCATTGTCACTGCTATGTCACTGAAATGTATTGTTACTGAATTGCTTTGTGATATTTTCCTTTTGAATGTAGTATGGTTTTGCTTTTTTTGTATTATTTACTCTGTTTTGAATGAACTGTGTTTTGATGTAGTTGCTGTGAGCACAAACTTTCTTGTAGAAAGGTGGCATGCAAATCTTCAATCAATCAATCAAATAAATAGGGCATATTTATCCTACAAGCAGAAAATCAACACACAAAACACTATTTATGTAGGTAAATTAAATTCTGATTCATGGTCACTTATTGTCACTTTTTTATGAGACTGAGGCTACTGAAACCCTGCATATAATTACCTGCAAGAAAGGCCCCCAAAACGCAGTGGGACTTGCTTCTGCCGTTAACTTGCATAGGTTAGGGCTGCATGATCCCTGTAACAAGGTACTTTCTCTACTTTTAAAAATCTAACAAACAAGTATCAGATTCCAGCCTCCCACTCATTGCCCCACGAAGTTCATAATTACTGTTTAAATAATGGGCCCTCCTAAAGGAGGCTGCATGAATGGTTCAAGTCACAATGCCCAAGTATATTTTCAGAGCTTCAAGAGCTGTCAGTGTGACACCAAATCGTCTTTGCAACTTCATTAGGCCAGAATTAAATACTTACTTTTGGGGAGAAATATCGGAAAAGAAACTCCATCCTTTGTCAAATATTCTTTTGTTATCCTAGACTTTGCTACATTTGCAACATGTCAAAACGGGTACTTTCCTCGGCCATTTAAGAACCAAGAGTGGCTACTCATTGTTAAATGGCTCGTTTCCGCTAGCCTGTGACAAAACAGCTAGCTGGCTAGTCAGCCTCAGTCAGTGTCTATTTATGGCAAAATGTCAAAAAAGAATGTCCTGCATTTGTGGCTCAACAATAATGAACATGGTTAAATCTGAAAATTCACAAAAGGAAGTGAACAGCTTTTTACATTCTGAAGAACATTAGATTCTGGTGTCCTTTTTGTTCCAATTGTTGTGGCTTAACACTATGAAAAGACCACCTGTTGGGCTGTCATTTTGTGATTGTATTAAATGCAGTGATTGCATAAAAGAACACTTTCCAAAATAACCTAGTATTATTATTCACTTATTTCACAGTAAATGTGCATTCAAGACCTGCCATAAAGTCCCCCTCCTTCATTGAAGTTTCAAGATGGATGTGCTCAGTAAATGCACACTTACTGCAGATGTATGATGTTATAGTCCCAGACATGATACTTAGAAATGAGCTCATATAAACCTGATGAGACAATTAAGCCTCCTGTAACATAAAGCTAAACTTCTGTAAACAGTGAGCAAGAACCAGTGATGAAATGTTTCCAGACTCATTGATGAATTCTAATTTGGGTAATAAAGGTACAATTACATGACAATATATAGGTTTTGCGTTTTGTTAATAAAAAAAACAACCACCACCAGGGATATTAATGCTGTTCTTACAAAAAGGGACAGCATCGACTGCCCTGAAATTTACTGTCTAATTACATGCAATATACATCTATCAAAATCAATAAGAGTTTTACATGGAATCTGTAAAACCTCCAACTTTCAAAATTACAAAAATCCAATTGAAATCTATACAACATACTCAAGCTATCACAAATAAAACAGATCCTGACCATGCAAAACACTTCAACTTTTCCCCTTTACCTTTGCTTATGCAAACTGCTTTTTGGGAAGGGAACTTCAAAGCTGAAGACCACAACAAAAATTACTTTGCTCTGAGCCTCTGCAGATTTAACTTTGCAATCAGATGCAAGGGCTGACTATCTGATCCTAAAGAACATGGGGATTCATTCTTTATCAGCCATATCACCAATTTCACAGCTGGTGTAAATAATCACATGACTTTTGATTCACTGCAGAGGATGTTTTGATCCTCAAAACATTTGTTGATATTACATGTGTTTCAGTGTGAAGTAAATTTTACAAATTTTGGCAGATCATATTGTTGTACACCAGCAATCTGTTGTACAAATACGGTCTGTAACTCAGCAGTAGGGCACATGCTATGCATGCAGAAGGTTCCAGGGTCAGCCCCCAACTTCAGCAGTCACACCCTCCAACACTTTGAAACCAAAGTCCAGGATGCCGTCTTCCCAAATACCATTTCCCCCTTTTTTATTGTGAGAGCTTGTGGCCAATTCGGTTGCTGTGATCTCATGCGATTTCGTGCTGTGGTTCTTCCCCAAAAGTTCTTTTTCAGGCATGGCACCCCAAAACATGCATTTTGGGGCTCTGTATTTCCCCCCCCCAGGAAAATAATGATGCTGTGAAGTTGTGCGAGATCATAGCAACTCAAATGACTGCCATGCTCTTGTTTTTTTCTGGGACATTCGCAGGGGCATGCAGAAAGTAGGGTAGCAAAAGCCAATAATCTGATTTGCTGGATTGCAAGGTGTGTTGTTATCCAGCACGGCTTCCCTGCTTAGAAACGGACTCCAGGCACTTCTGGTATACTCATATGCAACAGCTTTAGGTAAGTACAGTGGTACCTTGGTTCTCGAACTTAATCTGTTCAGGAAGTCGCTTCGACTCCTGAGACCGTTCAAAAACCAAGGCTTCTGATTGGCTGCAGGAGCTTCCTGCACTCAAGTGAAAGCTGCATCGGACGTTCAGCTTTCGAAAAATGTTCAAAACCAGAACACTTATTTCCGGGTTTTCAGTGTTTGGGAGCTGATTTGTTCGGCAACTAAACCGTTCGATAACCAAGGTACCACTGTATAGTAGACACACAGCTCACTCTTACTCCTCAGCCTCCAGTCCCATGCTGGCTTCCTCCCCCCACTCACATCTACAGGAAGTTCCCTCTTCAAGTACTTCCCCTTGACCCAGGAACAAACTATATTAACACGAAGGATCCATTGCCAGTCAGCGTAGACGATATTAAGCTAAATGGCCCAACTGTCAGACTCAGTATTCGGCAGCATCTGCATTCCTGATACATTGTATCAGCATCTATGAATATACATTTCTTTTACTGTTGAACAATCAAAACCAGGAAGTGAGTGTTCCAGTTTTCGAATGCGTTTTTGGAAGCTGAACATCCAATGGGGCTTTCGCGGCCTCCAATTGGCTGTAGGAGCTTCCTGCAGCCAATCAGAAGCTGCGCTTTGGTTTCCAAACATTTTGGAAGTCAAACGGACTTCCTGAACGGATTCCGTTCGACTTCCAAGGTATGACTGTACATGTTTCAAAGCAGGGGTGGCTAATTTGTGGACCCCAGATGTGGCTGGTCTTCAGCTCCAATCATTGCAGACCACCAGGCATGCTGACTGGGGCTGATGGGATTTTGGAGTCCATCAGCATCTGGAGGACCATAGGTTATCTACCTCCCTTTTCAAGGAAACAGCAACATCAGAAGTTATGAATTTATATAAACAGAAGCAAACAGAACGGAGGAGAAGGAGATAGGGCTTGGTGGCCAGCATGATGCCAGTTAGATGGTATTAAACTTCAGCTCCCATCAGCCCCAGTCAGGGTGACCAATAGTCAGTGATAATGGAGAATGTAGAGCAACAACATATAGAAGGCACCACACTGGCTCTAGTGGGCCTCAAAAGTATTTCTTGAAATCCCAAAAGTATTTCTAGAAGCTAAGTTTAATCAAGGGCAGAGTAATCTTCATAATGCACAGTTGTTATTACTCATTTGATATACTCAGCCCAGATGCATTTCAATTATAGAGTTGTTGCATTTTCCGCCAATGAGAAAAAACTATTCTTCCTCCAGGTGGTATATCCATTGCAATTGGAATTACTGTATGGGATGTGTTTGATGATGGGCATGCACATTTTGTGAAGTTTTTGCTTTAATGTAATTTATTCCCAGATCGAATCCTTCACGTGGCTGCAATTCTATACTCCACTGAATTCTGGGCTCTGAGAGGCATTATGATGTGAGGCTGTCTAGAATGCTCCCTGTGGATTTCTGAAGAACTCTGGTTTTGTTTGTACTTTTGTTAAAGTAGAACAAGGTAGGATTTTCTTTTTCTTTTCTTTTTAAAAAAGCTTAAATTAAACTTTTAACATAAAAAATATCATCTGATCTTTTAGTTTAACAAATAAGCCAACAAACCACCCTGAGCTCTTCAGTAATCCATAGGCAATATTTCCAACAGCTGCACTTCTTACAAAGCCAAGAGAACTATAGAGAACCTGGTCTGAAATGGGGTGGGGGGTATTGACAACATGCTTTAACTTGGGAGGGAGGAAAAGGCTCTACAATCAACCCCAATTCCCCTTGTTATTCAGCCCCCACACAGAGTGATGCATGCCTCTAGAACACATGCTCTCCAGGGCAAGGTTATTCCTATAATCCATTATGTATAGACTGAAAATTGTGTTTTTTTTCTTCCCATACATAGTTGTGGAATGGTGGCACAAAGCCCAAAATGCAGTTTGAACACATGTTCACCAGTAATCTGAAAAAGAGCCTTTAAATTCTATTCTGTATACCTGAAGGAGCATCTTCACCCCCATTGTTCAGTCTGGACACTGAGGTCCACCTCTCAGGGCCTTCTGGCGAGAAGTGAGGTTACAGGGAAACAGGCAGAGGGCCTTCTCAGTAGTTGTGCCTGCCCTGTGGAACGCCCTCCCATCAGATGTCAAAGAGATAACTAATCATACGACCTTCTGTAGACATCTGATGGTAGCTCTGTACAGGGAGGTTTTTTAATGTTTGAGTCTTTTGTGTTTCAACATTTTGTTGCAAGCCACCCAGAGTAGCTGGGACAACCCAGTCAGGTGGGTGGCATATAAATAAATCTTCATCGTCATCATTCACACACACATTTCCTTACCACCAAGGTGTGAGTCTTTTAAGAGTTGACTCAGCAAAACAACAACATACACAATAAAGTTAGTTACAACTAAGTCTAAACGAAAGCAATGGAATGGGACTTAGAAAATTTTTTAGTCCTATGGATTTTAATGGGATTAGTCAAAAGAGCCCCCCCCCCCAAAAAACCCACAGTACATCTAATTCTACCTCCCTTGGAGATTTGTGCTTGTCAAAGAGCAGCCCAGGATGTCTTGTGGCAGAGCACTTTTGAGCCAAGGAGATTTTTCAAAGGCAGATTGTGATAGGGCATGGACCTTCACAGAAACATCTTAGGGGGAGGGAAGTAAAATACTCCAATGAGAACTGCTCTACCATTTCTAGTAGATCTGTTGACTACGCAGCAGTGAAGCCTGAGTACACCTGGCCTCTGAGAAATGGATACTCTATATCCCTCTACTCTTTCAAAGTGGGTGCACCTCCTGTTCATCTAGGGACAATACTTGCATCCATGGTAGCGATGGGGAATAAATTAGATGCAGTTAGCATTTTAAAGCCAAATCTAAGAAATTTGCAGTTTCTGAAACAATATGAGAACTGGAACACAGCCATCCGTCAAAATTTGCACTTATCCGAATTTTGTAATGCAGTTCTCCAAACAGTGCTTACAATAAAATTCATACAGTGTATGAGAGATAACTGTGTGTAAAAATAAATATATTAGTGAAAATAACATACAAAAATGCATTATATTAGGGGAAACGGCTTGCAAAAAAAATGTACATTTGTCAAAACTGCACACAAAAATATGTTCAGTTGGAGAAATTTGAAGTAAAATGCTGAGGAATTTTCAGGATGATAAAAAAAAACACTCACAAATTTCTGAAGATCTGAATTTAAGATTGGAAAAATGAGACATGTGAGAGGACCAAAGCTGACAGATCCTTCCATCCTTACTTCCACCCACAGCCACAGCCAAAACTCATTAATCAATTAAAAGTTTTAGGGAAATTAACAGTGAAATATGACATGCCCTGTTGCCTCTGATTTTAGCCTAAGCTCTTGAACTGAGCTTGAAGGGACAGCAAAGTCATTCCCCACTTAAATATCTGGCAAAAGTTTCCCTTATCTGGCACCTGTAAGCATCAAGGAACTATACCAAGTGTGGTGTAGTGGTTAAGAGCGGTAGACTCGTAATCTGGGGAACCGGGTTCGCGTCTCCGCTCCTCCACATGCAGCTGCTGGGTGACCTTGGGCTAGTCACACTTCTTTGAAGTCTCTCAGCCCCACTCACTTCACAGAGTGTTTGTTGTGGGGGAGGAAGGGAAAGGAGAATGTTAGCCGCTTTGAGACTCCTTTGGGTAGTGATAAAGTGGGATATCAAATCCAAACTCTTCTTCTTCTTCTTCTTCTTCTTCTTCTTCTTCTTCTTCTTCCATTCATTCATTTAATAAAATTTATAGACTGCTTGATTGTAAAAAAACAACAACCCTCAAAGCAATTTACAAAAAGGCAAAACAATGAAATCAAGAGAAAATCACAACCATACTTTCAAGCATACCAATGTTAAAATGCTAAAACAGATTACCTCAACCTTGTATTGACATGGGTTTATCTGTATAGTTTCATGTTAGTGTTGGCTATGTTTTATTCTAAAGTTCTTCTAGATGTTTTAGATGTTTTAATTTTGTATGAATAAATGTTTTTTTTTTCTGACTGACGGTTGAATAAAGAATGATGATGATGTTGATGATTACTTCAACTTTCTAAAACATCCGAGTAGGCTCGTCTAAACAGGAATGTCTTTAGCAGGTGACGAAAAGCATACAGTGAAGAATTTCAGTCATAATAAATCTAAATCTACATTAAATCATGTGAGTGAGAAATGCATTGATACACACAAACACACAGCAAAATTTCTTGGCTTAATTTTAAAATGAAAGCATGATGGTGTTTGTAACCTTTAGCCATATCATTCTGCAAGATAACATGCTGAAAACAATGAGTTTTGTAAGCTAACCCAAATTTATTGGTGAGCATATTTCTACACAAGGACTCACAACGTATTTTACGTTAGAAGGAGAAAAGGTTTTCTTTACACTGTCTAACCTGGGGGTGGGGAGTGGTATACAATTGAGAAGTATACAATGCGGCAGTATAAATTACGGGCTTATTGTTCATTGCAATGTAAAGGGTATGTGCTGTGCACTTAACTATTGTATTAGAGAATTACAGAAACCGAATCCACCAAGCAGAAATGGCTTATGTCTGAATAAAAAAAATATGTATCTTTAAGAGAGATACAATGTGTTTGGAACCCCGAGGGTTAATGAGAGGTAAGCTGGTGAAGGGGGAGATGAGATGAAGGGAATAAAAGAAGCTGAATAGATGAAAGAACTGATTCAATGGGAGGTATTGTTGGTCACAGCTAGGTGTCCGAAACAAACAGAAAAATGGGAACTGCTTTAACATTGGAGGGAAATAATAAAAAAAGAACTTATACCACATATTAAAAAGGGCGGGGAGGAGGAAATCAGTAATAAAAGGCTTTCAGGCTATTTCAGTAGAGCTCTCTCTCTCTCTCTCCCCTGCCACATATATATATAAGAGAAAGAAAGCAGATAAATTGAATTCCTCTCTAACAGCATCTCATACTGAAAGGTTCATTGTCCCCCTTTTCACATCAAGAATTTAATTTTGCATTCCCTTTCTCCATCTGGAGATATGCTCCCGGTTTCCTTACTCTAACTTCTATTATGCTTCCCCCACGGTGCCCTCTGTTTCAGATAGTCTGTATTGATGGATGTTCAGTTCAAATTTAGTGAGAATAGCAGAGAAACATTATGCAGTCTGCTGCCTCTAATTTTCAGCTAAAGTCTTGAGCTGAGCTTGAAGAGACAGTAAAGGTTTTGTGTGTGTGTGTGTGTGTTTTGTTACTGGCAAAACTTTGGCTGAATTATTTCCCCTTCCCTGGAACCTGTAAGCATCGGGCAACACTTTCACTCATATTCACATCAAAACATAGGTTGTAACATGTGAGATGGAAATGTGTTGATGGTAAACTATTGTTGTTATTATTATTTCTATACCGCCCTTCATGGTAAACTATTCCTTTGGTAAACTATCACCAACCAACCCCTAAATCACTTATTTCCCACAACGTGTTCCTGGGCAACCATATTTACTTGGAAGAAGTCCAAGTTTTACGTATGGTTACAGAGGTTGTGCGCCACTCCCAATCTCTGCTGAGCAGTAGCAAGATTCCAGGGGCGTTCCACGCACTCACTCAGGATTGTGTTTCCTATATGCCGTATATATTTGGTTTTTCAGATTAAAATTTTACAGTCACATGTCTGTAAACAAGATTCCAAGGAATCTCTTGGACTTCCCTCTTCCGCTGTGTGGGTCCTATTGTTAATCATTTTCTCCTGCATCTTTTATAATAATCCAAATCTTTTATCTCCCCATTGTCTCCAGAATTCACCATTAATCTACAAGTGATATTCCAATCCTACTAATTATTTTAACTGCTTACAATGGTCTTTAAGATGAGTTTTAAATTTCCCCATTCCTTATTAAAATTTTGGTCTCCCTGATTTTCTGATTCTTAGGTTACTTAAGCCATTTCGGCACAATCCACCCACTTGATCTGCCATTTTTCTCTGATGGGGACTTTATCTTCTTTCCATCTCTGGGCCAATAACATCCGCACAACCATGGTCGCATACATAAATAGTCTTCTCCACTCCCTTCACTCAAGGTTGTGTTTCTATTGGGAAACAAAGCACAGTGGCGTTTTTAAGAAATATGGCTTACTTACCCTCCAAGTGTCCCAATTTCCCAGGAACAGTCCTGGAATTATGAAAGCCCACCCTGGCTTCTGATTTGATCCCAGAATGTCCCTATTTCACCTGCCATTGCTGCCATAGCTGAGCTCAGGGAGGAGAATGAGCTGGCAATTGTCTTGAATGATGGCAGCTACAACAGCTGCAGCTGCCAGGGAACAAGCTGTTGTCTCTCCATAGCCTCTCCATGGCCGCTGCCACTGGCCTCCTCCCTTGGGCAGCTTATAGGAGATGCTGGAGAGCAGGAGAGGAGGAAGAGAGGTTTCCGCCACTGACGCTGAACTCCACATAATGCCCCAGTTCTGAGGGGCGGGCAAAGGGCAGGGCTGCCCTGGGAAGGGAAGAAAATGGGAGCAAGCAGTCTTGAGTTTCTTTCTTTTTTTAATGCTTTGTGTGTACATGTCTAATCTTGCCCCTTTCTAAAATTTATTTATTGGTGTATGTTTTTTCTTTTTGTATATCTACCAAAGAATAAAATAAAATAGGGATTGAAGGGCTTTCTCAGGACATTGGAGGGCTTGTGTGCTGTGACTTGTTGGGGTCGTGGTGGCGGCACTTGTCCTTATTCTGATAGGAAATGCTCTATGGGGGAGGGGAATGGGTGGTTCGAGGAGGGTCAGTTGGGTGCATAGCTGTCAACTTTTCCCTTTTTTGCGGGAAATTCGCTTATTCCAGCGCCATTTCCCATTGCAAAAAAAGGAAAGTTGACAGCTATGGCCGTTTCCCAATGCAAAAAAAAAAAAAAAAGGAAGGTTGACAGCTCTGGTTGGGTGGGGCAGTGAGGAATGTCCCTATCTTCATCTGAGGAATGGTAGAGGTAATGGGTTTATTTTACACATATTTACACCTGGGCCCACTTTGGAGAGCATTCAGAGCAATACATCCCAAGAGAGGCTTGTTCCCCACATCAATGCAGCATTCGAGTCCAGGGCATCCTGCACCTGCCAAAATATCCTCTTCTTTATCAATACAGTCATATCTCATGTTATGGCCGCTTCAGGTTACGTGTTTTCGGGTTGCGGACTGTGGGAAACCCAGAAGTACCAGAACGGGTTACTTCTGGGTTTCGCCACTCACGTATGCACAGAAGTGCTAAATCACGCTTTGCGCATGCGCAGAAGCACCAGATCGAGCCTGCACAGACGCGGCGCTTCAGGATGCGAACGCTGCGAGTTGTGGATGTGCCTCCATCACGGATTATGTCCGCAACCTGAGGTTCCGCTGTATTTCAATCTTATTTTAAAAACATATATATTAAAAAGTATAGGGGTGCCATTTCAACTATACATGGATTCAGTCACTCCTCTGCCCCGTGTTGCAGGCCCCATTAGATTACTCCTCATAAACATTTTGATTTCTGGCTTCCCATGGGCCAGATTCAACTAAACTGCTGCACTAGCAGGAGCCAGTGCTGTGAGTCCTGCTAGCACAACTGGCGCTCCTCCCTCTTCGCCTCTGTGTCCCCCACATCAGGGGCTGGGTCGGGATGACCCTGAGAATAGCATATGAGGAAAGGAGAGGGAGATCACAGAAATGTAATAGTGCAATGTTATACGATGTTGCAATGTTGAATTCCGCCCTCTGCGTTTCTTCACACTGACAATGGAATGGGTATTTGTGCTAGGTATCTATGCCAATGGCTAGAACGGCTTTGTTTTTAAAACAGGGATGGGGCACCTGTTGTCCTCCAGATGTTTTTGGATGACATCTCTCAACAGCCCCAGCCAGCACAGCCAATGTCCAGGGATTTATCCCCCCCCCCAATTTGTATACGGCTTAATCATAGTCCTCTCTCAGCCCGCTCTGGTGATGAGAGTTGTGGTCCATCAGCATCTGGAGGGCCACAGGTTTCTTGTCCCTGTTCTTAAAAAAAGAGGAGGGTGATTCTTTGACCATGAATAACATTATTCTTTTTTTCTGAGGAATGAAAGGGAAAAAACATTCACATAAAGTAATGCATTGCTAGGTTTCTTGGTACAATTACACCTGAATATATCTAGAGGCAGGTCTTAGAACTCTGCATTCATACCTGTCCTCACACACTGAAATCTCTGCTCATTGTACTGTATCTGGCATGACTTTCCTAGGTACAGAAGACCTTTCCTCCTTAAATCTGGTCAGACTGGTTAACTTGTGTATTGAGTTCACAGGAAGCTGCCCAATACTGAATCAGACAACTGATATTGTTCTACACTGACTGGTAGCCAGTGGCATAGGAAGGGGGTGCGGTGGGTGTGGACCGCTCCAGGTGGTCAAAGAATCAGCCTTCTCCTGAGGGGGGTGACAAAATGGCAAAAAAGGAAGGGGAAAGAGGAAGGAGGGAGAAGGAGGAGGAGGGGGAGGAGGAGGAGGAGGAGGAGGAGGAGGAGGAGGAGGAGGAGGATGGGAACAAGAAGAAGGGGGGAAAGAGTTTGATCGTTTTGAATTTTCAAAAGATCATTTTGATTACAGTGGGCATTTGGAAAGCAGGCTCTAGTCCACAGAGAAAGGGGCTGGAGGATAGGGAGTGGAGGGGGGGCACAGGTTGCTGCTGCAAGAGAAACCCTGCAGTTGCACGCTGCTGCTGCGAAATGTTTTGGGGAAACATGCGCGCACACTCCTGGCCTGGTGCTCAAGTGCACAGGGCTCTTCCTTTGCAAACTTTCGCCATGTCATCATCACACACCAGGATTTCCCCCTGCTCCACTCCACCACAGCAGCAACTTTGAAATTGGCAACGGGGTTTGACAGTACCGCAGTGTATCAACCCCCGCACGACAGCTTCTCCAGAGAAATTGCAGATCCGGGAGAAAGAAGGGGTGTGTGCAAAGGGAGCATGAGCAAGGGAAGGAAGAATCTTGCCAACCCCCCTCCTCCTTAACTCCTGCTGCATTCGATCCATCCAGCCCCCCCCCCAGTTTCTCTCTTCCCCCCACCCCCAACCCACCACCACCAACTGTAGCAGCAGCACCAAGACCAAGTCTCAGAGAACAAGAGGGTTAAAAAGTGTAGATTGGAGTTCAACCCGGGGAAATCCAGCACTTGGAATGAACTTGAATCTCTCTGGCTATTTAAGGAGGACTGGGGTTTGTTGTGAACTCGTGGCGGTTCCACAGTCGCTTCTTCTTATTCCGATTCGCCCGACGACTGTAACATGAATAGATGTGACTGTTGCGCTTTTGATACTTTTTCTCTCCGCAGAAGTGCATTCTCAGAACTCAACGCTGTGTATCTTTTAATAATTTCAATGTGGAGCAAGGGGTGACCAGAAATTTCCCGCACCGGTTACCACCTGACCTTGCTTCGCCATTGCTGGTAGCAGCTCTCCAGGGTTTCAGGAAGTAATTTTTTCCAGTCATACCTGAAGATGTTTGGGATTGAACTTGAGACCCTCTACATGTGCTCTCCCACTGATCTACAGCACTCTGCATAGCAGTGCCAAATATAGATACTAATACAGATATTGTAGAAACAAGAGTTGAGGGAGCTAAATTTGATATCGGGGGGGGGGGGAATCTGCATGAAGCTATTTGTTTTAATTCTATACTGGGATGCGGGTGGCACCAAGGTCTAAACCACTGAGCCTCTTGGGCTTGCCGATCGGAAGGTCGGCAGTTCAAATCACCGTGGCAGGGTAAGCTCCTGTTGCTTGGTCCCAGCTCCTGCCAACCTAGCAGTTTGAAAGCACGCCACTGCAAGTAGATAAATAGGTACCACTGTGGCAGGAAGGTAAATGGCATTTCCATGTGCTCTGGCACTTGTCACGGTCCTCCGTGCACCAGTAGCGGTTTAGTTATGCGGGCTACATGACCCAGAAAGCTGTCTGTGGGCAAACACGGGCCCCCTTGGCCTGAAAGCGAGATGAGGACCACAACCCCATAGACTGGACTTATCCATCCAGGGGTCCTTTACCTTTACCTTTTTAATTCTATACTGGGTATAATCTGAAGGGTGAATACATCCTAGGAGTGCATTCCTAAATGAACAACTAACCTAGAACATTCTGGGCAACTTCCAATGATGCCCAGCTGGTTGCACTTGTGCATTAGGGCTCCTGGATTCTGCTCTCGCTGAAGCAGATTTGGGTGTGGCAGAAGGGCTACAGAGAGGCAGAGATGAAGAAGCCCTACTGTGTGTGCCTTAGAATTTCACCAACAGATTTAGGCCCCTGGGAGTCACAGATACCTGGTCAAGCTATTATGGGAGCAGAGTGAATTGTCATTCAGCTGTACCCAGCAGTGTAGCGAGCCACTTTGCTTGAAGGCACCCCCCTAGGGGGCAGTGCGCCGCTCCCTAGTGTGTGCGCCCTGACGTCACAACGCGTGCGCAGCCTCCTGGGTAGACTGTGCATGTGTGGACATGCACAGTCCACCCAAGATGACGGGCACAATCGGACGGCACCCCTTCCGTGCGGTGTGGCAACTTTTAAGGCTGATGCTGTGCTGCTGTTCACGCGTTGCAGCCTTTTAAAAGTTGCTGCGCTGCCAGTGTCGATTGTGGGGGTGGGGCCCACCCCCAGAGTGTCACCCCCAGGGCGGTACCCGGGGCGGGCTGCCCCCGCCCCCTTGCTCCGCTCCTGGCTGTACCTAACCCTCCCGCTGCTTAAAATTGAGTACGCAATGAGAAGACCAATTTATTTATTTTTAAAACGAAGAGTGAAGACATGTTTTGGAATAGGCATTGCTATCAAACTCAAGGATAGCAGTGCTTTGCACACCTGCCCGAGAGTAAGCCCCACTGAACACAGTAGGAAGGGCTTCTCATAAACATGCATAGGATTACGCTGTTAGTTCTGAACAAATGTGCATAGGATTGGTGTGTTTCTCTATTATGGGTAACTGGCAGTTTCTTCATTGCTGACTCTGTGTCAACAGCTTTGGCTGATATAATTGTGTTGCCGCTTATCTGTACCAAAGATCTCCTCGGCTATTGAAATTTCATGTGGAATAATCGAAATGAGTGTCAAAGCTCAAGTGGCACAGGGTCAGCATCTGACAAACTATACATTTACACATTTTAGAAACAGAGGGCCAGTGTTCAATAAACACTTATCATAGATTTTTTCCCTTTAAACATCATGGTATGTGTAATACAGACATAATATACATTTGTAATGCTTTCACAATACAATATTTGTAATTCATAGGTGATTCATGCTAAATGACTTGGCTTGCATTGTTGCTGTTGTCGTTGTTTAAAAATATTTTAGCAATATGACTTAACAATAGCATATGGTTCAAATCACCCTGTCTCCCTTGGTATATTTTTTGCCACAATCATGGCTATTGCTGGTTACAACACTCAGTTGGTGGTTGCACCATGAACTGGAGCCAAGCCCAATCACATCAATATGAGCAATATTTGCAATAGGATGGATTCACTGTAGCACCACAGCAATTGTTTTGTCAGTGAAAGCACTCCTTACATGTGCTTTTCTGGGGGTTCTCCTGACCTCCCGAAAACAGTTTTGGGAAGCAGAGGGTTGAGGAAGGATAGCAGAGGAAGCCTTCTTCTGCTAATGGAAATCCTTGCACAGGCTTCAGCCAGATTCTTAGAAAATTGAGGCAATTTTAATCTGCTTCAGTATTTTAACTTTTGTATGTTTTAAAGTAGGGTTGTAATTTTTCTTTGATTTTCTTGTTTTACGTTTTCTAAACTGCTTTGTGATTCTCCATTAGTTTGACTTCACCCCCAGAGACACACTCCATTGTCTCGACAGATGGATGTCAGCAACGGCAAACCTCTTTGATGGTTTTTTCCACAATCAAGCAGTATATACATTTTATGAAACAAACAAACAAACAAACAAACAAACAAACAAGCAGGACTCCTTAGTTGAATCCCACCAACTATTTGAAATGTTCACATCATATAATTTAATTACCATTGTGGGTATATCCTATTTGCTGAAAGCATAACCAACATAATTTACTCCATAGTTTATTATTTTCCACCAACCAGTGGGATCTTTATCCATTGGTCTTTCATCCCTTCACTTCCGGAACTTTCTCCATCCACAGCCATTCCACCCAGCGGCAAAGCCCTCTTCCTAGAGACCCACGGGTTACATCTAATGAACTCAATGGAACTTACTTTTGAGTCGACATGTACAGGATTGCACAAAACATACTTTTGTGTCGTGATTTCTGTGATTGTGCAAAAGGCACTTGATCACAGCTCTATTTACACAATTGTATTTAATAGTACTGTGTGGTGCTGAATGAAGTCTTTCTCCCACACCCACACTCCACATTTATTAAGGCCAAGCATTATGTTACTCATGCCTTTTGCTCTTGCGTGGCTGATGCAGTAATGGGTGCTTTCCTCCATGGTCCCAATCCGACTCAGGGGACTTATGTGCCAGTTATTTATAGGGTAACAGGGGGAACCAGTCACACAAGGGCTAAAGAGATGAATAACATCATGTCTAATTTGACCCTCAAATAACTTTCGCCTCATATGTTTTCTTTTCCTGTCTGTCCACATGACTAAGGGGGTCTAATTATATGCTCAACAACCATTTTTAAAGGAATGGGGAATACCTTTGAACTGAGTAGCAGAGGAGAGGAGAGATAAAGGTGCTTAACACTTTCTCCTATCCCACTACAACTTGCCTCCCCAGTACTCACCCACAGGCTGCTTTTATCCCATGAGGTTCTACTTTTATGCAATGGTGGCAATAAAGTTTGCCCTTATTTGTTCCTTAAAAAACAACAACAACAACAACAACAACAACCACTGAATGCCACAGATCATGGACAGAACCTGTTATAGCAAACACAATTAAAAAAAACATTATTTCCAGATAATACCTTTATAGAACATGAGGAGTGCCCTTCTGGATCTGTCCAGCATCCTATTTTCCACAATGGCCCAACAGATGCCTCTGGGAAGCCCATAAACAAGACATAAGAGCAACAGTCCTGTTCCACGACTTCTCCCCAGCAACTGGCATTCAGAGGCATGTAGTGTCCAATAGTATATAGTCATGACAGCTAACAGTCAGTAGGAAGACGCATCACCAAAAATAAAGGAAGTGCATTAGCAAAAAAGAGAACACACAGATTTGCACAGATTATACATATTTGTGGACACATATCTAATTTCGTGACTGCTGTCACCATCTGCAGTGATCTTGGGTTCCATGATCACTGCAGATGGTGACAGCAGTCACGAAATTAGAAGACGCCTGCTTCTTGGGAGAAAAGCAATGACAAACCTAGACAGCATCTTAAAAAGCAAAGACATCACCTTGCCAACAAAGGTCCGTATAGTTAAAGCTATGGTTTTCCCAGTAGTAATGTACGGAAGTGAGAGCTGGACCATCAAGAAGGCTGATCGCCGAAGAATTGATGCTTTTGAATCATGGTGCTGGAGGAGACTCTTGAGAGTCCCATGGACTGCAAGAAGATCAAACCTATCCATTCTCAAGGAAATCGGCCCTGAGTGCTCACTAGAAGGACAGATCCTGAAGTTGAGGCTCCAGTACTTTGGCCACCTCATGAGAAGAGAAGACTCCCTGGAAAAGACCCTGATGTTGGGAAAGATGGAGGGCACAAGGAGAAGGGGACGACAAAGGATGAGATGGTTGGACAGTATTCTCGAAGCTACTAACATGAGTTTGGCCAAACTGCGGGAGGCAGTGAAGGATAGGCGTGCCTGGCGGGCTCTGGTCCATGGGGTCACGAAGAGTCGGACACGACTGAACGACTGAACAACAACGGACACACCAGAGAGGGGGAGTGAGTGTGCCCATGCCTGCAACCTCCCAAATTCCTCTGCAAGGAAGTTGTCATCTGCTCCTGTGCAAAGGCTGCTTGAACTGTACACACCTCAGCTTAACCACAACTTGTCTTTTCACATCAGATGGAAGTTGGTCTGTAGGGAAATGCATCAACAAGGAGCAGGATACAGATGGATTGCAGTCAGTGCTTTTTTCGGGGGGGGGGACACACACAGGAGTACGCATACCCCTAAACATTTTGTGAATCTTTGTACTTTTGTCAGTTTACTGTATTTATTCTTCTCGATTTGAACTATAAAATGGTGGTTTTCTTGAGTCAAAATGAGAGTAGCCCTAAACATTTTTTAAATAGAAAAAAGCACTGATTGCAGCTAATGACATGTGTAGACTACTTCAGACACCAGTGGTGGGAATGCAGTGGAGCAGAAGTAAATGGCAATGTGGACATATCCTACTACTTATTTTAAATTGGACTTGGACCAGACAGCCATTCAAATAAAGGACACCTTCAAATAGAGCACTGTGATAACCCTTCAAATGGAGAACTCTCCTCTGTGGATTTGGACACATGGCTATCATAGAAGCCATTGAATTTGTTTAATTTCCTTGTATAAAACCACCTACATGTTGGATTATTGGATTCCATAGTTTCGCTCTGTCCTGAAGTTCCCATGGTTCAGCTTCATTGGATAATCCCATGTTCTATTATTATGAGAGAGGTAGAACTTCTCAATAACCACTTTCTCCAAACCATGCAGAATGTTATACACCTCTATATGTTCCCTCTTACATGCCTGTTTTCCAAACTAAAAATAAATAGTCAGTTTTGCCAGCCCCATGATCATTTTGCTTGCTCTTTACTGAGCTTTTCCAGTTTTGCAATATCCTTCTTGAGATGTGGTGACCAGAACTGTACCCAATATTTCACTTGTGGCCGCATCATAGATTTGTAAAAAGAGATTGAATGATATTGGCAGTTTTGTTTTCAATTCCCTTTCATAATCAGAATTCACCTTTTCACAGCTGCCAACACTGATGAATTTCTTACAGACTTTGCAAGGAACCCAGTTTTCCTCCCCAGGAGATTTCCTCCTCATTCAAATCATGTTCAGTCCAAGAAATTAAAAAGAGAAAAACAATTTCCTATACTTTTGAAAGAACTAAGTTACACTAACAGCCTGATCATGTTTACTTTCTGCCAAGTAAGTTCCATGATGAGTTCTGTGCAACTTACTTCCAAGTATGCTACACTTACTTCCAAGTATGCTACACTTACAAATCCCACACTTACATGGGAGTAACCTCCACTGAATATACTGGGACACAATTTGGACTAAGTATACATTAAAAACTTGGCAGGTGCTGATATGTATTTATAATTGCATGCAGATACAATGGCATAAGAGAGTTGCTGATCAGTTAAAATATAAGTAAATACAACAGATCAACCTTTGCCAACCTGCTGCCCTCTGGATGTTTTAGACTACAACTCCCAACAGCCCCAGCAGCCAAGCTCAGTTGGCTAAGGCTGATGGGAGTTGTAGTCCAAGACCTCCAGAGGGCCGCAAGATGGCAAAGGCTGCAATGAATTTTAAATTAATGGGCTTAAGGACCTCCCTTTATTTTATAAAGACACCTTGCCTCTGTAAAAGTACCTTGATGTTGTTTTCTGTCATTTTAAATACATATGGCCACAAGAATGCATTAATCTGATGCACAGGTTATGTGCATATGTATGTGGCATGTGTTCTATAGAGATGCATCTGAAAATGTAGGTAGACAAGATCTATCTATCTATCCATCCCTCCATCCATCCATCCCTCCATCCGTCGAGAGAGCTTGAACTGCAAAACAGCCGTGTCAGAACTCAGATGGTTAACATTCGCTTCTTGCTGTTTTATTGCATATTACTGTGCGCTCCTGAGCAGCAGGAGCAGATTCGAGCAATTACAATCAAGTCAGGGCACACGCCGTGGCTGAGCAACACGATCATGATGAGGATACTGATGAGGCACTTATCGAAAACCCCACATCATCCACACTCATCAGCCACAACATGTCACCCCAAATGAGGCATCAGCTGCCTCCAGAAGGCTCATTGCACACTGTTTACAGCTTTCTCTAGGCCCACTTTTGATTTTGCAGTCAGGGCTTAGTTCAAACAGCATCGGAGGATGGTTCCAGGGTTCAGTGCAGCATCCCTCTCAAGCTACAGGCAGGCTCCAGCATAACAGCCGGACGAGTTGCAGCAGGAAAAGTGGCTTTCCGTTTCCACGCGAAGGATAGTCATGGGCTCTTTGCTGTAATTGCTCCATTATTTAAGTGAGAAATTAATATTAGCTGCTGGGAAATAAAAGGAGAGGAAGAGAATGCACACCTTCTGTCACCTGTTCTTTTCCTTCACATTTTAGCCTTTGCAAGTAGTATTTGAATTAACACAAAAAGAAAGAAAAAGTTGGATGTAAGTGCATTTGAGACCAACACATTGGGCTGCAATCTGATACACACTTACTTGAGAGTAAGTTCCAGGGATTTATTTCTGAATAAACACACAGAGGATTCTGCTCTTAGTGACTTAAATCCCACTATTAAATAGTGTCCAGTGTGATATACATGCTTGGGATATAAAACCTGATTATTTTGTATCCATATCACTTTCACATACAGTCATACCTCGGGTTGCGCATTTTTGGGATACGGACGCGCCGAACCCAGAAGTACCGGAATGGGTTACTTCTGGGTTTTGGCGCTCGCCTCGCACATGCGCAGAAACACTAAATTGCACTTTGCGCATGTGCAGAAGCACTGAATTGCATCACATGCACAGATGCAGCGGCATGAGTTGCGAACGCTGCAGGTTATGAATGTTCCTCCCGCACGGATCACGTTCACGACCCGAGCGTCCACTGTATTTTTACCCATCATTTAGTTCTGTTCCTTGTGCCCATTTATCTGTGCTCCCCTCAAAATAGACACCTTAACACATAATTAAGTGTTCATTTTCTCTCAAAATACATATTTTGTTGTGTGTTTTGAGTTGCTTAAACTGTGGAGAGCCATGATGCAACATTTGAAGAAGTGCAGATTCTGTTGACTGGCTAAGTTCTGATCTGCACATTAGTCACAATGATCAAGTCCATGATCAAATCATTTAGTATAGGAATTTGCAAAGCGCGGGTGGGGGTCCCTTTACCTTTAATTGCCCAGGCATGCCTAATATTTTCAAAGAAGTGTTAGGGCAGGCATAGGCAAACTCTGGCCCTCCAGATATTTGGGACTACAGTTCCCATCATCCCTGACCACTGGCCCTGTTAGCTAGGGATGATGGGAATTGTAGTCCCAAACATTTGGAGGGCCGGAGTTTGCCTGTGTTAGGGCAACTGTTGAGATCCTTGGTCTTCACCACTACAACCCTACCCATTTCAGTGGGAATTGTGGCAGCTCAGCCCAGCAATCAAGGAGCTGGGCAGTTTTATTATCCTTACTAGAACACATTTCCTAAGTTTGAACATCTGGAGCATGAAGTTGCCTTGGGCTTTGATGTCAAGTATATTTAGTGGAAATTCCATCAATGCCAATCACTACAGATAAATAATCTGAGAAGCATTGTGTCATCTTCATTGTCAAGACAAGGACTCAGATTTACTCAGACTGGCAAAATGTTTAGAAATCCACTGGGTAAATAATACATTAATTAATTATTATTGATAGTAATAACTGGGTTATTACTAAATAATAAATTTATTATTGATTAAGATGAGGAGGAGGACATACAGATTGCAGCACTAAGGCTGCAATCCTATAGTTATATACCTGGATGTAAGTCACATTGAATTCAATGGGGCTTACTTCTGAGTAGACAAGTATAGGCTGGCACTGCATGTCTCACTGGAGGATGGGGACAAATGCTCCAAAGGGATACAGTGCACTGCAAACCCTAAATTACATTAATGATGGAGAGTGTTCATCAGGGCTATTTTCAAACATTTGTAAGAACTCGATCTGCCCTTGTAAGAACCCGATCGTAGAGGCATATTTAGTTTCCTGGCTTATTTGACCTAACAAGCCAGATCTCTCATACACTGTACTTAAATTACACTGAAGTGCAAGTACTGTACATCGATCTAATTGTTTCTCGGATTACAGCCAAAGTTCCTGATCAAGAGCCCCATACATTTCCCAGTGTTCATACACAGATTGTGCAGGCGCAGACTGCCATTAACTTCAATGGAAAGAGGAGCTCCATTTGTACACAAGGTAGACCCGGCCCAAGACATTTAGGCACTTGAGGCAAACTGCGAAATGGGGCCCCTCCTCCCTGCCATGGAAGAAGGGGCGAGTGAAGAAATACAGTAGATTCCAATAGATTCAAGGTAGAAGAAAAGAAATTTTGACTAAACATTAGGAAGAACTTTCTGATAGTAAGAGCAGTTCAGCAGTGGAATGGGCTACTTCGTAAAGTGGTGGACTCTCCTTTGTTGGAGGTTTTTAAACAGGGTGAGTGCCCATTTGTCTTTTTTTTTTTTTTTAGCTGTGATTCCTGCATTGCCGGGGGTAGGACTAGATGACCCTTCCATCTCTACCATTGAACAGAATTCAGTTCCTATAAGCTGGAATGGCATAGTTAAGATGAGTGCTTCTAAATAACATGCAAGCTGAAAAGGCCATGGATGAGAACTTAGCTATGTTATAACGTGGGATAGTGTGCACAGATCTACATTTAAAAAGAATGTATATCAGCTTTCATCGTATAACAATATATACTGCTAGCTATTCTTACAAATGTACACACCTATATGAAATTGAATTATATGCCTGGAGTGTGTGTGTCTGAGATCTGTTTTTGGGTCATCATCTAACTCTTTGTGATGCACATTCTAAATTAGGCAAGAGGGATGCGCCTTTCAAATGCAGATCATGTTTGCCTTTAGAAGAGCAATGAGAACACTTGCCACTTTCAGAACATTTATGTGCTAGAAGTACTGTTAGCAGAAGAGCAGTTTAGATAAATTCAAGACTTTTTTTTTTTGCTGATCACAAACATTAAGCTTCACACCTGAAGCCCTCAACCCCCTGCTGTGCTCTAATCCTAGCATCATTCACTGCTAGAGACTCAAAGCGCTGTGCCACTGCTCTCAAACATTTGATTGCCCTTCGTTTGAATGCCACCACCTGCAAAAATGCGTTTTTTTATTCCCTTTTGAGCCTCTCGAGGAGGAAGTAAAAAATGATAATTCATGGCAAACATTAATTAATTGTTTACAAGATGATCTTTTCTTTTTCTAACTTATGTTCGGGAGACATATTGAGCGGCGAGATCCTACTCTTCATGTCAGGGTTTGTCAAGAGGCCTCCGTTGTTGTTTATCGCTCAAGCATAGGATAGACTGGAGGTCATTGTTTCTTCAGCTCAAGTAGCCCTGTCTGGCTCTTGTTTGAAGAATGGAAGCGACATGCATGATTTCCCTGTTGCAAAAAGAACTACCGGGTCTAGGAAGGAACAGGGGATTTAACAGTGCAAATAAACATTTCCCTCCACCTTCTGCTCCGTGTGATTTTTTAAAAAGGTCAAGAGGCACCGTTGCTGTATTTTAAAAGCCTCAAATTATGTTTTAAGAAACATATCACTAAACTCACAGAAACCTGATCAGAACTGCTAAGGAGCTGCTGTGATTGTATTCACCCTTGAGTTCAGCAACCATGAGAAGACCCACCAGAAGATGCTAAGGCAATTAAATCTGTTTGGAGTTTTCTAGAAATCAGTGGGGTTTGCTGCCTGGCAACTGTCAGTAAGCTCAAGAGTCCAGATTTGTAAGCTTGGTCACACCAACCTCGGTCACACACAACCATGTTTCCCACAGATCAGGTAACATCCAGCAACTGAAATATTGATTTGCCAGGTTCAACAAATTAATTTCAGTAATCAATATAGCTTGGGGGCAAATGTTTGGAATTAGGATCTTACAAATGAAACCTGCAATGATATGTCACAGTGTTAGGTGCTCAACTGTGCCTTCTTTGGCAACAGCCTATTCCATCTCCCCCACCACATTTTTCCTACTCTCCCACAAACCCAGTTCTCACCGGAATGTGGGCTTTGGAGTTAATTTTTTTGTAAGGTAAAGGTAAAGGGACCCCTGACCATTAGGTCCAGTTGCGGACGACTCTGGGGTTGCAGTGCTCATCTCGCTTTATTGGCCGAGGGAGCCGGCGTACAGCTTCCAGGTCATGTGGCCATCATGACTAAGCCGCTTCCGGCGAACCAGAGCCAGCATACAGCTTCCGGGTCATGTGGCCAGCATGACAAAGCTGCTTCTGGCGAACCAGAGCAGCGTACGGAAACACCGTTTACCTTCCCGCTGGAGCGGTACCTATTTATCTACTTGCACTTTGACGTGCTTTCGAACTGCTAGGTTGGCAGGAGCCGGGAGCAAGCAATGGAAGCTCACCCCGTCACGGGGATTCGAACCGCCGACCTTCTTATCGGCAAGCCCTAGGCTCTGTGGTTTAACCCACAGCGCCACCCCATAGTATTTTTCCTTTTTAAAAAATGCCCTCCTTTGTAAAACTTCAGTTCACCAAAGTTAGTTATACCTCTCTTATGTTGCTCTCCTTTGGCTTCATAGCCATCACCTGAGTTCAGTATTAGTGGCGCTGTGGTCTAAACCACTGAGCCTCTTGGGCTTGCCGATTGGAAGGTTGGTGGTTTGAATCCCTGCGACGGAGTGAGCTCCTGTTGCTCTGTCCCAGCTTCTGCCAATCAACAGCGCAAGTATGCCAGTGCAAGTAGATAAATAAGTACCGCTGCATCCGGAAGGTAAATGGGGTTTCCGTGCGCTCTGGCACTTGTCACGGTCCTCCATGTGCCAGCAGTGGTTTAGTCATGCTGGCCACATGACCTGGAAAGCTGTCTGTGGAAAACGCCGGCTTGCTTGGCCTCAAAAGAAGATGAGCACTTGTGCCCCATAGTCGTCTTAGACTGGACTTAACCCTCAAGGGGTCTTTTTATTAGTATATTCAAGTGGGGACCCTGCAATAAAATGTTGCTGTGTGGAGTCCCCTGTGTCCCAGCCACTCCCTTCCGCCCTCTCCCCCAGTTCTGCTCACCCCTTCTTGCAAGAACCAGTCAGTATTCTGTGCCCACTGAACACACAGTTTTGTCTTCATTGGACTTCGTTATCTCCTCCATTTTATTTTATGTTTTCCTTTGGAGGTGATGGTAATGGGATAGGCTTGTGCCCAAATCTAGCTACATTAAAATATTTCATTGTATGGGGCAGCTCTCCCTTCCATCACTAGCCTTTATGGAACTACTTCTTCCTGCCCATAGCCAAACCAAGACGTTTTGGCACCTGAGACGAACCGCAGCTCCCTCCACCAACGAAAAAAGAGTGGATGAAGATCTACACCAGCAGACCCCTCAAGTGTCCCAATTTATCTGAAGGTATCTGAAGAAGTGTTCATGCACACGAAAGCTCATACCAAGAACAAAGTTTGTCTCTAAGGTGCTACTGGAAGGATTTTTTTTATTTTTTATTTTGTTGTTCCCTTAAGGTTTGGGTTCCAGACCCTCAATCATCTTAGTCACCCTCCTCTACACATGTTCAAGCTGGTCAATATCCTTAAATTGTGGCGCCCAGACACTGGACACAGTGTTCCAGGTGTGGTCTGACTAAAGCAGAATAAAGTGGGACTCTTACTTCCCTTGACCTGGACACTATACTTCTGTTTTTGCAGCCTAGAATAGCGTTAGCATTTTAAAATTTTATTTTATCTTTTGCTGCTGCATCACACTCTTGACTTGTGTTAAGCTTGTGGTCCATCAAGATCCCTAGATCCTTTTCACATGTACTACTGGTAAACCAGGTGTCTCTCATCTTATATTTGTGCAGCTGGTTCTTCCTGCCCATCATGTCCATTAATTTCAGTGGTTCTGCTCTAAGTATTCTTCTTCTTTGACGATCACTCGTAGCTGAGTAAGATTGTCTTCCATAAACATGGTTTTAACAATGAGTCCGCAAGTGACTGTGGAGGACAGTTCTGGAACCGCAAGTCCTACCACAGTGGGGACATTGGTTTCCGGGCAGGAGTTGATCACTGTGTGGATTTGCCAAGCATGTCTTCCTCTTAGCACGTTTCTCCCTTGCGTCCTGAGTTCGAGTGTCTTCAAAGCCTATGACACCTTTGGTAAAGGCTGTTCCCCAATTGAAGCGCTCGCAGGCCAGTGTTTCCCAGTTGTTGGTGTTTATACTACATTTTTAAAGATTTGTCTTGAGACAGTCTTTAAACCTCTCTTGTTGACCACCAGCATTACGCTTAGTTGGACACAACCCAATGTTTTTACGGTTCCGGTTTGCTCCTAGGGAAACTTCTGGCACTAAGCCATCAGGTGTGGCTTCATACGAGTTCTGGGATTGGTGGTCTATTTTAGTAGCAGATGGGCTCATGTTCGGCCACTTATAGGATGGCCACTTATATGGAACCAGAAAAGAAGACAAAAGAGGGCATCAAACTTCATATAATCTGCACGTGCAAATTTCTGTGTACTGTTGCAAAATTAAAAAATAATTACCGTAACTTAAATAGGCACATCCAATACACAAGAACCGGCCAGAAGAACTGTCAGTCTATTGTCAAGGTGCTAATCACTCATGAGGAACTTCAAAGCCCTTGCTATCTCTTCTTATGGATATTTCTCTTTAAAGTGGACTTGGACCAGAATGCCCTTCAAATAGAAGACCCCTTCAAACAGAGGATCTTCCTTCAAAAGTGTGTGTCCTGCTGGAAAGTCAGGTGCTAACTTCAAGATTAGCTGTCTTGTTGTAGAAATGTGCCATATTCTGCAATCTGCAGCGGATATTCTCAGACTCAAGCAGTTTTGTTTTGGAAACGCTGTGCTGCATAAACAGTGTACAACAAACTGGAAGTTAGTAAGATCTAACTTCTAGGAAGCGTGTAGCCCTGAGGCTCCCAGAACAACTAAAGGTTTTCAGATTCCAAATTAGAAACCCTTCGATCAGGGCTGTAAGGCTAAAAATCAATTTCATATTTTCTGAGTTAATACTACGGCGTGCTCTTAACAGACATAGAGACTAATAAGGTATGCAGAAGGAGTAAAAAGCAGCACACAAAAAATTGAGGCCTTAGCCTTGGCGATGATCCAGCACAATGATGTTTCAACCAGATTTGAAAAAAAAAATCAATAACATCTGTGGTATAATGGTTAATTAAAGAAGCTCTTCAGCAGAGCTCAAGATGAGAGGCCCGGCCTGCAATTCAGGCAGCTGAAGCTTGATTATCAGGAAAGAATGCTTTTTAGCTATGAGTGGATAGGCCAAAAGCTGCAATGTGTAGAAATGGGGAGAGAAACTGCTTTTATTTTAACTTTCTTTAAGTAATCAATACATGGTTTTCACCTGCATTAGGAGCCAAACCCCACTCCCAAACTTCATCAAGAATGAAAGTGTGCCCTCCAGACAGTCGACAAAAAGCAACTGGGAAATGTGCCATTTGGGCCCGTTTTCTTTTAAAATCACGAAAGCCATGTCTACCCTGCCAATTTCCACCTGTAGATGAACTCTATGGTTGCCACCTCTCGCACAACTGTTTGTGAGTGTGTGCGAAGTATGAAGTATGCAGTGAGACCACCGACGTGCCCACTTCATTTTACCAGGGCAACATTTGAAGCACCACTTTATTTTGGAGAATATTTTTGTTGAGGAGAGTTATGCTTTTTCATGTGGTATATAATTTGCAGGCATTGGCTGTCTTCCCCTTTCTGGCTCCTTATTGTTGCATATGGTGGGGCAAGGGGTTGTTTGCTATTATAGTGGTACCTCACTTTAAGAACAGTTCTGTTTACGAATGATTCGGTTTACAAACTAAGCAAAACCGGAAGTCGTGTCCCGGTTTGAGAACTTTACCTCTGTCTTTTCTTATTTATTTATTTTATTACACACATTTTTTTAAAAAAATACATATTACATACTACATATTTCATGTTACATAATATAAATTACATATTGCCTATTGCATATATTAATATACCGAAAGGAAGAAAAAAAGAAAAGAAACAAAAGACAAAGGAAAAAGGAAAAGGAAAAAAGAGGGAAAGGAGAAAGAGAAAGAAGAAAAAGAGATTTTGCTAGGCTCTACCGCGATCTAAGCAAACAAAATTAACTTACAGTTAAAATTTCTGTAAATGATTTCCACTGCTGAATACAACGTTTCATTATAGTAAAGTCTTAAGTTTCGTCTGTCATTCTTTACTACCATCAGTTTATATATGTCAGTTTATATATTTTCTACTTTTTTCTTCATATACATTCTAGTACCAACACTTAATTATTCTAAACATAACCAATATATTTCATTTGCTCCTTGTCTATCTAAATACTCATTAAGACATTTCCATTTTTGGATTGTGTTATTCGATTTTTGTCTTATCACCTCAGTCAATTTTGCAAGTTCCAAATATTCAGACAACTTGCTCTGCCATTCTCCTTTTGTCGGGATATGGTTTCCCTTCCAATGTTGTGCCACCAAAGTTATCGCGGCCGTTGTAGCGTACAAAAAGATGTTTATTTTCTCTTTTGGGATATCATTTATTATACCTAATAAATATGCCTCTGCCCTTTTATTATGTGAGGTTTTTATTAATTTTTTATTTTCTTCATGTATCATGTCTAAGAAAGGAATCACAACGGTGGAAGGGCACCGGCAGCGGGAGGCCTCATTAGGGAAAGCGTGCCTTGGTTCAAGAATGGTTTCAGTTTAAGAACAGTTTAAGTTCATAAACAGAGGTACCACTGTACAGTGGAACCTCGACTTACATACACCTCATCTCGTGGACGTTCCAAGTTGCATCCGCAGCAAACCCAGAAGTAAACACCAAGTTTGCCGCGATTCGCACATGTGCGGAAGTGGCTTCTGCCACCTGCGCATGCACAGAAGTGTGCTACCGCCGATTGTGCACGCGCACAAGACGCCTCTTCTAGCGTACCATTTTGACCAGTGGACGGACCTCCGGAACGGTTTATGTCCGTAAGTAGAGGTTCCACTGTATTGATTTCTCAAGAAGGAAGAAATGTGAGATCAAGACTTGAAGGACCAACCAGAAACACAGGTTAAGCGGTGTGGCCAACAGCAGAGAGAGAACAACAGGGAAGGTTAACCAAGGCTCCATACAGACAATAAATTTAAGGCACATTCAAAACACACACCCCACTCAAAGAATTCTGGGCACTGCAGAAACTCCTTATTTTCCAGGGACAGTCCTGGATTTACAGAAGCTGTCTTGGTTTCTGATTTGATCCTGGAATTATGGGACGTTAGTATCCAAAATGCAAAATGGTTTATTGCAAGGGCTGTAGAACTCTATGACATAATACACTCTGTTGCAAGTACGGCAGCTGAACAGTCTTAATAGTTTGAGTAGCAGGTATGTTGTGTTGTGCTGTTGTCCACCTCAGAGTTGGTTGGTCTGTAACAGTTCAATCTATGTAAAATGCTTTAGCAATTTAAGTATCACCCACCTGCATTGTACATTTAATCTTCAACTGCAAGTACACTAAGTAAAAGTTATTTGTTCTTTAAACTTTAAAAGAGAGTGTCTTGCGTAATTTTTATAGGAGGGTAAAGAGAACTAATTAAAGGGTCAAACGACCAGGGCTGACTTCAGCTTACTTTGTAAATGGGGACTAGTGTCTAATTCCTACAGGACAGGAGTACGCCACTTTTCCTTAGGACGTCCCTATTTTCATTGGAGAAATGTTGGAGGGTATGGAGTTATGTGACCCCCAAACCAAGGAGAGAAGTAACTATACAACCTTTAGAAGACATCTGAAGGCAGCCCTGTATCAGGGAAAAAAATTGTAATGTTTAACTTTATTATGTTTTTATATATGTTGGAAGCCACCAAAAGTGGCTGGGGCAACCCAGTAAGATGTGTGGGGTATTATTATTATTATTATTATTATTGGAATAGGACATCCCTATTTTCATCAGATAAATGTTGGAAGAAGAAGAAGAAGAAGAGTTTGGATTTGATATCCCGCTTTTCACTACCCGAAGGAGTCTCAAAGCGGCTAACAATCTCCTTTCCCTTCCTCCCCCACAACAAACACTCTGTGAGGTGAGTGGGGCTGAGAGACTTCAGAGAAGTGTGACTAGCCCAAGGTCACCCAGCAGCTGCATGTGGAGGAGCGGAGACACGAACCCGGTTCCCCAGATTACGAGTCTACCACTCTTTTTTTTTTTTTTAATAAAGAATTTATTAGTTTTCCACATAATACAAACAAAACAAAACAACAATACAACAACAAATACAACAAAACAAACACCAATATTTCTTATTCATCTTAAAAAAAAAATTCTTGTTTCAAATCTTACTAAATGACTTCCCCCGTCCTCTCTCCTTTGTTTCCAATTCCAATCCACTTTAATAACTTCTCATCTTTAAATTTAGAATCATCAAAATTATCTAAACAAACTTCTTAATATTCAATTATTACATATAATGTTCACAATAACAAACAAACTTCTTAATATTTATTTTTAACTTCATGATATAACCTATTACTTCTTAGCTCCAATCTTACATCTAACTTCTCATATATAAATTTAAAATCATCAAAATTATCTAAACAAACTTCTTAATGTTCAATTATTACATATAATGTTCATAATAACAAACAAACTTCTTAATTTTTATTTTTAACTTCATGATATAACCTATTACTTCTTAGCTCCAATCTTACATCTTATTTTCTTAAACTGCTGCTAATAAACATGTCCAATATCTCTTCACTAGTTCAAAATCTTAAACTCTTAACACACTGACTTCAGGGTACCATGGTGAGCCGTCCTGTTTATATTTTAAATAATCTCACCCTATCCCTCTTCTAACCATTTTCCTTCGCAATCTCGGGGTCGCTTCCCCGACATTTCTCCATCTTTTTACCACAACATTACCCAGAATGTCCTCTTTTCCTTTGAAACCAACAGACCAGACACAGTCCATAAATATCCTTGCAGGGGGCTCCAGGAAACTCATATCTTCATCTTCCAGCATCTCCATTTCCCAGTTGCATTCATCTTGAAATTGTAGTTTCACAAGTCTTTTGCCCATCATTTCCGGGCTCCCACCCCAGAAATTGGATATAAATTGTATTCCAACCCTAGGTCTCTCACACCAATAGGGTCTTTCAGCTTCTTGGAGTTGCGCAGTCACTGTACTTTGTTTCTCAAAAATTTCCTCAAGTTCCCCAGCAAGATTTTTTTCCAATTTAGCAAAGGTCTTTCCTGTAATATATAACTTTTCCTCAAGATCCTGGTTCAGCAAAATTAATTTCTGGCTTAACAGTTCTAATTTCAAAAGAATAATCCTTTGTTCATGAGTCAATTCAGAGTCTAACGCCAGTTTAAAAACGAAACCAAGCATGGTAGAAGTAGGCATAGGGTATCAAGTTCCGGCGAGGACGCCATGCTGGGCGGTCGTGGGTTGCTTCGGTAGCGAGGCGACCCAGGCCAGCCCGGGGGTTGGAGCCCTGCTACCGCACAGTGGGGCTCCGATAAGCCGTGGGAAGAGCGTCCCACGGCTTGGGCTCTCCAGCGAGCCCACTATGGCGCTGAACTCTTCTCCCGATCCCCTTGTAAAAGGGGAAAAGGAGTGAAGAGTCCACAGCGTCGGGCTGTGGAGGCATTGCCCCAACCGGGCGGCGATGCGGCGGCTGCCGCCTGCATGAGCGCGTCGTTCTACCTGTTTTGCATTTAAAAGAAGGAAACTGGAGGCCGTGAGTACGAAGTTAATTGGCTTTAAAATTTATGGCATTTGGCACTCCAGGAGGATCGTAAAAAAGGAGCCCGTTCCTCCTCCCTTTGCTGATCGGAGAAGATAACATTGTTGTGAGCTGCTGCTGCAGTAGTGGATACAAAGTTTCTATGGAACTTTTAACAAGTGAGACTGGTTGAATCCCCGTTGGGGGAATTAAGAGTTCGGAAATATCTCTTTTTGGAAAATGATGGACTGCATTCTTTTTACCCTGACCCGGGGGAAAATGGCGGCTGAAAATTATAGTTGAAGATGGAAAAGTACTGAAACTTGATACCCTACGAGTCTACCACTCTTAACCACTACACCACACTGGAGGGTATGGCATCGTAGTTTACCCGCACAGAGGTACAAATCCCAACATCCCTTAACAAACCATGTTGCCCAGAATTCTTTGAGGGTGGAAATGTGTTTTGAATGTGCTTTTAAAAGGTAGCCTTAGATGAAGTACTCTTATCTTAAAGTGCAACGAAGTGTTTTTGTTAACATACAACTGTTTCCAGAATTGCTTCCTATTACAAGGGAAATTACTGAGCTCCTCCAGATGACCTGTTTATTCAGCATTTATCCTGATTTGCTTGCATAAAGCTTGCATGGCAGTTAGGCTATGCCTGGACTTTACTGAGCATTCACTCTGATTTGTTTATAGGGTAGTTATATGACAATGAACATTCACCCTGCATTCATTCTGATTTGCTTGCAGGGTGTTTACTTGCTTTTTCATCAGTCATTCATTCATCCCATACTTGCCAATGCATTTATAAACCACAACAACTTTTTTTTTTTAAGTGGATTTCTTGTGCTAGGGCTTTAATTGTACAAACCTAAAGTTCCAGTATGCATTTGAATCCCTCCTAGAATCATAGATCATAGAGTTGGAAGAGACCACAAGGGCCATCCAGTCCAACCCCCTGCCAAGCAGGAAACACCATCAAATCATTCCTGACAGATGGCTGTCAAGCCTCCGCTTAAAGACCTCCAAAGAAGGAGACTCCACCACACTCCTTGGCAGCAAATTCCACTGCGAGCTACTGGCTGTCTATCTGAAGTTGCTCACAGAGACAATGGGCTCTTCTATATACAGCTGTCATTCTCCACCCACCAAGCACAATCTATATACCATAATAAATTAATAAATTAATCCATATAATCAGTGCTTTTTTCACCTGGAGCACAGTTCCAGCACCTCCCAGGTGGGCACCATTGTGGGCTGGCAGTTCCCTCACCCGCTTCTTCCCTTTACGTTTTTATGGCATTCACACATTGTCTTCCTCATCCAAGTGTTAACGCTAAATTCAGATGCTCCTCGTCATCACATAATATGAAAAGGGAAGATAACACAGTATAAAATTGCATGTTATCTGACTGGAGATGTGCTGAAGCACACTGTGCGCACATTTAGTTCTTGTTTTTTTTATTAAAAAAAAAACATGTGTGATGACATTTCACTGGATGCCATCTGTTACCACACCGGCTACTTCCATTTTCTTTCCATCACCCCAAAGAAACATAAAGAAATAAGAGGAGCCCACTAAATTGGGCCAATGGGCCATCTAGGCCAGTATCCTCACAATGGCGAACCAGATGCCTATGGGAAGGACCTAAGCCCAACAGCATTCTTTTATGGTTCCCAGAAACTTGCATTCAGACGCATGCTGCCTCCAGCAGTGGAGGTTGACCATAGCCATCTTAGCTAGTAGCAGAATTCATAAACTGAGAAAATATGCAGCTGCTTTTTTCCCATTGGTTGTTGCTAAACGCATGCCACGGTATTTATATTTTTAAATACAGCTCTTTTGTATGCAGAATTGCTCTTGCAGAAAACAGCTGTATTCAGGGCTGACTCACGCATGAGGCAAGGTAGGGCAGCAACCTCAGGCAGCAGAATCCACAGGTGCAGCAAGACCAGCCTCCAAGGAATGCATCACCTGCCGCTGCTGCCGCTGCTACAGTAACAGCAATAGCTGAGGCGTGATCCTTGGAGGCTGGATCTGCCGCCTCCTGAGCACTGCCCCCTGCAATGCCAACTCTACAGCGGCCTCTTGGAAGCACTCCTTGTCTCCTCCCACCCTTGCTTTCTATGCAGATCTTCAGTCACCCCTTCTTCCCTGGCCAGGAGGAGGCACCATTTTGTGGCTTGCCTCAGGTGCCACCATGCCAGAATGCCCTGTATCAAAAATAAAAATAGAAAACATTCCCTCGAAGGTACAAGAGGCAAGAAAAGAAAGGGGAAAGGAAGGAAGCAGCAGCATTTCATACCAAATCCACCCCCCATTATAATCATCATGATAACCCTGTGCTGTAGGTTAAGTTGAGAGATAGTGACAGGCCCAAGGTGACTCAGTGAACATTGTGGTTGAATGGGGATTGGAATTCGGGTCTCTCCAGTCCTAATGTGACTCTCTAACCATAATACAACACAGGCTCGCTGTATAAGAATCAGGCAGGCAGAAACAGAAGTGCAAGTAGGAGATGAAAAACAGGGGCAATTGGTCTTCTACTAAAAAGCCAAGAAGTTCAAGAAGAACCAGCATGATGTTTAGTCAGGGCAGCGTTGCAGTCATGTGGCAGAGGAGAGGTGCTGGTGTCCCCCATCATGCAGACAATCTCCTATGTGAGCTGGACTCTCCACGGGAACAGCCAGTGATGTGGGTGATAGTTCTGGTTTCATGCTCATTGTCATCGAGAAGGGGAAGGAATAATGTGAACTTGGCTTCCAATGCTGCCAGCTGTTCAACATGGAAGGCCGCAGCTGTTGTGAGGATCTCAGCATGGCAAAGGGAAGCTCCTCACACTGCTCTTTCACCAAGCTGTTTCTCCACTCCTAGTGAATGTATGAAGCGCAGCTTAGTGTTTTCATTGTCGAACTGCGCTGGCTATAAAGAAATAGGCCATTTTAGCTGATTACTCTGAGTCTTTGTTTATTTTTCTTTGCTGCTCTGAGAGCTGTACAAGAAGTTGGGTGTATCACATCCCTGCTTTAAAAGAGCAGCGCACTTGTTCGCTGCACTGACAAGTCTCCTGCTGAGCTCTCATCTCTGGCAAAGTGCAACGATGTTGTACAAATGAACTACTTGTACAGTAGAGTCTGGGAATCTTTGAACAGTGACAGCAACAGGGCTCTCTAAGTGTCTCTGCTGAAAGGGAAGGCATTCCTAAAATTCACTTCCTGAAAAGGCTCTGCTGTTTGTCTAGAAGAAAGCAAGCCACATATACCTCTCACAAGTTCACAGGGAGTTCACAAGTTCACAACCCTTATTCTTAAAGCACATGGGTCAATGTCTGTGACAAACAGAAGGAACTGTGCGCTCCTTTCTTTCAAGCTATCCATGCAAACCACGCCACACAATTGCCAGACCATCTAAGCCATGTTGGGATGTGGTTGGTCTAACCCAGGTTTTCTCTCCTGTGCCCCATTGTCTGTGTGAAGACTCATTGTTGCATCTTCTAGTCCTCCCGCTTTGCCTGGTGGGCTGGTTCTTGCTGAGTTAGCCTGTTAACAGTTTTGAAAGGGAAACAATTTCATACCAGTATTTGTGTGAACTCTTCCTTCACAAATAGTTGTGCATATAATCATGGGTGTTTGGTATGAGAAAGTTTCATGGGCAAAAGCAAAATGAATGCTAACCTAGCACTGAAGATGCCCGTACCAAAAGCCGTTTCCGTACATTATGGTGTGGCATGGGCATGTTTGTTTTTAACGACACACTTGTGCCACAGCTTTTCAGCAATCACTGGTGCTATTGTGGACACTTTTCTCTACACTTACCTCAGTCTGGAGCAGGCCTATAAGAGTTAAGAGTCAGTACCTTTTTCAGTAGATGAGAAAAGCCTTCACAGTTGTTACTCTTTCATATCATGAAATGTGTTTTCTTAGGTTGTTCCACACGTGACTGTTGAGAAGCCTCATGGGGTGTGTGACATTGTGGTCTGAGCCTGTGCCTGCCAGGATACCGCAGGGGGTTGCTCACAAGTAACGACAGAGTCCTCTTACTCTAAAGACTACTTTATTGTGCATACTAAAAACATGACTGCTCAGTCACTTGAAGAATCCGGAAGTGCTCCTCTCCGGTTTCCCACCCACCACCAAAGCCTCGGCACCCTGAAATGATGTCTTCTGGGTCTCCTAGCCTCCCTACGCTGTGCCTGTGCTGGAAGCTGCAACTCTCCCTGCGATCGCGTCTGGCTAGCGGTGCTGGGTCTCTCCCTTGCATCCCTGACCATCTGCTCCTCCTCCTCTTCCGTGGGAGAGAGCTCTGGCGACGGGCTTTGAGAGGAGTCAGATGACAGCAGTGGCTGGGGATCCCTGTACCTAAGCAAGACCTTCTTTCAAGGAAGTTCCCTGTCCCGATCCTCCCCCCTCGGAGGATCTCTTTCCCCTCTCTCCTTGCGAGGAGTACTCCCGCCCTGGCTCTTCTCACGAGTAGGACCTCCGTCCGGGCTCTCCTCGTGAGGAGAAGACAAATCCCTGACATTAACAAAATTCACAAGCCCCATCTCCAACCCCCATATTTTATTCATATCATAGTCCCCTCTAGCCTTCTAAAAACAGGGGGCTGGAATAAAATTAAGAGACAGATCTTTCCTGTGTATGAGCCCTGCTAATGACCTTGATGTGCTAATGACCCCCTCACCTTCCCACACTGTCTGTCTCTGGGCTGATGATCTCAATGACTTTGCCTAAGTAGCAAGCCTTATACCTCCAGAGCCCAAATTAATTTGTTCTTGAAGATCTCACACTCCTGCTTAAATCAGGTTATTCAGATAGCAGCACAGTCAAGCAAAAATCCTGCCTGAAGACACTTGAATTCTGTGCCACAAATGGAAACTCTGAAACACTGCCTGAGTGCTGTGCAGAAAACATAAGAAGAACCCTGCTGGACCAGATCAGAGACCTCTTTGCCACAGTGACCAAACAGATGTCCATGGGAAGTCCACAAGCAGGACATGAGGTAAAATAATGGGATGGAAATAATATGCTACATGAACAACTCAAGGCCCAACATCCTGGATTTGTTAGCATGATTTATAAAACGCTCCAAACAGGAAAATTGGGTTGCATCAAAAATGCTGAAGGCTTCTCATTTTAATTATGCTGTATATTAGCAGTGGACATATTTTCTGAGTGTGGATCCTTTTGTAGCCCAAATGGCCAACATCCACAGACAAGAGGGAGGCATCAGCAGGTTTAAGGAAATCTCAGATTTTGCAAAAATACTCTTTTTAACGAAACATCCTCACACACAACTGATGGAGATAGTAAAATGGTAAAACAATAGGAAATTGGGACAGAGTATTCTGGGAAAGGGCATGGCTGGTTGGCTGGCTGCGATCCTGCACAGGAGTACTCCACATGGCAATATTTTGTTGCAACAGGTCCTACATGCCCCCACCCAATTATCAACATCTTACTTTTTGGCAAAATAGGACAACTGTTTCTATTTTCAGACCAGCATTAGATCTGAATTTGGTTTTGCAATCCTAATTTCAGAATTGTGCAAACTGTATTTTGACTAGTTGGGCACTGAGAGAGTCTTTCAGAATTGTGCAAATCACAATTTATCTTGTTGAGCACTGAGAGTTTGTCTCAGGATATTTTGGCAAAGAATTCCCACACATGAGAACAGGAAGGAGAATGTCAACCCAAAGCTCCTCTAGGTTTGTTCATGTAGCACCAAACCATGGTTTAATGTGCTGCTGTTCTTTGCATGCCTGCTTTCCATGGTGTTTAGAATTTCTGTATTTTATTACAACCTTCTTATTATAACTGATGCATTTTTTAATCTGCTTTGTACAAAAGTTTGTGTGTTTTTCTGTTTCATGCATATATTAATTCATGGAGTTAATGTCATATTTTCAGTTTTAATTAGCAGTCCACTGGAGGTTTAAGGTAAGTAGCCATTAGGAAGTAGGGAAATGTAATTGCTCCACCATCTGGTCAGCTGTAATATTTTATTACAATCATTTGATAATAAACAATATTGGTAAAATATTGAAGATGTTTCTCCTGAGACCTATTTTAATGGAAAGCTGGTTTGTTTCAACAGCCTTTGTCACATACATTCAGCACTCAAAGAATTGTAAACACATTATTATTATTATTATTATTATTATTACCCTGGAAAAATGGCAATATTGATGTTATAATTATATTTATACAGCAACCTATCATGAACAATTAATTTAAAGATTATAACAATCACACACACATGGCTCAACTTGAACAAAATATTTGGGGACCCAGATAAGCCCCGTCCTGCATAATTGATCACAGGATACAGGGTACACACACCATTTGAATGGCAATGCCCATAAGCTTTGGGGGGCTCCAACCCCCTCAACTATTTTATTGGGGGAGCCGAAGGGGCCTCAGCTCCTAGGAGTTATTGCATATAAAGCAATAAATTAAAATATTGATAAAAGAGAATCACAGGGTGGGAGGAAGCCTACATGAATACTAATCAATTTTCACTGAGTTCAAGGAACTTTACTCACAGGCAACGGTGTATAGCAGAGCTTTCCAAACTGTGTGTCATGACACGTTAGTGTGTCGGCTGCAGTGTGTCGGTATGTCACACAAACGCTCCCCACACGCCTCCCGGGGCTGGAAAGGGATTAGTTTAACCTCCAATATGCTAGTAAAACTAAACTACTGTGTTGCGAAATAATGCATGTATGAAAAGTGTGTCACTAACATAAAAAGTCTGGTGTATAGGATTGCAAAGCAAATAAAAATCAAACAATGAAGCTTGAATAAATATCACTTGGACTTCATATATCAAGCGCTTTGGGCTTAAAGTCCCATTCAATCACCTTTTTTAGAAGAGGAGGAGGAGGAGGAGGAGGAGGAGGAGGAGGAGGAGGAGGAGGGGACGACAATGATGACACGAGAGAGCAACGATTTGTTGGGCTGAGGCTGGCTTCTGAGAGGGACTGTCACTATAAATGCTCTACCTCAGCCATCTCACAATGTATCTAACCATTCTCCTGGAAGGAGACCCAGAAGAGAGCTGATATTCGGAGCTATCCTGCCTCTGATTTATGGAGGTAGCATGTAGACATCATTACTAGTAGCCATTCATAACCATTCAAGATGGTGATCATCGCCAGTGTTCACATCCTTAGCAAACGCCTATTTTTCTACTTCAGGCTACATCTCCCTTTTGATTCTTCAAATCATTGAGAGTAATTAGTATTTATTAAGGCGTTGATTAGGACATTTCTCCCTTCTTTGGTCACCTGGGTTTCTGCAAATCCTTTTATCTCATCCAGATCACTAATCCCTTTCAATCAAGGTAGACACTCCATTAAATTCTGCTGATGTAGGTACCGTGGCACGAACCTGTATTGTAAGTCTGTCCAGTAGAGGGCAAACTCATTCACGCTCACTCTCTGTGAGAGGAAAAAGGGAGAGGGGGGAAGAGAGAGATCATTATAATAAGGTTCTTACAGTTTTGCAGAGCAGTCTCATGCAGATTTCCACAATTACCTGCAGGATTTTGATGACTGTAAATCACTCACCACAGGCTAGCAAATGGTGAGGGGTTTTTTTTCTTTAAAAAAAGCTGTCCTCATTGTATAAAATAGCTTTGCATTTGGAAAATTACTTGAACATTCCATTTTTATTCCACATATGAAGCCAAAGTCACCTTAAATAATCCTATTTCCCCCCATTGGTCTCCATTTGGAGATTATTTCTTTGCCCATCTTATTTCGTACAATGTATAAATGCGTCACGACTGATTATGTGTTTTAAGCTATTGGGAAACGATTCAGAATTCCAAATTGCTGTTTCATTGTATCAAACTTTACCTAAGATTTCTGTGTATATTCTGAAAGAAATATCCATATTTTTACACCATGCTAGCAATAAAATGCTGTTCTTTTAATGGCCTAAATCTAGGCCATCCTGTTCGATGGCATTCCCGTCTTTGACAGTAAATGGATGCAGTGCTCATCCTCAAAACTCCTATACTTCTTGGAAGAATACTCACTAATTATTACAATTCATCTAAAGGAATAAATCTTAGACTATTACTTTGAGACTGCCATTATTTAGATTAATTTGAGCATAGTGAAGTCTGGCATTCAGTTATTGAGTGAATGTATCAGATTTTTTGAAAAAGCCCTTGCCCCAACAGGTGTAACAGCCAAAATTCAAGATGGCTTTTCACTGACCATCAATACTATACTACTTTTGTTGATACCAGTGGAGCTATACCACTATACCAATGATGACTGCTTAGCCACTTTGTTTAAAGGGCCTGCTACCGTCTTAAACATGAAGGATTATTTTCATTGCTTTTTGCCTCAGTATCATGAGGGCTGAAAGGGTCAGGAGATCCAAGTGATTTACTTGTTTGGGAAAACAATTTCCCTTGAAAAACAATTTTACTTGAAATGCAAAACTGAAAGCAATTGTCAATGAGAACTTTAAAGCTCTCCTTGTATAGACCCAGTCTTTGTTCTCAGAATCTCCCTAGTGGCACTGACAAAGGAAGGGGGGGTGCAGTGGATGCAGCCCGCCCCAGGTGTCATCCCTGAGGGGGGGTGACATCGCTGCGCTGCCCCCTGGGACGCTTGCCACTCACCGCGGGTGGCACTCCCTGGGACACTCACCCCGCCCCCGTGGGCAGGACCCCCCTGGGACGCTCACCCCACCCCCTGGGATGCTCAACCTGACCTTGCAAGCGGTTAGCCCCGCCCCCGGGTGCTCAGCATGTGCGCTGCTCCAGGTGCCAGAGCAGCTAGCTCTGCCTCTGCCTAGTGGACCTATCCTTTTCCTGATAGGATTCCCTGCCTATGGACATTAGGCAGGTGTCTTCACTATAGTTTTTAATATGCCTGCTGAAAACATAATAGAGAATTCTTTCCAGTAGCACCTTAGAGACCAACTGAGTTTGTTCTTGGTATGAGCTTTCGTGTGCATGCACACTTCTTCAGATACACTGAAACAGAAGTCACCAGATCCTTAAATATAGTGAGGGAGTGGGGAGGGGTATTACTCAGAAGGGTGGTGGGAATGGGTGATCAGATGATAGGTGTGGAAAACCTGTTGACGACTCTTAACGGCTGCATTTAGTCTTGCAGGGAAAGGCAAGGGGTGAGATGGCTAAAGATAGCTTTGTTATGTATAATGAGATAAGAATCCAATGTCTTTGATCAGACCAGGTTTCTCCATGGTTTTAAGTTTGGTGATTAGTTGCAATTCAGCCACTTCTCTTTCCAGTCTATTTCTGAAATTTCTTTGTATTAAGACAGCTACTTTGAGATCTTTTATAGAATGTCCTGCGAGATTGAAGTGTTCTCCTACTGGTTTCTCTGTCTTGTGATTCCTGATATCACATTTATGTCCATTTATCCTTTGGCGTAGGGTTTGGCCTGTTTGTCCAATATAGAGAGCTGAAGGGCACTGTTGGCATTTGATTGCATACACAACATGTTTGGTTTAGCAAGATTATCCAGACATATAGTTTAATTCCCCCATGTCTCTTTTAAAAGATTTATTGGTTTCATCTTTGTTCTTAACAATGATGGTTCTCTGTATATTTGTTTTATATATGGTTGTTTTTATTGATCATGGTTTTACGTAGTGCTATTTTTCTAGAGAAAGAGGTACTGGAACTCACCATGAACCCCTCCTTTCTCTTATACAGTGGAACCTCAGTTGTCAAACATAATCCATTCTGGAAGACTGTTCGACTTCCGAAACGTTCGACAACAGAAGCATTCACTTCCGGGTTGTCGGCATTCGAAAGCCGAAATGTTCAACTTCTGAAGCATTTGACAACCAAGGTTCCACTGTAATGGCAATGGTGCCCACCCAAGAGTCCTGGTTTTACGTATAGTTGCTTTTAATTTGGCTGTGGATTTTAGCTGTGTTTGATCGAGGGAATGCTTTATTCAGAGAGTTTTTTGATCAAGTAATTTATAAATATTCTAAATAAATAAATATAATAGATAATATAAAAATTCATATTCCAACCAAAGTAGACATTCCCCTTAGTCTTAAAGAACTACTCTGTTTTCACCTGTCGGCCATATCATATCAAATTCTCCCCCCCCCCATTGTTTTCCTCTCTCCAATTATTTTTCTCCATTGTAGGATCAAAAGCCAATTAAAGACCATGTCCAGTTATCCCTGCCTTGGTCACCCCCCCCCAATCCTACCCTGTTCCCAGAAGAAATCTGATGGCTCCATCCCATCTTATTATTTACACTGGGTGACATCCAATGACGTCAGTCTGTGTGCCCAGGGAATCTACTTGCACTCTGTGACTTCTAGTGCATTTCCTTCACCTTGCCAGCTGCTGCATGCCCCCCCCCCCAAAATCTGCTCTGGAAGATACCACAACCCCTGAATGCAGATTTGGGGGGTATGCAGAGGGCAGGAGAAGAAACTCTGACAAAGGGTACAGAGGCTGGTGGATTTGCTTAGTTACATGAGAAATCAGACCAACTGTCAATCTTGTCACTAATTGATGCTCAACAATTTTGACCCTCAAATCTAGTGTCCAATAAATGAGTGATTAAAGAGGCTGGTTTTTAGAGACCTTTGCTCCTTGGACTGCATTGGGTCCCAGCACAGAGTTATGGCTCAAACACTGGATTTTGTGCCCAGGGAGTGTTACATTTCTACTTCCTCTGCTTTCTGGGTGCTTAAATTGCCTTACCTTTGCATCTCAACTCCATAGTTATAAGAAACTGAATATAAACAGCATGCAGCAAAGCTACCTTTGAAAATAGCCACCTTTATACAACTAGCCATGTGTGCAGGTCTGGAGAAAAGGTCATTTGCTTCCTGTCCTCACCTGGCCACGTTTGCATATTTCACATATTTATCAGGCTAAATAAAGTTACTTCGTGACACCCATATTGTATCTATTTCATATTTCACTTCAAAACCTCACCTCTCTCCTAAACCCTCTTTAGCACACTTGGAGTAGCAAAGCAAAATGAAAGGAATTTTCTATTTAAGTAGAGCACTGACATTCTGTTACACAATTCGATCTTCTCTGTATACCTGCTCTCAAAAACAGAAGACACAAAACAAAACAAAACAAAAATGCTGAATGCATTGAGTCAGCAATGGCATAGGTGTCTGAATGCATCCTCACTGCCTCTATCACTCATCAGTGTAATTGTTGTCATGTTATTCCATTTTTTGATTAGTCTGGTCCGCCAATCTCCAAGCTTTTTTTCTGGCCAAACGTTCTTCTGCTAGTTGCCATGGTGACTGGATTGTTAGAGAGGAGAAAAGCTCTGTTGTCTATCATTGTTCTGTTGTGTTTTAGGTAATGCAGGAGGCATCACGAGTGAAGTGGATGGACCTTTTTCGCTCGACATCGTTTCAGAGTATTGAAAATCTCACATAAAAAAGGAGCAAATAGGCCACAACCAAAGAAATAACTAAGTTCACTTTAAAAAGAAAGTGCATGTTATTGTAAAAGGGGTAACGTGGAAGTATGAACGTAGAGGCAGAATATTATATTTATCACGAGAACAATTGCTACAGTTGTGAGTGTGGGCATACAAATACCAGCCATTTTGCAATTTTGATTTAATCTACCATTTCTTTACAAAAATGCAGGGAGAGGGAATATGGAGCTTCTTCGCCAGTTGTTTGTTTGTTTTTTGTCTTGGCTTTGTGTGTGAAATAAGAATCACACATAAAAGTAGGCAATGATACGTATTACCAGCTGAACTGTCACTCATCCAGAGGCACCGGGTTGCCCCCAAGATTGGAGGGCTTGGAACGCATTGTGCACACATTGGGCACTTGCGTTGTGTGTGTGTAACATCACGTGAAAAGGAGAAGGCCGCATGCTCTGAAGGAGCTGACCACTGGACCTGCATCATGAATCACACATTTCGCGTGTGCAATGCACACAGGACCACCTGAAGACTGAGGGGGCCTGGACCCCTTAAAACAAATAATGAGCAGGCTGAGGTGCCTTTGGCCCCCTAGAGTTGGTGCACCTGCACTCATCTTAGAACTTGTTTCCATGGATAGGGGTGGTTTCTGGGCAGTTCCTTTTGCTATCCCATTTCGGAAATTTAATAAAATGTTGTCTTTTATTACAGGTTATTGCTCACATTTAAAGTACAGAGCTAGAAACTTTCTGTCTTGGGTTTTTCTTCTTCAGGCTATTCCAGTTGCAGATCAGCAACAATATGAAACAAAATGGGATGGCTGGGAAGAAATGAAGATCTGCAAAAAAAAAAATTAAACGCCTGTGAATAGAATAGCAAAACAAAAAACCGCTAAAAGGTTTTCTGAAAGGGTTGCCCGAATTTTTAGAAAAAACTATTCACTGGTATAAAAAGCTTGTAGTAATAATATGGACAGTGTTCTCGAAGCTACTAACATGAGTTTGGCCAAACTGCGAGAGGCAGTGAAGGATAGGCGTGCCTGGCGTGCTCTGGTCCATGGGGTCACGAAGAGTCGGACATGACTGAACGACTGAACAACAACAACAAATAATATGGAAAACACACACACACACACACACACACACACACACACTGTATCCTTTTTAAAGTACATTGGGTTGTGCCCATCTGCTCATGGAACATTCTTTGCTCCAGTGAGGCTTCCATGAGTGGGAAAAGAAATTTGTGAAAATTCACCCTCCATCTGCAGTTCCCCAAAGTCTTGTCCAAAGTCTATTCCATTGACCTTGGTCAAATTCATAACTAAAATCACATTCCAGTTGATGTTTTATAGGGTCAAGTGAGCACACCAATGCACTAAGTAGAATTTTATAGATTGTGGAAGCTATACCTGGGTCTTGTCGTTCTGTGGATATTACAAGTCTTTCAAATGGGGCTAGTGGTCTTGTGGCTCCCTTACTGATTAGCCAAACAAATGTGGATTTGGTGAAGTAGCAGTCAAAGGGGCTGTAAGTTTCCAATCTGGTTCACATTTCTGTGTATTTCAGTGGTGTATTTCAGTTCTAAAAGTCACATAACTGGTATAGACCTTTTGGCCCTCCATCCGGCCACTGCAAATAGTCACAATTGTTGTGAAATAGTGGGTGGAAGGCAGTGGGGACAGTGCTGGAGTCAGGGGCGTACCCAGGATCAAAACTAGGGGGGGCAAGCCATAGTCGCTCAGGTTGTGACATTTCAGCACGGAAAAGGTGAAGGAAACCAAAATTTTAAGAAAATTATATATAATTATAGCAGTGCTTTATTACGATAGTTATTACAATGATTTGCTTGGAATTTTTTTTTATTCTACTTACATGTCTTATACTAATATCATTTTTCTTGGGTTTGAAGAAAACTTGTTCAAAACTTTCGTTTCAATCCAGTCCCAACTTTACACAGTATAGAAGCATTTGAATTGGTTTATTCCTACAGCCTTGACTGTAAAGCATGCTTAAATTCAAGTGTGCCAATTTACATGGAATATTTCTCCTTTATATAGAATTGCATTCTTCTATTTATACTGATCCAACCCCAGTGGATCAACCCCAAAATCTGATTACAAGTGACTTTAAGCCATGTGAAGGGGGGGAAAGAGATGTAAACAACATTAAGGATAGCATTGTGGCGGGTTGGACTAGATGACCCTTGGGGGTACCTTTCAACTCTATGATTACATTCCTTCAGTCTCTGCACTTTAAAGCCTATCTGCTACCCTTCTCCTTTCAACTTACTTTAGAAACAGGAGTTGTCTCCTTCAGAGAAATTCTTTACATGCAAAGTGGAGATCTCTCCTCTCTCAAATAGCAAATTTTAAAACTGGAAGGTATGACGACATGGCTGCGATGTGAGCAGCCAGCTGCTCTCAGGACAGCATGAAATAAGAAAAAAAAGTGTGCAAGGATCAATTATACGAGAGAATCTCCTAAATGGAAAGTGGTGGCTTGCAGTGTGTGTGTGTGGGGGGGGGGGGGAGATTCCTTGCCGGCCTCGCAGTGTTAAGGAAGCGATTTGAAAAATAAAGGCGGGAGAGGAGGGCACTGATTTTGACACCAAAGAGGACTCTTTAAAAATATTTTTTTTTAAAATAGGGAGGGGATGCAGTTCAACTGGGGTGGGGAAGCCTGTGCCTGTGTCTGCAAAACGGGGAGCCCCATGGCAAGGACTTGCGGGGTGTCGAGGACAAAAAGGCGCCGGGGGAAGGGTTTCCCCCCCTGGGTTGCCGTGTGAGAGATCTCAAACTCTCTTAGAAACCAAGGCTGAGGGAGGGAAAGAGGCGGCAGTCGGCATGGCCAGGAAGCCAGCGCAGGGGGCCCTTCTTCCCCCAAGGCTGAGGCGAGCGGGTGAGACCTCCAGCAGCAGGTCTGCTGCTCTCCACCGACTCTGGTGGGGCTGAGGACTCCCTGCGCCCCCAGTGGCAGCTTCAGGAACTGCAGGGCTATTTCCTAGCTCTGTTCAGCTGTCAGCTCTACCCTGGAGTCCTGGTCTACTCCAAACGGACGCAGATCATTTTTGCTTGGGGGGGGGTAGCTTGCTTCTAGGGGGGCATCTGCCCCCCTGCCCCCCCTTGGGTACGCCCATGGCTGGAGTTAGAAGTCCTGCCTTTTCTTTCTATGAATTAAGCATGGCTTGTGTGAATCTGTTTTGAACTTTTAGGCTGGTTCTAAATTTTTGCATTAAGAAAGGCTATTCTAGGTTGGAATCCCCTCAGTTCTGTTTCTAATTGGACCCATTGTTCTGAGGTATCATCTAAAATAATAGGGATGGCGTGTCTTACTTGGCCAGCAATAAACATTTAGTAGGCCCCAGCCTCTTTCCACAGTAGGGAGATACAGAAGTTTGGCGTTTATTCTGGGTTTTTTGCTGGGTCTTTAATTCCACCCTCCACCCCCCCCCCCTTGCTACTTTTGTATCTGGCTGAGTGGGATCCAAATTAGAAGTGATTGGTGATTGGGATAAAAACAGCAGTTTGGGTAGGATCATCAGTTTTACTATTGCTAATCTGTTTGGGAGAGTAAAATGGGTTTTGCTCCAGTTTCTCCCCCCCCCTCCCCATTTTGAAGAATTGTATCCCATACAGGGGGATAGTTTTGTGAAATTGTAACCATGTTATGATGTTTTTAACTGAAACTGTTTTTAGAATGTTTTAACGGTTTTAAAATGCAGTGTGTTTTTGTTTTGTTTTTTTAAAAAAAATATGTGTGTGTTTGCTGCCGGGCCAAGAAAATCTTTAATAATAATAATGAAAATAAAAAATAAAAAAGAAGAAGGACAGGATATAAATTTAACAAGTAAATAAATCTATTGGCAGAACTTTGGAGCTCTATTCCTGGTGTCGGGCTTATTTACAAAGCAAACGGGGGGCGAGGATACAATGTCGGCACTGAAATATAGGCTGTTCACTCTTTTATAGCCTGCTTCACCCATAATTTAGAACTCTAAAATAGATCATCCTTTGCAGCCAGAAAGAACCCAGTGGACCTTCCTGCCAAATAAATATGCATAGGATTTCACAGCCATTCACTCTAAATCTATAGCCTATTTCTTTTTTTACATTTTCCCATACATAGCAAAGATTTGCTATGTATAAACAAAACAGGCACACTTTCACAAGACAGAAAGCTATAGCACTTCTTTCCTTGGATTCAGAATGCCAACTATACTAAATATTCATCTTTGTCTCTCCTTGCCTTCAACAGCCAAGGAACGAATCTCGGCCTCAAAATGATGCACCATAGAGTAAGGTCCACTTTTCACTAAAAGCCAGAAGCTAAATTTCGATGCCTGGATTGTAACCATCATCTTGTGCACAGCTATTGAAAAATGGGGCCGTGTGTGTAACTCTTTAATGTGAGGCTGGTGCTGCCAAATCTAATGCTAGAGGTAGTTCTAACTAATTAGAACACTAATTAGTTCATTTCTGTTCACAGACATGCTCTTTTTCAAAGCCAATTAGTCCACCCCCCCCTCCTTACTTCCTCTCAAAAAGCTCTGGATCCTGGGAAGCTATCCCATACATCAGGAGAAAGCAAAGGCCAATGGCAGACAAAGGAAAGAGACAAAAGGGATGTTCTAGCTATACATTTCTGTCCTGCTTGATTGAAGTAATTGGTCCCCATGAAGAAACGTTTGAACTGGCTTCCTAGTACCGGAGCACTCTTGAAGGCAGTCTTGTTAGAATGATTTTCGCACCCATTTAGGACTAGACAGTTTCAAATTCTGTTGACCTGGGAGTGTTTTCCAGTCAAAAGATAACATTAAAAGGAGAATATAAGTTCAGTGGGCAAGTGCTTCATTTCAATATGACTATTAGTTAGGGGTTAATTATAGATGACACCCCAAAAGTTGGGATTGATTTCCTATTACCTATCCACAGAGTGGCTTTGGGTAGTAATCTTATGTGTGTATGCAAGGAAGTAGAAGGGAGCATGGTTCATGTATCTGAACATGTCATTAGGGTTTGAAACTTCTCCCCCTATGTGTGCTCGTAATGCAGAAACGGCTCATCCATCTCCTCTCAGGGATGAAACACAAGTCACTTACAGGAGATCTTACTCCCTTGAGCTTTCAACACTTATTTATTTATTCATTTATTTTCATTTTTTTATAAGCTGTCCCTCATCCCTTGGAATCCCAGGGTGGTATACAAAATTGTCATGGAAAAATATAAATATTGAAATGAACCCTAAAAAATATTCTCGAACACAACAAAATTCCAAACACCATACTAACTCCAGGACTTGAATGAGTCCTCCCAAAGATCTTAAGGAAAAGATTGACATAAAAAAGCTATCAATGAGGCAGACAGCTACACCTCCAATTGAGGGAGTTCCATAACTGGGGTGACATCAGAGAAAAGGCCTTGTTCTTTGCTACCACACAAAAACAGGGTGAATCTGCACAATTGCCGGTGTTAATGCATATTCTTCTTTCAGTTCATGTTAAGCTGCACAGTTCAGCATGGAGTGCTATTTATGTCAATGAGTCTCACATGAACTTAACTAGGCACTGGGTTGTGCCCAACATCTGGGAAACTTTTCATTTAAAAAGTAGCATCTATACAAACCTACCTGAAAGTAAGTCACATTACTCTGCATGGAACTTAACATCAGAATAGACCTGTATAAGGATGAACTGTGAAAGACTCAGGATTTTAATATGTGTGATAATAGTCCTTTTTTGGGGGGGGGGCCTCAAAACGCCCTGACAAACCTGAGACTGAGACTAGCTGGTATCATACAAGAATGAAGAAAGACAAAATATTAGCAATAATATAGTAGTACTGTTTTAATGCTGTAATGCCTTTCCAATAAGTGAAGAACGTTTCTAAAAATAAACATAAATGCAAGTCAACCTTTCTGTCATCTATTGAAAGAAATGCAGCAATTTCAAATAAAAAGAATAAATTTATTTTGTTTGGGTCCCCGTGCCATGATTTTTGCTTGTTTTCACTGGGCACATTTTAGGGGCTCATCACTCTTATAAAAGGTCCCACTGCTGTTTGTCTTGGTCTTCCTTGCAGCTGCTGAAGGGAAAGCAAACAAACCAGAATTGAGGTCTTTCCCTAAATCCTTCAGAAAGGAAGGCGAGGACTAAATTATTGCTGAGTATTACATATAGGAAAACCCCAGGATAAGATAACTTATTGCTCCTTATTTGCTAAGGCTCACAGCAGCACTGCATTTACATATTTGTAAAAGAATTACATTTAGATCTTTTAGAGACAGATTGGTATAACTACTGGCTTTAATGTTTTCAAAGGAAAGGTGGTCTCAGCATGCTTTTGTGCAACCTGAATTCTTCAATACTGGATGAAAAAGTACGGTAACCTGATTAGTCAGCCCAGTACTTCCTGAATCAACATTTTAAGAGAGCACCGTATTACAGCTAAAGATGACTAAGTCCATCCAATTCAGTTTCTCTCACTTTCCCATTTTCACATTTCTGCAAAGGTTTGCAGATTTTTTTTATTTTAAAAAACTGTATAAAACTCCCATACACATTTTTATCCACATTTTGCTTAATGTTGATGCAAATGTTGCCTAATATGTGGATTTTGCAAGGAATTTTCCCCTAATAAAATGAATTTGTATGACTTTCATGAATAAATACACCTTTGTGTATGCTTTCCCCCAATGTAATTTTTTAAAAGTGTTTTTGCTTGATGGATGACATGCATAATACAGAAAAGTGCAAATCTTGAAGCAGCATTTTGGTTTGGAAATTTCAAATTGGGTAGATTTGCTTTACAATATGAAATGAACACATTTCTTTCTTGTCCCTACCATTGAGACTTTGACCAATCCTGCACCAGCAACACGTTTTCCCTCCACTCTCCCTCTCCTTACCCTATTTTTAAATTATTATAAAACATTAGAAAGAGATCTGTATACCTCGACATCTGGTATCTGTATCTATAACTGTATCCCCCCCCAGTAAAGGTTTTGTGGCACTGCTTCTATCAGCATCTTGGGCTGTAGTTCTATTCACACTCACCCAGAAGTTGGCCCCTTTAAACTTAATGATATTTACTTCTGAACTGACATGAACCATAAGAAGATAAATGGATAAATCCTGTGGCTTAAACATGGGTGCCTCTATTTTAAAAGTCCTAAAGCAGACTCATTTGCAAGAACAGTTTGAAGGCAAAATCTAGATTGCAGCAAGAAACTAATGAAGAAATGAAACATTTGAGAAATGCTATGCAGACCAAGTAGAATTTCTGGCTCAATCTGGTAAATGTTCGCCATAAGGAAGACATTGTGCACTGGGGATCAGAGCATCAGTGTTCTGCACAGTGTTCAAAACTCCCATTGTTCTAGGTGAATTTTGCGACAGGGAATTTCATTAGTGCGAGCAGTTTCTGAGCTCTAGTTCTGTGCCTAAGATTTCAAATTAAAACTGCAGTGGAAGGAAAGGAGGACCTTTTTCTTCCTCCCCACTTCCGGCTACTCTCTGAAGACTGGAGATGAGACCCTCTTAAGAGTATTAGGGGGGTGAGCAGGGGAAGGACTAGACCATGTGAAAAATGAACATCATACTTTAGCTGCAGTTCATTCATTTTCAGCTTGTTATTAAAAAGGACGCCTAGACATTCCATTGTTGCACCCATAACCTAGGTTTAAGGTGCAGGTGGTGCTGTGTGTTAAACCACAGAACCTAGGACTTGCCAATCAGAAGGTTGGCGGTTCAAATCCCCGCGATGGGGTGAGCTCCCGTTACTCGGTCTCTGCTCCTGCCAACCTAGTATTTCGAAAGCACGTCACTCTTCCCACTCTGGCGGGAAGGTAAACGGTGTTTCCATGTGCTGCTCTTGTTTGCCAGAAGCAGCTTAGTCATGCTGGCCACATGACCCGGAAGCTGTACGGCGGCTCCCTCGGCCAATAAAGCGAGATGAGCGCCGCAACCCCAGAGTCATCCGCTACTGGACCTAATGGTCCTTTTACCTTTACCTTTAGCTCCTAGCTTTCCTATCTCAGTTTCTAACACTGGTTCTGCTGTATTATGCAGTGTGATTACAATGCATGTCAAGAACTTTAAAGGACATTGTAAGCTGTCCGGTCGATGCAGTGCGTACTTAATTTCTTTGGATGTATTTGACGCTACAGTATAGTTCTGACAAAGAATATACCACTACTAACCTACTGTCTCCTCAATGTTGTTGTTGTTGTTGTTGTTGTTATTTAAAAAACCAACAACCCACAAGGTTTCCCCTTCAACCTGGGAAATATTCTCTGGGAGCTGTTCTATAAATAAAACATGGTAGCTTTTAGTGTAATTCTTAGTGTGAGAACATGCTCCTTTTAGAGCCAACAGTAATGCCACTTCACAAAGGGGATGCTGTCTGAAGAGAGGATCTTGCCGCTCCTTTCCACTTTAAAATCAAGTACATTGGTGCCACAGTATCCTCAGTCCCCAGGAGCCTGATGACTGCAAAGTGTGAGTGAGTCAGCTACAGAGCTCAGAGCTGGCAGTGCTCACGGCCACCATCAAAACACTGGATGCTTGCAGGAACACCTCTTGTATTTCATAGGCTGGGTGAAAGGAACCAAAAGCCTCCTCTGGAATCAAAATCTGGAACTGGACTCAGTTAATACATGAAAAGGGGAGGGTTTGGATGGTTTTCTTAGGAGTAATCCCCAGAACTCTTCAATATCCAGAAAGACACTCTAAGGACTTGTACAGTACTGTAGTCTATACAATTTATTGCAGGTTGGTTCCAATCCATAGCACTTCATAATGGGTGCTGAATCCTGGATAAATTAGGACCCAGTTGAGCCTTGGAGCCAGCTGACTGCCAGTTGTCTTTGGCTGGATCTAGACATATCAAAGAAGCGTTTCAGTTAAACACATTGTAAATTTAAACAGGGAAATCCAGTAGGGGGAAATGGGACTCCCCATCGCCATCTGGTGGCACAGTGTTATATTGCATATTGTTGTTCAGTCGTTTAGTTGTGTCCTACTCTTTGTGACCCCATGGACCAGAGCACGCCAGGCACTCTTGTCTTCCACTGCCTCCCGCAGTTTGGTCAGACTCACGTTGGTAGCTTCGAGAACCAACCATCTCGTGCATTTACAACACCTATAATCGGTTTTTCCTTACCAATATAGCCGAGTCCCAGTGGAGGGAACGTGATCTCCCTTCTTAGCATGGATAGAATTTTCCCGCTTCACTCACAGGACTTAAGAGCACCATTTCTTCCTGTTGCGTCACCAGGTCTGAAGTTCAGAAGACCACATCTGATGTTTCAGCAGCCTAAACTGCCCATTACTAATACCCCTAATTGCTATTGTTTTTCTACAGCATCTAATTTCAGCATGATTACTCTGTCCTCATTATCAGTAATCACATCAGACTCCCCATTCTTCACTTTGGGAGTACATTCTCAAGGTTACGTACTATTTAAAGCACATCCAATGCACATTTGAAGCATTTGACTCTCCCCAAAGGAACTTGAGAATGGTGGTTTCCCCTTCACATAGCTACAATTCCCATCATCTTTAACAAATTACAGTTCCCAGGATTCTTGGGGCATGTGTGCCGTGTATTAAATGTAGGGTGTGTTTTTACTAGAGGTGGACATTTTCTCATTTCCCCCGATATCCGAAGTACAAAATCTCAATCCATCTATTTTTATTATGGATGAATTATGACTAGACCACATTCACAGCCAGTAATGCAGAGTACTTGTGGAGGGGCTCTAGCTCAAGAGGGAAAGGCATACCTGATGCTGATGATGATGATGATGATGCAGAAGGTCTCTGATTCAATCAGGTGATGGGCCTTGAGACCCTGGTCAGAATAGGTAATATGCATCACCAGTCAGAATAGGTAATATGCAGTTAGATAAACAAGAAGTCTGGTCTGAATTTGGATTGTTTTATCAAGTCTTTTGGGGGGGGGCATTATACTTCTGTTGATGCAACCTAAAATTGCATTAACATTTTTTCCTGCTCATCACAGCGTTGACTCATGTAAGGCCCCTAGATCCTTTTTGCCTGTACTGCTGTCAAGACAGGTGTATAATTATTAATTAATTAATTAAATTTCTATGCCGCCCTTCATCAAAGTATCACAGGGTGGTTTACAATATAAAAACACAAAAATACATACCAAAGTAACAATAACTCTGCTGCGTGCAGTTTAAAATGCCATAGATTGCTTAATTAGCCAAAGGCCTGAGAGAAGAGAAATGTTATTGCCTGGTGCCTAAAGATATGCAACGAAGGTGCCAGGCGAGCCTCCCTGGGTCTCCCTGGGGAGAACATCCCACAAGCAGGGAGCCACCACAGAAAAGGCCTGTTCTTGTGTTGCGACCCTCTAGACCTCTTGTGGAGAAGGCACACAAAAAAGGGGACTCAGTTGATAATCACATGGTCTGGCTTGGTCCATATGGTACCCTATCCTAGATTTGTGCACCTGATTATTCCTGCCTCAGAGCAGAACCGTACATTTGTCCATATTGAAATTCATTTTGTTAGTTTTGGTCCATTTCTCCAATCCATTAAGGCCATCTTGAAACCTGATTCTATCTTTGAGGTATTAGCTCCCCCTCCCAGTTTGGTGTCATCTTCAAATCTGATGAGCACCCCCCTCTATTCCTTCATCCAAGTAACTTATAAAGATGTTGAGCAACAGCTTGCCTGTATGGGGGATGGAAAGGAGTGGGTGAGTGGGTGTGGAAACTAGCTTACAGTTGATGCAAAACACTTAGAATTTGGGTTCGGGGCAAACAGTCAGAGAAGTCGGGTGATGTCCAACCAAGGAGAGAAAGAACCAAGCAGCTTTTTAAAAGCAAAGATCCTTTATTCGTTTGCAACCAGGTTCCCTACGCAAAGGTGACAAAAGGTATGAGGAACCCCGCCCAAAGGTAAGTTCAGAATTTTATACAGTCGCAATTGTGGGTGGTCTTATTCATCACAGGTTCGTCAATTTACAAGGTAAGGGGGAGGTACATGGGTGCAGGGTGCAAAAGGGAGGTTGAGTGCAGGATTCAAGGGTGCAGATCCTGTCTACATGAGTACGGTAATACCTAGAAATCCAGGAAAAGATGGCAAATGATATGGTAATCCGGTTTTTCTAGAATAACAATAGGGATGAGAGTTTTATCTAACAGCTGAATTCCTCTCCCCAAATGGATCTGGTCATCTGGCACTTTACGGAAGAAGGAAGGGGAGCTGAGTGGAAGTGATTAGGGTGAGGCTAAAAATAACTTTTATGGTTGCAATAAAGTGATGCCATTCGAATACATGGGTTCCAATTCTCATTTTCCTGAAAGTAGTTACAATAATTCAGAAGCTGAACAAAGGCAAAAGGATACAAAGGGGTCAATTCCATTGCAAAGATGCCAAATGTAACAACTGCATAAGGATTCACATTTACAAGTAGTAAAGACACAATTACAAGGGGGGGAGTAGATACAATTTAAAACTAACTGGGTACAATTATAAAAATACTTGGATACAATTATAAAAATAGAGATAGGGTAAATTCAGGAAATAAGGTAATGGGCAGTGCAGGGAAGAAATTAAAATGCTTTATTTGATAGAAAGGAAAGAAGAGATTCAAAGGAGGCAAATAACAGGAGAAGCGAATTAAAAGGAGAGCAGACTAAATGGCAAAATTGAGGAAAAAGGTTTATATATCTCTTGGGCTGTCTTCATTTGGTTTATTTTGTCTTGGTTTTCAGCTTCCTTAGATATTTTTCTACATCACTGTACAAAGGTTACAATTTACATTTAGTGCTCTGCCAATTTTTTCCTCCCTCCCCTGAAATGGAAGCAAAATTTATATTCCACCTTGCAGGGGCACAGAAACAATAACCCTCTGGGTATCTGAAGAAGTGTGCATGCACATGAAAGCTCATACCAAGAACAAACTTAGTTGGTCTCTAAGGTGCTACTGGAAGGATTTTTTTATTTTATATTTTGTTTTGACTTCTGGGGATGGTTTTGCACGTGACTTCACACAACACTGGAATTGAACCAGAGAAACACGTAGTAGCAGGCCCTTTTTTTCTCAGCTGAAACTTGCTGGAACTCAGTTGTGGCACCTCTTAGGTGGGTGCCATTTGCCATTCTAAGAGAACGAGGGAGGTGTTTGTGCTACCTCCTTTTCTAGAAAAAATAGCACTGCATAGAACAAGTGTAATATTCATAGAGAAAAGCTTAGATAACTGAGGAAATGAAAACACATTCAGCGGTGGTGGGTGGGGGGCAAACCTTATTAGTCTCTTGAAGGGGATGTTTCTTACCGGCTAAATTCGGGAATGGCTCTAACATAAAGAAGGTATTATTCTCATGTCATGTCAATATTGACCGACTTTGCAAACAAGTGGCTTTGTATGGCCTTCTTTTTCCAACCAGCGGCTGCCTCAGATAGCTTTGTGTACCCTCCAGTCTCTTGTAGTGAGCCAGTGACTGATAGAGCACCAGATCAAAGCTCTGATAGAGAGAGGCCGGGCAATTTGTGCATGAAAATTTGTCTTTAAAAAGTGATAAGAATACAAAAGGTGACTTAACATACTTTCTCTGCAGTTTGAACTGCAAACAGTTAATTACTTTGACAGCAGATACCGAAGTAGCTTCTGATGCTACAGAACGGAAGTCCAGAGATAAATGTAGAAAATGGCAAAATGGTGGGTTTAACCAGAACACATTTGATCATGGTACATTTCTTTAATGAAGATGAACAAAAACTAATTTCAATATGCAAAGGTTGATAAGCAAACTCAGGACAAATATCTGTACTGTATTGTGAGGGGAGCAGCCTCTATGGGACATAAACAGGGGAAATAATGATTTGTCCCTGAGATTAACTGTATGACAACTAGCCTACTCATGATACAGATCCAACTATTGGCAACACACATTTTAGCTACATCAAGACTGGATTACTGCAATATGCTCTGCTTCCATGGTTCCCAAAAGGTGTGATGTGGTGTGGCAGGAGAGGATGGAAAGAGTGGTGGGAAGATTCAAGGACAATCAAAGACACATTTAAATATTTCAGTTTAGTATAAAATTATTTTTGGTGTTTTTTGTGTTGTTGTTTTTTTTTGCAGAATATGGATAAATATCTTTTCAAAATGAGAGCAAGAGCATCAAGTGATACTGAGGACAGTCCTTGTTGTGATCCAGAATCACTGTTTTGTGCTAGAGAAAACTCATTTATAATTAAATTTTGGGAATAATTCATTATCTTAAGTAGTTGCATTGTTTTATACTTTCTGGATGCCCCATGATGATATTATAAAGTAGCTATGTCCTATGCTATAAATCAAGCACTGCTAGGAGTTGGTTCTTTTTGTTTTCCAAATGTATTTCTTATCAATAAAACAAAACCTGTGTGGTGCGAACAAATTTTTATTCTGAAAGTGTTGCCCAGAAGAAAAAGTGTGAGAACCACTATTCAGCATTGAGCTGCCTTTGAGAATTCTACACATCCTATCTTGTAATGCCTGCCAGTTTTCTTCTGGGTACAATTCATAGTGTTAGTGATTACCTAAAAAGGTAAAGGTACCCCTGACCATTAGGTCCAGTCATGGATTACTCTGGGGTTGCAGTGCTCATCTCACTCTATAGGCCAAGGGAGCCGGCGTTTGACTACAGACAGCTTCCGGGTCATGTGGCCAGCATGACTAAGCCACTTTTGGCAAACCAGAGCAGCACACAGAAACGCTGTTTACCTTCCCACCAGAGTGGTACCTATTTATCTACTTGCACCTTGACGTGCTTTTGAACTGCTAGGCTGGCAGGGGCAGGGACCGAGCAACAGGAGCTCACCCCGTCACAGGGATTCGAACCACCGACCCTAGGTTCTGTGGTTTAGACCACAGCGGCACCCTAAATAGCTTGGATCCAGGATACCTGGGAAATGGCCTCTTTGTGCATCTTTTTGCCTGCCCCATGGTTTCAGAGGAAAGGCACTTCTCTCTGTCCCACATATGGTGGAAACACTGCTGATGACAACAAAAGATAAGACCTAGTCAGTGGCTGTGCCAATATTGTGAAACAACTTGCCCCATGAAGCACTGGTAATTCTGTTCTGGCTTTCTTTCATCCTGCTGGCAAAAATATTTTTTTTTCTGGCATGGTTGAGGGAAGCTGTGCATTGGTGTTAGCAGCCAATCACCCTGACAGTGACTGCCATAGAGCTGTGTATGTGTGTGAATATCCAGACTGGGAGGAATGGCATTCTTAGTTTCTTCTCAGAGCCCCATAACTGGCAGACTACATAATTTCATTTCTTTGGAACTGCAACTCTCCTTTTTTTAAAAAAAAATTGCGACAAGATCAATTTAATCAAAGGTCATTAGAAAATCAAAGATCATTAGAAAATATTAAACAATGACTTCAGTCTTCTAATCACTGGATCGAAGCACATAAATGTGCAAATGCACTAAGTGACATGTACATTTGGTACATATAGCTGATTTTAAAATTATTTCCCCCCTCATATTTACATGTCCAATCCAACCCTAGGTAACCAGTAAAACACAAATTCAGATTGCAATCCAGCTACAATGCATACCAAGCACAAAAGCTTTCTAATGATCTTTGATTAGTTCTTTATTAAATTCATCAACGGAGCAAAGAAAATTTAATAATCTTCACCATTTGTCATCTTTCTGATTAGAGTTTTGATTAGAACTTTAGGCTTTTATTTGCCTCCTTTCTATCCATTGCCATTATAACGCTGTTCCTTTCTTCCAATTTAATAGGTAGGATGGCACAGCAGAAGAACATGTGCCTGATTGGTATTCATCTGGAAATGCACAAGTTAGACTAAAGCTAACGGCAGTTTATTCAGCATACAGATAGCATTGGGGGTGGGGTGGACCTGAATATTGTTCCATTGTAGGCCCAGAGATTGCCTCCGATGACCTGCATGCTTGTTGCCCTCAGAACCAAGTGTGGCAACTTATTAAATTGACAAATGAGATCACAGTAATCACATTTCATGCTAGAACAGAGGTCCCCAACCTTTTTGAGCCATTGCACATATTTTAAATTTTGAGAAAGTGCTGTTGGGACATAGCATTTCACAAAACAGTAGCCATGTGGTCATGGCAAAATGGTCACCACAATTAAAAGAGCAGAAAAGGAGGAAGAGCCACAAAATGGTGTGGGCATGGCCACACATCAATAGGGAGAAAGGCATCTAGATCAGCCAATTGGTGTCCCTCTGCTGATAGGGGCAAAGGGGGGACTTTCTTGTGGGAATGTTAAGGATAGCAAAAAGGTAAAGGGACCCCTGACCATTAGGTCCAGTCGCAAACAACTCTGGGGTTGTGGCGCTCATCTCACTTTACTGGCTGAGGGAGCCGGCGTAGGTAGCTCCTGCTACGTTGGCAGGAGCGTTAAGGATAGTAGGAAAGAATATATTGAATAAATATTATCCTTCTTTTACTCATGCTAGTGAGTGATGCAGCAGAGCAAATTTCCCTTAATAAAGCTGGAAGCTAGTTTGCAGATTCGTGTGAATCTCTTAGTTAAGATTATTTCCTGGTGTCCCCTTTAATCCCTCTTAAAAGAATAAAGACATGAGAGTCTTTCTGAGTAAAGTAACAAAAAGTTTACTCACATTTCAGTTCACGATAGGATCCCTGAAAGGCAGGCTTTACTTAGTGGTTACATAAAGAACCCATATATATCCGTGATCTTGAATATTTCAGAGAACACTCCTCCCCACCCCCATAAGGCTCTTACAGGATTTTATGATCCACAGAAAGGGTCTCCACTTCAAATCTATCTTTCTTGGAGATGAGATCACTTTCTATTAGGAGCAGAGTCTTTTCAGTTGTGGCCCCAGACCTTTGAAATACATTCTCTCTCTTAAGGCATTTGGTCTAATTTAAGAGAAAATGGTACCAGGCACTTGGGGTTAAATGAAGCGGTGCTATATTTATAGTTGTTTTGCTTTTGAATGGTTTTCTTTAAACATTTCATAATTTTGAATATGTTAAAGGGTTTACATTGTTATTGCATGAAAACCATCTTGAGAACATTGATGCTAAAGGCAGTAAAGAGATGTGGCAAGTAAATAAATAAATTTTCTTGTTTTCAGGTGGTACTTATATAAGATCAGAATCTGCCTTTCCACTTGGATAAGTACCTTGTTCCGTAAGGCCTTGACACAGTATAATACAATGTTTTATTCATTAAGTGGCAGGCATTAATAATGAGAGTACAGGAGTCAGGGATATTTCGTTATTTCTCAGATTCACTGTGTTATTTTTCGAAAGCAAAAGAATTTTTTTCTTGCATCTTGAAGTGATTGTGTTTAAATGCATGTAAATTGCGAGCTTTGAGGAAGGTTCTGTCTTACAGTCAAAGGTCTTCAGCGACTGAGAAATATATCAAGGAAACTCTTTTGTTTTTGAACTAGTATGAAAAATATATAGAGATGTTTTATTTTGGGACAGCTACCAGGCTCCACTATGCTGGGCACAATGCCATTTGTGGAAGGATCCACATTGTGAATAGCAGAGCGCTGTTTTCCCTCAGTCCTTGCAAACATGCAGGCACTGAACACACCAGGTCAGTACAGGGAACAGGCAGTTTATGTCACCTCTGTAATCTGGATCCGGTCAATTGCTCATCTAGTCTAGCATCTTCTTCTCACAGTGGCTTACTAGATGCCACAAGCAGGACCCAAACACAAGAGCACCCCCTCCGTCTGTAGTTTCCCACAACTGGAATTAGAAATATTACTGCCTCTGTATTCATACTTTCCACTTCACATGGCCAAAGAATGTGGAATCTGATTTACAGTCATACGTCGTGTTGCGTTAGGTTCATGTTGCATCTTTTCAGCTTGCGAACGTGGCAAACCCAGAAGTGTATACTTCCAGGTTTTGCTGCGTGTGCATGCGCAAAAGCGTTTTGCGCACTTCACACATGTGCAGAAACGTTCTGCGTGCTTCACACATGCACAGAAGTGCTCTATCGCGCTCCACACTTGTGCAGAAGCGCCGCTCTAGTTGCGGACTTTTCGGGGTGCGAACGGCACCCTGGAAGGGATCATGTCCGCAACAAGAGGTACCACTGTATTTTTTTAAATGAAGACCATAACAAGAGCTGTGCTTGATCAGACCAGAGTTCCTCTCTTATCTCCTGACAAACTCTCGCCAATGGGAGTAAGAAAGAACATAAGAATTTAGAAACATCCCTACTGGATTATTTATGACTACTGAAATTTTGTTATATTTTTGTAACTTTTTTTGATGTTGCAAGCCACCTTGAGCATGGTTTAACTACAAGAAGGCAGGATGTAAACAGATGAAGATGGATCTGACCAATACAGTATTCTTAGACCTTGCATAATTGTATTCAATTGTATCTATTTTAATTCAATTATTTAGAACCCCTTTTCTGCCAAGCGCCACATTTCCTTAGAGGTACTATGTCAGAGGCTGCAATGTGGGTGTGGGTGGGGCAATAGCCCCAAAAGGGCAGGGCACATCTCTTCCCCACCGCCACCTGGCTTTGTCTTCCTCTCCTCCACCTGGTGCCCAGAATGGATCACTCTTAGCAAAAATCTGAACTAATTGCTGGAAAGGACATGTTTTCACTTCCTCTTCCCACTCCATCCGTTCCAGCTTTCACACCATTTCCCTACCAGCCTCCCTCATCCTGGGGGTTCCTCCACCTGCATAGAATTTTAGACCAAGGGCCACATGAAATGAGTGTCACATTCCTGTTTTAATCGGATGTTTTACATGACTTTTCACAAGTAGCTACACCATCCAGGAGAGGCTGAGGTGGAAACAAAAAAAGAGAGAAATCATAACTGAATAAACAAACAAACAAAGCTGGCTGATGGCTTAAGAGCCGGGGTGTAAAAATGTTGATAAGATCACTTTAACAAATCAGAGTTTTACCCTTGCAAGCTGCACTTTATTTAAAAGTCCTTAATTAAATGGGGAAATAGGCTTGTGAGAGTGTAATGGGATTAATCATCTTGTTAGGCGGGAGTGGGGTGGGGAGCATTGAAATAACTTCATGGTTGACAGGGCCAGTTTTCAGATTAGCTCTGCTTTTCACAGACACTTGTTGGAATGGGCGGGGAGGGGGTTAACCCCTCAGACAGACATTGAGCTAATCGGTCCTCAAATGTCGGTTCATCTTGAAAAGTGGAATATGTATATGCTTTCCTTGACTGTCCACCTCTAGCATTTAGAGTGAGGGTAATGGCATTTAAAACGGTTATTTTTATACAAAAAACATTTTGCCATTTTAATGCATTGTTGATGGCTTTCATTCTCCACCCACCCCCACCCCACCTTAATGCATACTTAATTCTTCCCCTTTTGGAGAGCAGTTTAATGCCTGTTTCAAAATAAGACTTAGCACACCTGGATGTTGCCCTGTAGATCTGATCAGTTGGAGCTCTCACACACTAAGCTAAGGACCTGATTAATGATACAGCACTTTGTTATCATGGAACAAGCAACCTCATAAGCTAGACTCGTTGCTTGCACCTTTCTCCATGCTATGATAATGTAAATTCAGCACCTTATGAGCCAGAGAACAATCCTAACACTGAGATCAGGGGTCAGCAACCTTTTTCATCAGGAGGCTGGTCCACTGTCCCTCAGACCATGTGGTGGGCCAGACTATATTATTTTTTTTGGGGGGGGATGAATGAATTCCTATTCCCCACAAATAACCCAGAGATGCATTTTAAATAAAAGCACACATTCTACTCATGTAAAAACATGCTGATTCCCGGACTGTCCGCAGGCCAGATTGAGAAGGCGATTGGGCTGCATCCGGCTGCCGGGCCTTAGGTTGCCTACCCCTGGCTGAGATAATCATAACTTCATATAAATTACAGTGCTGTTTAAATAAAGTGGCTTTGCCTGATCCAACTGCCATTTTCACATGGTGCAGGAACAAGCATGGCTTTCTCCCCTCTACTGTGCAGATGTCCTTATGTATGATTCAGGCACAACACATTGGCACCAGAGCTCATGGGCTCCTCACTCACCACTTGGATTGTGTGTTGGTGTGATACACCCACTTTGTCCAGGAGGTCACATCATGGTGGATGGGAGGCTGCATGTTGGCTCATCACCCTATGGGTGTGGGTTCTGGCAATATACAAACTGGAACAACATATTAAACCTTAATCAAGAGAGCTGGCTGGCACAGAGTTTTCTTGTAATGGCTGGAACAGGGAAGAAGCCTGTCTGCCTGATTTTCAGACTCTATAATAGGCATGGGGAAGCTGTGGGCCTGCAGATGTTGTTGGACTACAACTCCCAGCACCCCTCACCATTTGCCATGCTGCTTTGTGGCTGAGTTGGTGTCCCACAACATCTGACAGGCCACAAGTTCACAATTTCTCCTTTAGGAATCATACAAACTGCGGTCTATCTGTGATGCCCCTAAAGAGGGACGAAAAGGACCGCATTAAAACCTCCATCTTACTCCCTTACAAAAGCTTCATCCTTTGGGACTCTCTGACCCAGAACTACAGAACTGGAAGGTATGGCTAGTGGCGACCCGACTGGTACACAATTGTTATGCAACGTTACCCACCTGCAGCAGGATCTTCAGGTCTACCTATGCATAGCCTCATGCTGGAGTTTGCTCTCAGTTAATCCAGGGCAAACCAGTAAAAAAAAGAAATAGCTCCTTCCAAGCTGCTCGGGGTGGGGGGGGGGTGGGGAGTGAAAATCATTTACATTAGGTCCTTCTCCTGCATGGGTTATTTTATTTGATTACTAGCCACTGCAATATTATGATTATGATATGATTATTTATTATTATTCTATATAGTAGCCAGTGGCTACCTAAATGGTCTCCAAGTGATTTACATTTTAAGACCATACATATAACTACATTATATCACAGGGAAAGGGGGGAAATCATATAGAACTTTAACATTTAGTATAACATTTAAAACAAAACCAAAAAATAATGAGCTTTTTGTTTAGTTTGGAACAGTAATGGATAACTGGCTGCCTCTGGGCAATTTTCTGTCGCCCTAAGAACAAGCGCATGATTTCTGTGCTATGACTGGGCGATGAATATTATAACTTGAAGCCATTTCTATTAAGATAGGGCCAACTTTACATTGAGCTGACTGTTATGTATTCAGTGGTCTGTGTTTGCCTGAGCTTGAGTCTGGACTAAGGATTCTGAGCCCCTGTGTTCTGATTTGGTACATGATATCCAAACACAGAACATTTCAGGATTTGGGCCACTGCCATTGGCCCTTAAACTCTGAGTTATGATTCGCAGCTTGGGAGTTTAGGCAGCCAACCATGTTGAGAGTGGGAGTGGCCCAGGCTTCGATAAATGTATATAAGCAGTTGCTTTGCCTCTGTAGTCCAGTTCTGTTTGTTCAATAAAGGTTCTTGCTGTTATCACTGTGTCTTGCTTTGTGGGAACCCACCTATACCTCACTGACCATGTCTGGTTTAGAAGGACATAGAAAGATAATGTGGAAATCCTTTCCAGAACAAAAGATGCACAGTGGGTAAACACAGCTTCTCCCATCTTCATTATATGATATTAATAAGATAAACAATCTCAAATATTATCTGCAATTAATAATATTTGTTGCTGCATGTACAATTTCCTTTCTGCCTTTAGATTTCTGTCTTTCCTCCAACAATCTAACAGGGCTTTAGCTTCATTGCAGAAAGCTTTCCTTGCATACATGATGTCCCAGGTCACTTGCTGGCATTACAAGTTTTTTGCTGCCTCTACCTGTCTTTATTGTGTATTTATTTTGAAGAATTTGTTTTGATGTTTTATTGCTGTATGAATTCAGTTATGTATATTCCTTTGTTGTACCCTAGTATCAACATTGATGAAGGTGGATTATACATATTTTTTTTTTTTAAAAAAAAACATAAACCAAAACAAAGCACAATGGTCTTTTAACTAATGGTTTGGATACAGTGAAAGATTACATCATACCTGGCTGCAGAAACGAGTCTTTATTAAGAGAATATGCTGATGTCAGTTCAGCACAGGAGTTTTGGTCCATTCCTGGGGCATCTTCTTAAACAAGGACTTTTACTCATTTTAACCATCTACCTTTTTTTATGCGAATAGGTAGGTTTCTAGAGTAAATTGTCTCTCCCTTTCCTGAGCATTTGGTTGCTCAATTAACTATGTCTTAAATTAATCAGTGTGCCAAAAAAATAATAATGAATAGTAGTAGGACCTAACAATACTGAAAATTTGATTGTGTTATATATGGAATGGAGCTATTCAGTGAAATCTTCCATTTGTGATAACTCCTCTCTCCTGATTACAATTACTTCAAAGCTGTAGTGAAGGTATTGTAATATGCCTCTGAAATTGGCTGTTATTGTGCTTTAATTTTTTGTCCTATATGTCCTTAAATAAATTTGCATTAATACCTAATCCGGAACTGTGAGATGCAACAACTATAATGTGTGTGTGTGTGTGTATTCATTATATATATGAATGAATTTATACACCACTCTTCATCAAATTGTCTCAGAGTATATCCACTTATGTAGGAGTAAGCCGCAAAGCACTCAGTGGAACTTACTTCTGAATACGCATGCATATGATTATGCTTTAATCATAATAAACTACAAATTGGTGTGTGTATCTGTCTGTCTCTAACCCACTATTTACAGTCACATACACACCAGCAGGGCAGCCCTGTGCACATTCACACTCTGCAGCCTAACACAGACACAAAGATACAGAGATAGAGATTGACATATTTTGAATTTCTAAGGGAATGCAATATGCTTGAATGCCTGTGCTTCTTTCATTATTGTTAAGATCCTATACACGTTTACAGTGGAATCCCACTGATTCCAATGTTGGACTTATTTCTGAGTAAACATGCATAGGATCAGGCATCAGTGAAGCTACAGTATTCAAATTATTTGCGTATTGAGGACCTCAAGACCTCCCCCAAGGAACTGACACAGGAGACATGAATTTTGGTTTGGGTTTTTGGCAATAATTTAGGCCACAACTTTATTTAAATACAAATTCGGTGAGTGGTTGCGTAGGCATTGGTTCAGACTACTGTCCTACCAGGACAGAAGCTGGCCTAGAACCAGCAATTGGGAAATTGCAACTGAGGAGAGTTAACGGAGCAGGGGGATACACGCAACCCTCTCCCCAGAGGTCCCGGGGACTCGGCTTATGGCCCTAACCCCAACCGGGGGCTCGGACAAAGCATAAGAGTCGCCGGATTCCTTTAACGGAATTCCCAGTATCATCATGATTCTGGATGGGCACCGCCCAAACCAGCAATCCACACAGGAACCAATGCCTAACCGCCAACCTTACAAGTTGTGACAAGTTGCTACTGCAGTAGGCAAAACCAAAATGGCAACAGCCAATCAGCCATATGGACAAATTCCTACTGGGCCCCTGCCACAAAGCAGACGACCCCATGACAGGCAGTTGCAAGGTCAAACACAGAGGCCTAATAAAAACAGGGGGGGCGGGATGGGTGATCAGAAGCCGAAGCCAAGAGAGAGATCACCCTGCGTGCAGAGGAATATATAGGATGCTAAGCTGTCCATCACAAATTGCTACATTTAGCTTTGTCCAGCAACACCTTACTGACCTATAGCTATTACGGCCAGCTGCCGGCCCCACCCCCACAGGAAGGGATGAGTCTTGCCAGGTCCCGATCGCAACACGTGCTCTTACTCAGGGTAGAACCCGATTTAACGCAATCGTAAAAAAGGATCTACTCCAAAGGTGAGTTTAGGATTGTTGCTCAACTGTACTATTTCACTAATAGACATACGGAAATACTTGCAGAGAGCAATCTCTATCTGCCCCTGATGATACTGATCCTGCAAGCCAATTCATAACTTTTTAAAATAAATGCTCAAAACTGAAAGAATTGAGCAACTTGTTTACAATTTGAGCTGAGGCGACTCAGCTGTCTCTTGCTTTGTAGAGTACATTTTTATTCTGTTCTCCTTCCAAAGGGCTCACAGCAGCAAGATTCTGGTGGTATGGGGTTCCTTTGCTGTGCTGTTGTATCGTGAGGGGAATAGTGTTTGTATGAGGTACGTTTTTCTTTACATTGCAATGTAGTCGAAGCAAAATTCCAAGTATGATTGATACTTGGCCAATAGATTATTCTGTTCCCACCCACCCGTTTTATCCTCACAACAACCCTGCGAGGTAGGTTAGAAAGACAGCGTGACTGGCCCAGGATCACTCAGTGAGCTTCTCCACTGGGCTCAGAGAGGACTCGATCCGAGTCTCTCATTTCCAAGCCCATTACACCACTCTTGAGCTTCGTGGTAATGCTCTGCATTATACTGCAAAGCACTTTTGCAAATATATCCTTCTTATAACACTTTTCTGGCCATAAGTTAAATCAAAATCAGATCAGTGAGCAAAAGAGAACAAAATATGGTAGTATTATTTAGGAGAGAGAAATTTGAATTAAGAAACTGAAAAGCTGTATAACGACATCACACATCTACTCCTTCCTTCAAAGTTAAACCCTTTCCAATTATAAAGGCCCATTTTACCTTTTTCAGGCTTTTGTGTCGAAATATTTAAAAACTGCACTTAACTTATTCTTCATTTCTCAGATGGCTGATGCTGCCATTAACTTCGGCAGTCATATTATTAGAGAAATGGATTGTATTCCTTTGTAATCTTCTGCATGCATCTACAAATTGTGTTACTTTAAAGGTCAAGATAAGTCTTTTGTACCATAATGAGAGTAATGATGAATAATGGTACTTGTGTTCATAAATTAGGCCTTGTCCATAAACATCCTTTTACACAGATGCTCAGTGGAAATCTATTAAATATTAGCAGTCATCTGGGGAACTGGGTACAAAACAACCTTAAGGAGGCAGATTAATTGTAGGACTGTTTAGGTATCACAGTGAGGTTAATGCATCATGCTTTGCTAAAGCTGAATTGGGAGGGAATTTATTAGCTCAAAATGTTACACGAGAAAAGGTAAGTGGAGTTGTTGACATTAAACGTGAAGCCTAATCACCTAATAGTAAATATGGAATCATTCTATTTGTGATTACTTTATTGAAAGAGAATATTCCCATCTAGCTTTCCGCAAACCCGCTTAGAGACAAAACAAACATGATGCAGGCAACCTGTGCTTGGGTCTCCCGGTATTGCTGTTCTTTAAATATAAGCCGCTGGAAAAGGGGGCGCTTTGAGCAATTTCTCCAATTTGTGCCCCACCGTGGCTGTTATTAGCCCTATAGGGGAGGTATAGAGGTAATTGTATCAGTCCTCATTCCCCCCCCCCACCCCAGTTTGGCAGAGGAGCCAATTTAAATTTTGGAAAAGGCATGTGGGAAAGAGTTAAAAATAATTTGATTATTTTCTGTCGCTCAAGGCTGGCTGAACTCAGCTTCTAAGGACAAGAAGATCCTCCCCGCCCCTTACCCATATTTCATGAAAAATAGCCAACCAGACAGGTTGTTTAATCTTACTTCAACCCTGGCAACAGTGTCATACACCACAAGTGTCTCAAGGGGGGGGGGAACGGGGCATCCTATTTTCTTGCGTGAGAGCACAGTGGCGATTTTGGGTGCCAAGATCTTGTGCCAAAAACAGCAGTACCCCCAAATACATGGTTTTTGGACGCAGTGCAAGCACAGCCCCGAAAAAAGTCACATGACTTACGGGGGAGCATGGGTGGTAAGATGTGTGTCCCGGTTTTAGGACTCAAGATGTGAGAGGATATGCATTGTCCAACACTACCACCATACCTGCGGGAAACAGATTAGCTTAGGAGGTGCATGATAGGCTGCAGAGCATATGTAGCTTTTGTCTTCCTGAAAGTCATTACCACTGACTGCCTCCCAGCATCTACCATCTGAATGGACACCCTCTTCTGCCATTTATTTATTTATTTATTTATTTATTTATTTATTTTCCATCCTTCACCTTAAGGTCCCAAGGCTGGTTACAACATTAAAGCCTAATACTAAAAACGGTTTCAAATAACTTACAACCACAAAAATAAGGTGGATCCTAAAAACCATATACCTAAAATGTCAAAAGCCAGGCTAAAGAGGTGTGTCTTCAGTATTCGCTGAAAGCTGTACAATGAAGGCACCAGAAACAACTCTATGGGGAGGGAGTTCAGCAGCTTAGGGGCCACCACAGAGAAGGCTTTCACCACAGCCCCAAGCATCTGAGGGTGGAAAAACTACCAAGAGGGCCGCCTCTGCCCATTTTAACACTCAAGAGGGTCTGAAGGGAAGATGGTGGTCTTTCAGATATTTGGGGCCTAAGTCGTTTAGGGGTTTAAGCATTAATGCGAGCACCTTGAATTGGGCCCAGAAATGAACTGGCAACCAACATGGCTGTTTTAAAACAGGGGTTATGTGGGATCTAAACAGAACCTCAGCCAGAAATCTGGCTGCTGCATTTTGGACCAATTGAAGCCTAATGGTAGGTCAAGACATGCCTAGCATTCAGAGCCGTCTCATCCATTGGGGCTGGTGGCGCGGCGCACCAGGGCGCAATGGCCTGGAGGGCGCCTCCGCCCTCCAGCCCCGCTGGCAGCGCCTGCCGGCAGTGCCCTCTGCCTCCCGGCAAGGGAGCTGGCCGGCCACGCCACGCCCTCTGGCTGCCCAGCAGAGCACAGGAGCTCTGCGCGCCCTTCCAGCGCTTCCGGGACGGGAGGCGAGGGCAGCCGGCTCGCGCTCCCGCGCGCAGCCGGATGGCGCGGCGCAGCCGGCCAGCTCGCGCTCCGCGCGCAGCCGCCCGCCCGCCCGCCCGATGGAGCGCGAGCTGCCCAGCCGCGCCGCGCCGCCCAGCTGCGCGCGGAGCGCGAATTGCCCGGCTGCGCGCGGGAGCGCGAGCCGGCCGCCCTCGCCTCCCATCCCGGAAGCGCTGGAAGGGCGCGCAGAGCCCCGCGCCGCTCCAGCGCCACGCCCCTCATCCCCCACTCGCCCACCCCCCTCCCAAGGGGCGGCAAGCGCGGGAGGGAGGCGGCGGAGAGGCGGCATGGCGGGGGCGCCGGAGGGATAGCCGCGCCAGGGCGGCAGATCCCCTTGAGACGGCTCTGCTAGCATTGCTGCTATAAGGTTTAAACAAGAAACCTGTCAGAAGATCTATACATGGATCACTTGCTTTGTATCTGTTTGAGCCTTGGATGCTGGAATCCACACGTCTTAAGCAAGACGCCCTGTGTCCTTTTCTGGTGGCAAAACATGTCTCCACACAGTGCCCACGTGACCCACATATCTCAAGGTCCCAGACGCAGCCACCTCAGGTAGAGTGGGGGGAAACAATAGGCTTGATTACCTATTTCCTTCTAAGGTAATGGAAGTGACATAGGTAAGCCTGGCAGGATTTCATACATTAATTAGACTTAAGCATGCTGGTTATATGTGGTTGCTTATCCCCCTGCATAATGGCACATCACCTCTCTGAGGACATGTCAGCTATTTGTTGATCTTTCTCTTTGAGGGTTTGTGTACACCTTGACTGCCTATTTTAAAACTGGTTGCTCAGAAAGTTCAGCTCTCTCTCTGCACATCGCCATTGTCTCTCTGACTCTGACTCTTACTATGTAGTTCTTGAAGAAAGGAGTTGAAGAAAGGAGCAGGTACCTCAACCCTGCTTGTCTTGCTACTTTTATCATCTGTGGGGCAAAGTACAGTGGTACCTCAGCTTCAGGTTACAGATGCTTCAGGTTACAGACTCCGCTAACCCAGAAATAGTACCTCGGGTTAAGAACTTTACCTCAGGATGAGAACAGAAATCGCGTGGTGGCAGCGGGAGGCCCCATTAGCTAAAGTGGTACCTCAGGTTAAGAACAGTTTCAGGTTAAGAACGGACCTCCAGAACGAATTAAGTTCTTAACCCGAGGTACCACTGTATGTCTGTGTTTAGGCTCTGTTAAAAGTATTTGGGGTTGTTTTTTTTAAGGTAACTGCCATGTGATTCTGACTTTCTAAAAAAAAAGTATTTCTTTTTACTAAAGGCAAAACAAACAAACAAACAAACAAACACCAAACCAAACAGAAACAGAAACCTACCTTTGGATTGCTACTGTAAGTCCATCAGATCTGTGCTTTTAAATGCTCTACTTGCTATATGTTACTGGTGAACAGATATTTTTGGATCTGTATAAGAAATTTCAAATGTATAAAGGGCAGCTTGAAAGGTATTTAATGATGAGTTATTAAGTGGTCATTTAGAGAAGTGGAAGATTAGTACCATTAAAACACACACACACACACACACACACACACACACACCATTGAGAACCAGTGTCTGGAACAAGTATGGGAATGTTTGATATCAGAATCCATCAGCAGGCCAGGTCTCTCGCCACCTTGCTACCCCAGATCCTGTAACTGGGGGCTGGACCTGGGACTTACTGCAAGAGACCCCTGGCCTCTGACCCTGAGTGATGGGTCCTTCCATTCCACCTTCACTTCTTCCTTTCTGCCCATCAACAACTGGCACAATTCTGTAAGTGATTTGTTTTAATCAAGAGCATTTATCTTTTAACGTTTTAATAGAATTGCATTATTGTGCATTTTAATTGGGGTGGTTTTTTTAATCATTATGTATTTTGACAATGGTTTGCAATTGGTTTTCACATTTTGTAAACTCCTTAGAAGTCACCTGGACCTTAAGAGGTAAACAGATTAATAAATCAATAATTATCATAATCTTTGAAGGCTCTACCCTTAAGCTTTGGATGGATCTGTGTGGTTTTTTTTTTAATACTTCCCAGCTTAAAGCTATTTTTGCATCGAATTAAAGTCATTTTTGTAAGCTGCTTAGAGATTTTCTTACAATCAAGTGGTGTGTAAATTTCATTAAATAGATAAATAAAAGTGCAACTGCAGTAATGGTTTTGGAAAGACAATTTTCGACATCAGTTCTCAAAAATGGAAAAAATATCCTTTCATCAGTGAAATGACTCACTCAAAGTAGCATTTAAGCAGAAACATCTACACTGACCTCATAATGATGCCAATTTGCAGTGCGCAGATTTGCATATTATTTTTCCTCCTCTCTGTAACTGAGGCTGCTAAACCAAACCCAGGAATGATTGTGTACATGCACAGACTAGTATGCACATAAACCAAATAGATATGCATGGGGAAGAGCTAGAAATGCAGCAGTCAGGCTTGAAAGAGAGAACAGCGAATGCACCAAGTCCGTTTATTGTAAGGTGCTGTTCAGCTACTTCCCATCAGTAGAGTCAACATTGTTCATATAGTAATGTCACCTTGGCATTAGCTTGTTCCAAATCAAAAAGTAATTTCCTCCCATTTTAGTGGCACATAAAGGCCCTTTGTTGTAGCATTTATGCAGAAGCTACTGAAACCAGCCTTTACCATTTAGGCTTACTCTTAATGCAGTTCCTTTTGAGTTAGCAAATGGCTCATTTAATACCCCTTATTTTTCTCTAATAACTCTGCCATTCTTAAGAATTTCACAAACACTTTGCGTAAGTAATATTCAGTCCTGTGGGTCACCTATGAACTTTTCATTTTGAATATTTGAGCTCCGGGCTGTGTGAGACTACCAGGGTCACTTGAGAATTGAGATTGCAGCCTTATTCCTTGCTAGTCTCATACCCATATAACACCCTCCTCCAGCAGATGAACACCTATTGCTTGCTGCTGTTGGATTATTATTATTATTATTATTATTATTATTCAAAGTAGTAGTAGTAAAAGTAGTATTTCTTACTTGCCCTCCACCAGGAATTTCCAGAAAAGGTCCCAGAAAGTTCCAGGTTACAGCATATAAAATCACAATTAAAACAGTAGAAAACAACCCTACTCTTAGTCCAAAACAAGCATATTACAGGGAGGACACCAAAATAAATTCTTCGGTTTTCAAACGTTGGGATTGAAGACGTATATCTTCGGCAGATGAAAGCTGTAAAGAGATGGTACCAGAAGCATCTCTTTGGGGGGGGAAGTCATCACCGAGAAGGCCCTGTCATAAGCCACCATTCCCTGAACTTGTGTGTGGCAGAACCACCAGAAGATCCACCTCCACCACCCTGTAAGTCACAGGTGAGAAACACTTTGAGGGCCACGTTCTGCGCAGCCTACTGCTGGGTGGGGCCAGAGGCAAAAGTAGGTGGAGCAACAAAAGTAAACCGCTGTGCAGTCGGCTAGTTTCTGCACTTGCTCACCCCTTTCTGTCCTCCATTCAGAAATGAAGCACGATGAGAGTTCAAGGACACATTCCATCCAGGCAAAAATACTCAAGCAAAGCAGGGCCAGTGGGGTGGGTGTAGCTGGGGAGTGGGTGCCCGGGGAGGACCCTGAAGGTCAGAGAGGGAAGCTTAGAGGACCACATGCAGCCCTCAGGCCTGAGGTTTCTCACCCCAGCCAGCGATGGAGCAAGCTGATAAGGTGCCTGGGGTGGCGCGTGCGCCCTGCGCTGGGGCAGGACGCTCCACGGGGCCTCCAAGGAGTCTGCCTGCCTCCTCCCACTCAGCCACCCTACAGCTGAGGGGGAGGCGGTGGGTGGACTGATTGGGGCAGCGCAGAGCCTACGGGCGCCCAAGCCACCACGTCACTACCAGGAGAGATGCATGGCTTGGGCACACTGCAGGCTCCGCAGTTAGTGCCACCTGGCATTTTGTCACCCCCCTCAGTGGTGACACCTGGGCCGGACCAGCCCCACCACACACCCCTTCCTCCTCCCCTGACCCCAGCTATAAGGGCAAGTGTCTGTAAAGATCCCCCTCTTTCTGAGTGACCTGTCAGCGGCTGCAGCTTCCTGCTGCCAAGTACATACCCCACCAGCCCCTGCAAGTTAGGAATGGGTCCGGTTGGCATATTCAGGGGTTGGCATCAGAGTCCATGTAACTGGCTAGTGCCAGTTCTTGGGAGTTTGTTTTCTGTCTTTCTCATCTCATTGACCTTTTACATATATATCTTTTACATATATATATGACAAAGCTATCTTTAGCCATCTCACCCCTTGCTTTTTCCTGTAAGACCAATTGCAGTCATTAACAGTCGTCAACAGGTTTTCCACACCTATCAGCCAATCACCCATTCCCACCACCCTTCTGAGTAATACCCCTCCCCACTCTCTCACTATATATAGGGGTCTGGTGACTTCTGTTTCAGTGTATCTGAAGAAGTGTGCATGCACACGAAAGCTCATACCAAGAACAAACTTAGTTGGTCTCTAAGGTGCTACTGGAAGGATTTTTTTTTTTAATTTTGTGTGTGTGTGTGTGTGTGTGTGTGTGTGTTGTCCAGTGAGAGCTGGATGGGTAACTTTAAAGTGAAAATTTTCAAAAAGATCACCCAAATGTAAAGAATCCCGAAAGCATAAAGGGGAGGATCTGCAAAGCCTCTAGAACTGCACCGTACTAGTAATCTGTAAGGGTTTGTTTTAGTAGCATAAAAATAATTATGGGATCAAGTAGAATACAATTCCCAAGTGGAGGGCAAGATAGCACCTCACAAATCACAGCCATGCAGCAAAGGGTAGTACATTTGCATGTGAAAAGACGGGGAACAGCATTTATGAAGAATTGTGAAATTACGCCTGTATTTATTATTATAATTTTGTGTCATCCCCATCTCATTCCAGCCTGACCTGTAAGAATAGATTAAATTAGTGCCATTTTCTTCTCTTGTTAACATCTTTATCACAAGAGCAAGCTGTCAGGATTTTAGTGTCAAAAAATAGTCTGGGAATTACCGGAGGCAATTGTTGGTCTATTTCCACGGGGCTCGTGCTGATTGGCTACCACAATCTAGTTTCCGCTTCCTTGCAGATGTGCAGGTGCTATATAGCCTGACAACACAAAAACTTTCAACAGAGTTCCCCCCCCCAATAGATTTTTTTAATAAGGAAAGGAAAGCATGAAAAAGAAAGAAGCCTTAAAAAGGGTTGTCAGAGATGGTACAGATAGCTACGTATCTCTTCTACATGTGCATAATATAAATAAAGCCCCGTCCATCCTGCCATGCAGCTGTTTCTGTCTGCTGCCATGGTCAGCTGCTGTTCCTGAAGTGGGGACCCTCCAGTACTCTTGGAGGTGCTCTGTGCACAGATTAGAACCGGGATACCCCAGTGTTCGAAACCCTGCTTCAGAAAGAGCTGCTATTTCTATTCTAGGCTGCATTAACAGACGTCTAGTGTCCAGATCAAGGGAATTAATGGTGCCACTCTATTCTGTGGTCAGACCACACCTGGAATTCTGTTTCCAGTTCTGGGCACCACAATCTAAGGAGGATATTGACAAACTGGAACATGTGCAGAGGAGGACAACCAAGATGTTAAAGGGTGTGGAAACCAAGCCTTATGGGGAACGGTTGAGGGAACTGGGTATGTTTAGCCTGGAAAAGAGAAAACTGAGAGGAGATATGATAGCCATCTTCTAATATCTAAAGGGCTGCCACATGGAAGATGGATCAAGTTTGTTTTCTCCTGTTCCTGAGCGTAGGACTCAAACCAATGGCTATAAGTTACAAGAAAGGAGATTCTGACTAAACGTCAGGAATAACTTTCTGACAGAGCTGTTCAACAGTAGAACGGATTACCTTGGAATGTGGTGGAATCTCCTTCATTGAATGTTTAAACATAGGTTGGATGGCCATGTATAATCTAGTAGAGATTCCTGCATTGCTGGGGGTTGGACTAGTCAACCCTTGGGGCCCCTTCCAGCTCTATAATTCTATGATTCCATGATTCTATAGCATCCCATTATATTCCTAAATTCATTTTGTTAAACAGGAGCAATTATACTGTCCTGTAGCTTTTGACAAAGCAGTGCATTGTTGCAGATGATCCAATAAGATGAGCTACCTTATTGTGAATCATTGCATTGATCCATCAGACTCAGAGTGACCCCACTGGCTAGCAGCAGCTGCTCCAGTGTGAGAGCCAGTGTGGTGTAGTGGTTAAGAGCGGTAGACTTGCAATCTGGGGAACCGGGTTTGTGTCTCTGCTCCTCCACATGCAGCTGCTGGGTGACCTTGGACTAGTCACACTTCTTTGAAGTCTCTCAGCCCCACTCACCTCACAGAGTGTTTGTTGTGGGGGAGGAAGGGGAAGGAGAATGTTAGCCTCTTTGAGACTCCTTAGGGTAGTGATAAAGCAGGATATCAAATCCAAACTCTTCTTCTTCTTCCAAGGTTTCATCTAGGACCTATCTAGAGATGCTGGGGATTTAACCTTCTACATTCAAGGCAGATGCTCTGTATCTGAACTACAGCCCTGTTATAAAAGAATACTCAACTGACCGGCCCTTCTTCCATTACAAAATAACACTGAGAATATGGGATAGTATCAGTTCCTCTAAGCTTTCAATTTCTTTTTCAGGATAGCAGAAAGCCTTGTTTGGTTTTTTGTTGAATTTCTATATTTTCTGTTCTCTTTATCTTACTCTTCCTTCCCCCTCTCGTTTCTTCGGAGTACTTTCTTTGTGCTATTGACAGCTGCCACACAATTTCTTTTGAGGGAAGGGGAAAGGAACAATTATTGTACTTGGTAAAGCGGTGATGCATATAGTACTTAAAATATTTTCAATTTTTTTTTACAGCACTTTTTTATGCTACTATTGCCTGATGTGTTTTTTAATCACAGAATTCTACGTAGGATGGAACCAAGCTCATTATTATGAGAGTCTTCTTTATGAGCCTTTTTGATGTGCAAAATCAGCCTTGCAGACTCACAAGGATTTCCTGTATATTGTTGTCTCCACAAAGCCTTCCACGAGCTGTTTTGACCTACTTCTTCCACTTCATGGCAGAAATAGTAGGGGAGTAGGAAAAAAGACAAAGGGAAACATAACCACTTTGAGTCTTAGCTTGGGTCCAAATTAGATTTAAGAAAGAGATTGCACAGGTTTCATATACAGCACAAATCTGAAGCTCATAAGAAGGGCCTGCTGGATCAGGCCAGTGGGCCATCTAGTTCAGCATTCTGGTATCATAGTGGCAAACCAAATGCCCATGGGAAGCCCGTAAGCAAGACCTGAGAGCAACAGCACTCTCCCCTGCTGTGGTTTCCAGCAGCTGGTAGTCAGAAGCACACTGCCTCCAACTGTGAAGGGAGGCAATAGCTGTCGCCTCTCCCTAAATCCATCCAAGTAGGTCGCCCTCACTGCCTCCTGTTCAAGGTGACTGTTCCATAGGGAGGAAGTACTTTCTTTTCTCTGTCCTGTATGTTCAAACCTTCCATTGCATTGATTGTCCAAAAGTTCTAGTGTTATGAGAGGAGAAAAAGCTTATTGGTCTCTACTTTATCCATGCCATGCACAATTTATATGTTTCTTTCTTCTTTTGAAATAATTTTTATTTGAATTTACAAGTGCCGCTTCCCAGTCAGTTTTTTATTTTTATTTTTTTTTATTAAACAGCAAAATCATATACATAACTCAACAAAACACATGACAATTTCACAACACAAAAACACACACACAGTTTTGCCATTTTGGCATATTCCATATTGGCCATTCTTCTCTGGTAGGGATTTTGTCTTCTTTCCATCTCTGGGCTTGTAACATCCGTGCAGCAGTTGTCACATACATTAAAAGTCTTTTCTTATATGTTTCTATCATGTTGCCTCTTACTTGCCCAATGCTCATGTTATCTTAAATATGGCTTTCCACCAGTTTACTGGGAATAGACATTAAATCAACCAACTTGCAATCCCCCCATCCCAATCCCCTTTTTAAAAAATTGGTGCTACCCTTGGATGGATGCCCTCTGGACCCCATGATGTGACTATTATAATTTTGCCAAAATATTTCATCCCTTCCTTCAGTTTCTTTGAAGCAAACTGTCCATGCCTGAGGATGCATTGAAAGCTAGGAACACCTGTCAGGCTAGTATTACAGGCAACTGCGGTTTCAGATTTAGTCTGGCCTCCTTGCAGGTGATTGGTGCAAACCACCACAGTCTTAAAGCATTATTTTGAAAGTGTGGGGCATGATCCAGCCAAAGTTGAGCACTTTTAAATTGATTTAAATGGGATTTTTTTTTAAAAAAAAAACCACCTGCTTCACTTTCTTCCCTGAAACAAATACGACCTACAGTACTTACCTTTGAGTGGATTGGGCTCTTAACTTTCTGCGTTTTGAAGTTTGGAAGAATGCAAACAGCAGAGTTCAGTGAAAGAAGAACGCACAAGCATTAATCTCATTGTCTGTGTGTGTCTTGAACTCCCACAGTGTGACCTCTGCCTTTGGTGTTTTACAGTTATGTTTGTTAATTTAGATACTGACATTCATCAACTAGGCTGAAGAGCACTTTTACGTGAAATCACAGTTTCTCAATTTAAAGCAAAAATAAAGACAAATACAAGACTGTTTCTGCCTGAAAGGTCTTTAAGGTAAAATAGGTGCTGAACTCCAGTTCAGAATATCTATCCAGATCATCGGGAAGTTATCAAGAAAGATCAAATCACATTTTGTCACAGGGTGTCTTCTGAGACACATTATTTAAAGGAGGAAAAAATTGTTATCAGATAAAGCAGGTTGTTATATTAAGCTCCTTGTATGGTTTTCCCTTCAGTATATCATTTATATAACAATTAATTCTGTTTTCTGTTTTATGTAAATGATGATTACCTCTTCAGCTAGAAGAATTCAGCAGAACAGAATATTGTCATAGCATAATAGGCTCCTGCTGTTAGCTAAGTGGGAAGACATTAGTCGGAAAAGGTGGTCACTCACTACATGAGCAAGTAGGCCCTACATTATTCAGAGGGATGACCCAGAAATCTTAAATGGGATGCAGTTGCATTCTAATTTTTCACATATATATCACATTTTATCCAAGCCGGGAAGAGAAAAACAAAATTCTCCCAATCTCAAACATGGCTAGCATTTAGAACAGCTTTTCCAAAACTGGGTCCCCAAATATTGTTGGACCACAACCCCTATCACCCCTTAACATTTGCCCTGCTGGCTGAGGATGAAGGAGCTTCTAGTCTAATAACATCTGGCAACCCACAGTTAATTCAGAGTTAGAATAATAGAAGGACTATCTAATTGCATGCACCGTGAGAAGCATGTCCCAAGGGGTTAACTGCATGCAACACAGAGATAGTTTCGGGTGCAGAATTCAGCACCCTGATAATACCAGCTGTCTTTCTTTTCTTTTCTTTTTTAAAAATAGAAGTTTGAAGGTCTTTAGGCAATGCCTGATGAAATCACAGAAGCCAAAATATGAGCTACGTAATGCTATTCCAGCGCAAACCTTATGACTAGCAGAGGCAGGATAAATTATCCAGGATAGGCAGATGTGTGCAAATTTGCCCAATTTGCAATAGAATCATGGGGCCATAAAGGTGCAAGGGGTCTGGTAGACCACCTAGCCCAGCCCCACTGACCTGCCCCTCTTAATGCTGGCAGTCCAAAGCTATATATCCATAACAGATTGCAGATTTCAGATTTCCAGCAAAAGCCTTTGCTGAAAAACCCACACCATTTTTTTTAAGCACACAATGAATTATTTACTAGTATTCAGCTTAGTAAGAATAGTACCTCCCCTTGCTATTTTCTCCTGCTATTTACCAGTGGCATCTATTTAATTTGTTTATTGCAGCTCCTTAACATTATGGGATATGGTGTGAACAGAAGGCTGTCAAGTCAACCGTACATCTCAGAAGCAAAGTTTTCTAGTGGGAACAACTGACATTCATATGATCATGTTAATATCTCATACATTGTGTTATTTCCTCGTTATATCTAAAGACACGTTTACAGAACAGCAGGCAGTATTATTTAAAAATAAGTCCATAATGCTACTTTTCATGAGGTCAGATACAGGGTGAAAAATCAGGATATTAAAGCTATTCCCGCCCCCCCCCCCGCCCCCCGCTAAATCAAAAGCTATATATTATTTTCTTGGATGGCAGCAGAAAATGCACACAAAGAGACAAAAAGGGTTGACCATTGATGCTGAAGATGTGATTTCTATTTTTGGAGCTGCTAAAGTCTCTTCTTTGATCTATCTTTCCATTCTCCTCCGCATCACCCATTCTCTGGGTCTCTTTTCCTGTTTTGTTTTTTTGTCAATGACCTTTCTTCAGTCCAACTCAGCATCTAATGGCCTGAAGAGGGCTTCTTCACATGGCAGAAAGCTTTAGATTTAAGATTTTACCCCCTTCTTCATTAGAGGGGAAAGTGAACAGCCTCTATGCACTGGGTGTTAATGAATGTGAAGGGAGATTTTTTTTTCTCTCTCTCTCTCTTTTTTTGGTATGTGTTTTACACATTATGTTCTTGACTCCTCAAGGTGCTACAATAAATTGCTGCGCTTCATTTACAAGGAGTGATAACAGCAGCAAAATGAGGATCTGGCAGTAAATTACTTTTCAGTTCACCCTGGGTCAGGCTGCTGGGGCTAATGAGAAGAGGTGCTCTAATTTTAAATTCCTCCTCGACCAAGCTATTCTCACATTAATGTTCACTGCTGTAAATTGTAAAGTCAAATGAAGGAGCACTGTTGAAAATTAACCAGTATTTTTGTCCTTTAAGTACCCAATAGAACATATTTTGGCTCCTGAGACTGGTAGTTATTAAAGGCAACTCTGACTGCTGCACCAGAGGGTGCCAAGCATAGGTACCCTCACTCAAAACAGTAAAGTGCAACCTCTTTTTTTAAAAAATAAAATAAATAAATGAATGAATGAATTAAAAAAATAATAATTGGCCAACAAAAGTGATGCAGGTCCTCAACAAGATTATAATATAGCCCAGAAGAGGAGGGTGTTCGATAACCAGCCCTATTATGTATCCATTTAACAAGACACTGTACACCGGCATTAAAAGTCATGTGGAATTAGGCTCTCCGTTTACGGCTGCTGCATGTTTAATGAACTGCAATTGTGTATCTGGAGGGACTTTGTCTGTCGAAGCCCAAAGCAGGATTTGAGTAACTAATGAGAAACTAATGCAGCACCTGCTTCTCCTATCAAATATCTTGCTAATCCCACATTTGCCATTTAGCCAAATCAAACACGCTAAGCATGGGGCATGGGGAGTGGACAGCACATGCTCTTCACAGTGACTTCAGCTTCCTCCTCCATCCAGGCTTTGGACAATGAACAAAATAGTAGTCTTAAAAATAAAATAAAAAGTCCATGTCAATGACACAGAATTCACTTGGCTAGGGATGTGCCTGGCCCTCTCTGGTAGAGTCTCCCATGGCACTGCGATGTAAAATACAAATTAACCACACTATCCTAGTCTAGTCATTGTAATCAGTTATGTTTTCATGTGTACATTACTGATATATAAGGTTGTTGTAGTTCTTGTGTGTGGCTTAATTGCTTGTTTTTGCATATCTTGTGTGATTGATGATGTTCTAGAAAATCTTTTCCCCTAAAGGAGACTTTCTAAATTACTTTGTTTAGATGCTAATGATTGTATTTCATTAATGGCCCTCTCATCCAGAATCATCTTTAAATGAATGAATATGCCATAATTAAAAATCTGAATTATGAATTACTTTGAATGGAGACAACATTGTCCCGATTTCCCACTGCGACTCAGTGTTATTTCAATTATGTAAATATGTTTAATCATTCCCCTTTTGTTTTTCTAATTATTTAATATTAATGTTGCTTTACCCCTTTATTGCTACCAGAAGAGATATGGCATCTTAAATGAGAGTACTTAGACAAGTGATGCACAGATGACAAGATTAAAGCAGACATTTATCAGAATGCATAACCCATTTCAAAAACAAACATGCTATTAACGTTCATACTAATATGGCAACACTAGCAGTAATTGCACTTCATGCATGTTTTGTCTGTGTAAACCTAATATATTCACAATGAACAATTGCAAATCATTATCCTTTTTCTTATCAACAGCAAAATCCATTTGAGAAAGTTGACAATTGCTGAAGATACCAGTCCTCCACCCCCCCAAAAAAAGGATTTCCCCCCCTCACCCCGCATCACGACTAATCAGCACAGAGTGTATTACTAAGGAAAATTAGCAGCTGGACATAAATTAGTGCTTTTTCATGCCCAAATTCAATTCCCCTAGCAGGTTATTCAAATCTGTTTCTCCACCTGAGAAAGAATGCTTGCTCCTCTGCAGCCTGAACAGTTCTTGAATCAACACACTATGGGAAATTGGATACAAAAGATTGTCATGCTTGGACACACAACCTTTTGTAAGGCCCCGTAAAGAAAAGTGACACATAAAGTTTACTAGGTTACATATGCAGGGCCATGAAATCCAGGGAAACATTTAATAAGGCACAGGAAGGCACCATACTAAATAAATACTGAAAAGTAGCTGTATGAAGGTATAGCTATTAACATTTAGAAATAGTTTGGGTTTCTAACTGATGCAGTTTCATTGATACAGTCCTGATTAGGAAGTGTAAAACAGACACTGTAAATAAGACAGAAGAGCCGGGGCAAAATAAAAAATAAAAAAATAAAAAAATCATGTTTGGATGCAGCGCTTTAAAGTTCAGAACTGTGCCTAGAAACACGACACAAAAGGAAGTCCGAATGAGCTCTAAATGGTGAAATGTGCTTTGGAATCCTTCAGAACACAAAACACCCAGAAGTATATAAAATCCTTCTACCATCTTTACCGATAAATCAACTGCACTACAGTACTTGTGTAAAATAAGCTGTAAATGGTTGGGAAAGTTGTTCAAAAACTCAGAAGCAACAATACTTGGGTTCAGCAGTCAGAAAATTGTATGCCAATAGCCAGATAAAACAGAAACGAGGATTAACGCAAGTATGATTTGCACAGCACCCCATCTGAGAGTGATATTTGCTTCAATTAAACAGCTAATATCTAAATTACCAATTACCACGTGTCAGCAGAGAAAATGTTGCTGTTGCTTCACAGCAGCTAAGACAATGATTATTACATTTCTATTTATTTTCATTTGCCAAAAGAAATTGGGTTCTATGCTATTAATCTGCCCCACCAGCAAAAGGATTACAGTTAGCACAGTGTGATTTCTCATTCTCCATCCCCTGCACAATCCCCAAAGCTCAGATCTGCTCTGGGGGGTTGGGGAAACCCCTAGAACAGATTTAAGGGGCACATTTTGGGGAGGGTGGGGTGGAAGTTCAATGGTGCAATCAGAAATGCTTGCCCTGAAGTAACTGCTTACTTAGTGCTATGTTGAATACAACCACTTTTTTGCCAATTTCCCTATACAGGGCTGCCTTCAGATGTCCCTAAAGGTTGTATAGTTACTTATCTCCTTGGCTCCGGGATCACATAACTCTTTACCCTTAAACATTTATCTTATGAAAATAGTGTCGCCCTAAGGTAAGGTTACCAAATTTTTTTCAAATAATCCGGGGACACATTATTTTTTTTGGGGGGGGGGAAGTTATTTAAAAATATATTATTATTTAAAAATAAGAAGTAATATCTTCTCGTCTGTGGTCTCCTTGGTTGCGCGGCTTTCCTCTGGGCCCCGGCCAGCTCTCTTGGAGTGCTAGCCACTGTGAAGAAGGCTTGGGTCGGGCCTGGGCTCGGCCATGTGTCCTTGCCCTCCCTGTGCTCTCCCACCTCTCCTCTTTAGCGGAGGCAGCGGCAGCGGAACAGCAAAGTTGGGGCACCACTCTTTTTTCTCCTTCCTCTTTCTCTCTCTTCCTTCTCCTTCTCGTTCTCCTCTCATTCTTCTCCCTGCGTCAGCTCCAGGGTTTTCCTGGCCCCAGAGCACCGCTGGGCAGTCGACTGGGTGGCCAGGTGCTCTTGCTCCCAGCTCGATTTGGGTTGCGGGCAGGGGGAAGGGTCAGCAGTTCCCCAGTTGACACATCAGGCGTCCCCGGTTCCCCCTTGCAGTGGCAGCGGTAGCAGCAGTCTCAGCAGTCCAGAGCCAGCCTGGTAGCGCAGTTGGCTCTGGCTGGCTTCAGGAGCTGCTTGCTGCCATGGCGCCTGCCATTTTGCCTCGCTGGAACTCCCCATATGATGTGTCATGTGCCGTTGAACCAATCACAAACATTCATTCCCTACTAATAAATCTACAACACTTAAAATATAAATCCGGGGACATTAAATGAAATCCGGGGACATTCTGGGGACGGATTTTGTCCAGGGACAGATTTGTAAATCCAGGGACTGTCCCCGGGAAACCATACTCTAAGGAAAAACTAAGGAGGGAAAAAATCCTGGAATCAAATAAGAAGCTGGGACAGCTTCTGTAAATCCCGGACTGTCCCTGGAAAATATGGACACCTGGAGGGTCTGCATACACACTTACCTGGAATAAACTCAGTGGGCCCTAATTACAAGAAAACACACAAAAGATTTCACCTTGAACTTGCCACCCCAAAGTCTCCTGGTGGAAAATCTTGTATTTGGGATGAAGGCGCTTTCTGATTCCTAACACTCCTCCAGTTTAGACAGAAGATTACTTGGAGTTTAGCCAAGATATTGGTTAAGCTGACTGATATATAATAAAATTCTGTTCCCTTTTTGTGGATTGGGATTACAGTAGTTGAGCCTCAGCCTTGTGGTGTAATCCCAGAGGGGTTTATTCAATCAAACAGTTTTGCTATTGCACAAGTACCAGTCAAATTATGTTTGAACACTTCACAGGGGGCAGATGCTATCTTCCCAGGTGCCTCTTTACTAGACAGTAGAGTAATTAGCTCTCCCACTTCTCCAAAAGTAACTGTAGGCCATGGTCTGAGAAGAGAGAGATCACTAACTAACCATTGAGGTTTAATTCCATGGTCAAATGATATCTTGTACTGGTATAAATGTTGCTGCTTCCTCTCAGACTTCAACAAATTAGTAGACAAAGGGTTGTGGTTCCATCAGCTGCCTGCATTTACCAGCTTTCAAAAACTTGTACATACTTTTAATTGGAGAGCAGATTCCAAGCAAGACCAAATACGCTTTTGGGTGGACAAACATTTCTTTTTAAAACCTCTCATCCTGAAAACTTTGCAATAGTTTGGAATTTGAGCTCAGGGCATACATTTTATACACAGTTAGAAATTCTTGTTTTTTTCCAATTTAGGCTGGTTTTTCCAAAGAAGATTAAAGAAAAAAAATATGCTTGCATACATTGTTGTTGTTTTTTTGTGGGGGGTTGGGATGGGTAAGTTTGGGGAAAATTGTAGGAATTGCACCCCACTTTGAATCTGGGTCCCAATTATAATAAATCCCCTGTTCTTCTAGCAGAGGGAAAAGGTATAAAGTAAAGTAGCTCTAAGCTCTTAGGGTTCTAAGATATGCAAATAGTTTTCCCACTTCAGATCTCTGCATAGACTCGGCCGGTGCAAATTACTAAAGCATTCTGTGTGCCTCAGAGAGAGACAATGAGACCGCTACAACAGATGAAAAAGAGTTTCCAGCATGTTTGAAGGTATGCATCAGAAACTTTACTTTATTTTATATAAAATTATATGGTGTTCCCTCTGCATGAATTGTATTGAAAGTGTGTTTGGACTTTAAAAATTGAATTTAAATTGATCTTTAAAGCTTTGAATGTCCTGCTGCCATAAAGAATACAGAGAATTAGCCATTTTTCATGAATTATGGATTACGGTACCTTAAGAATTGCTGCCACTCCAAGAAATGCACGCTTTTGGATTTGAATTTAAGTTTGTATATTTATCTAAAGAATTTTATTAAGATATAGTTTCCAGACATATTTTTATACCTAAAACAAAAAGAAAAAAGGTGTGCAGTTTTCAGTTCCTTACAGTAAAGTTCTATCTTGAGTTAACTGAGCAATTATTTTTACTGGCAAAACTTTAAGGCAGTTAACGAAAATCCAAGTAATTAAAAATACTTTTGATATTTGTATTTGTCCAGTTAATAAAGTATTTGTCCAAAGCTCATTTTCCGCCAGAACTCTTCTTGCTTCCTCGTTACTGAAATGTTGCAATATACTTATTTAACTATAGCTACAAAATACAAAAAAGAGAGTCTTAATTAAACCTTTATATTATTCAAATCCATTTAAAGTCTTTTAGTTAAGCCAGTTTGGGGGTTAGGGGACAGATAATAATCTTACATCAACTTCTTCAAAAAGTTGGTTTACATCAGCAACAAGCGGTAAGCAACTATGCATCTTAAACTGTCTTGTCTTGTAAGTTTGTTCTTCACTGTTCAACAGCAGTGACCACTCCAATTATTTTTTTGTGTATATAAGTAAAGAAGGTATCCTTAAACATTTGTTTAAAAATACACACATCTCAAGTCTTTTTTCCATTCCTACGTTTTACCCACACAGTGGCCAGTTCAAAATAAACACTGAGTGCGTACGTACGTACGACAAGCAGCCTAATGAGAGCAGCCTTAAGACTTTCTGAGGTGATTGGGGAAAACATATTTCAGCTTTTGCTGAATTTCATCCTTGTATGGAATATTATCCTTTTGTGGGTTAGTCCTACATATTCTGATTCAAAGGCAATAAGATGATTTCTGGTCTACATACACATATACCAACTAAGATGGCAGCCTTGATGGGCAGGGCATTAAATGTGTTATTTTAAAAATAAAATAAAACACAAGGGAGATGCATTTCAATGCTGGAAAAGAAAATGGGTAGTGGTGGCAATTATTTTGATTCAGAACTATACCATATATTTTAGTAAAACTGATTGTTACAGTGAAGAAATGCACATTATTCTATTTTTTAAAAAATAAATCGCCAACTTTCACTCAGCAGTTGACAGATAATGAGACTAGGCCTCAATGTTTCCTTGCATAGTGATGTGTTCTAAGTTTAGCACTGTTGTTTTCTGTGTATACATATGTGTGTGTGTGTTCTTTCCATCCATCCATCCAATCTAATGGTGAAGTCCATTAAAACTTCACAACACACCTCCTTGAACTATGTACATATATAATTGGTTTCTTATTTTATTGGCCAGACCAACTTAACTTTTGCTGTACATATTGTTGTTGTTGTTGTTGTTGTTGTTGTTTTAAAAAAACTACATTGCACAGCATCTAAAGGGAATATAAGCTTTATAAATAAATAGGTTTACGGATACATGTTTGTTGTGAGGAGTCATTCCTTTCATGTGGCAGCACCTATATATTGGAACTCCTGGCCTACTGAGATTGAGCTGAAAACATTTAGATGTTTTAAACAATTTTAAAATGTGTTTTATCTATTTATTTATTTTGCTTTGCTTTTTAATAACAGATGTGTATACTACCCTGTGCTCCTTTCATTGGAAGACTGGAATATACATTTAATAAATGAATGAATGAAAGAAATATTGATAGATTTCCACTCAAAATAAATCATGATTGATATGTCAACAAAGTAACCCTGTTGCTTAAATCTATTTCCACCCATAAACTAATTTTTAATTAGAAATGGTATCTTTGGCCTATTAATATACTAACCTATAAAACCTTTTTGGTTAACAAATAAATTACACCGGTACAACTTCTGTAGCTTCCTCAACCTTTTCTAGTTTCTAATCCACCCTCGAGTCAGAATATTTGAACTTGAATATATGTTAGCCTCAGCCTTCAACTTTGCAGTTACTCTGACAAACACACACACACACACACACACACACACACGTCAACGGGCTTGCCCATGTTGCTTCTTTACAAATCCCATTTCATCAGAAGTGACAGAGGGCTGTGACACACTTAAGAGAAATTTAAGTGTATGGTAAATGTGTGTGTGTATAGCAATCAGTTGACTGCTTCACTGTACATACAGAGCAGCAGGGTGGGACCACTTAACTCATGTGTGTCTATGAATAAAAAGTTATCTGAATTGGTCTTCAGGAAAAATCTACTGTCAGCAATGGAAAGCACTTCCATATTCATCGGAGAGAACTGAACTATCTAGTAGGACCTGTTGTAAAGGAAAAAGAAAGGAAACCATGTGGTCTCCTCTACAAAATTGGCAATGAACGTAACACATATTGCCAGGTAGGACGACCTTGCACATTCTAACTGGAATTTGTTTTCTCCACCATAGTACCATTAAAACCAGATTGGTTGCTTTGGAGTAACCAGGGCTGTCTGATGTTCTTGGGAAGCTGGCAGGGAACACTGTTGATGCCTGCTTTGAATCCAACGTACAGTTACTTTTGTGGTCTCACCCTGTAAGCAGAACCACGTGGTTGCTTCTAGCCAGCCTTTGGACCATGTGACTGCATCTAGCATCGCTCTGGGGGATTGTAAGGAATTAAAAGGTTGGCTTAGAGCCACTTGGAGTGCTACCAGCAAGGGCAACTGATAGACGACAGGGCTTACCAGAGGTTGATTTGCCCAAGGCCCCCTGAACAGAAGAAGGCTGCAGCTCTGAAATGTGAGAAGAGATTTCACTGTACAAGAACAGGGTGAGCAGAGGAGGTTATTTTATTTATTTAACAAGATTAATATGCCACTTAATCAGAAAAACTGCTAAGTTGCATAAAACAATATAAACTATTCATAAGAAAATAGTGATAAAAAAACAAAAACAAAACTCCACTATCCCCGCCTCCCAGTATGTAAGACTTTGGAATTCATAAAACTTCCATTTTATAATTTGCTCCTTGTCAATCCACTTTTCCTTTGATGTGTACTTACCTGCAAGGCATGTTATCTTCTTTTCTTTGGTATCCTTGCAAATATGAAAAATAGTAAGTGATTTCATGCTCTTGGAACTGATGCACTCTTTTCATAAGTGTTCCTAATGAAATACCTAAAATATTTGGTTCTTTGTTATCTGGTTGGTTGCATTCTACTTTCATGTGTATTGTCTACATAAAAATAAATAAAAATGGAAGGGAGGGGATAAAATAAAGCTTCTGTTAAACCTAAAAACAAACAAACCCAACACCAAGTAGCCATAATGAAATTCTTCAAAATATAGATAAAAATGAACAGTTTTGCAGCAAATATGTGCAATAAAATTACATATCTAGGTAGGTTTGCTTAAACCAAAAAAGGTTTTGGCAGGTGTCAAAAACAGTACAGTGAAGGCACCTGCTTAATATTAATAGGCAAGGAGTTCTAGAGAGTAAGGGATAAATTCCTAGTAGAAGTGCCCTTGGGGGGTCAGCTGCCCAGTACCTCAGTGCTAGAGAGCACCAACTGCTGTTGAAAGGTACCAGGAACTCACAGGAACAAGAAAAGCAAGCCAACTTATGCCACTGGACCATCTAGGACAATATTGTTTAAACTGACTGGCAACGGCTCAGGTAGGGGTCTCTCCCCGTCCCTCTTGGAGATGCCAAGGATTGAACCTGTTGATCCTGGACCTGGCTACACAGTGGTGGAGGAAGAGGAGAGCTGGGGGAGCGCACCGCCCCCGGCACCGCGATCCTGGTGGGGTGCCATCACGGCTGCCCCCCCCCCGCTGGGCACCATGCCCCCACAGGCAGCATGCCACGCCCCAGGACACACGCCATGCCCCTGTGGGTCAGCGCACCACGCTCCCAGGATGCGCACCACATCCCTGTGGGCGGGGCACCATGCCCCTGAGACGCACACCAGCCCCAGCCCCGCCTGCTCTCCGCCTCCTGGTGCCAGAGCATGAAGCTCCGCCACTGTGGCTGCATAGAAGCATAAACTATGGCAATTTTAAAAGGGCATTGTCAGCAATAGAGGGAAGTGTGGTGGTATCAAATTTCCAGATGCAACGCTCTACATTGCCCATGAGTAGGAAAGGTGATAGAACCAAAGGATAGAATTTATCACAAATGATCCCGTGTTGCCTCCCAAAAGTGTTTGTAAGCAGAACTGAGACAGTGTATGTCTTGCAGTATTACGGTAGTTCTCACTGTTCTAAGGGGCTAACTAGAATGCAGCCTTCCATGCAGGGCCAGATTTTGGTTTGTTGAGGCCCTAAGCTACTGGAGGTAATGGGGCCCTTTCTATGTTCAGCTGTCCTTTGTCAACAACAAATTGTCATGGTTTTTTTGTGTTGAATATATGCTATATGGTAATTTATGGACCTAATAGGTATCTAAAGCCTTTGCACATAACAGAATATGTATTTTATCAAAATAATTGATATAGAAATGAGCAAACCAGTGATATTTTAGGGAGCAGGCTAGCAGGTGGGGCCCATTCACAACACAAAACACTGTTGCTGTATGTAGGTTTTATTTTATTTGTTTTCTATCTTATATTTTGGAAATGTACAACCAGTTTCTTTTTTCCTTTTTTGGGGGGGGGGGGGCAAGAGAGTAGATGGATACTCAGACCATAGAACTACAATTGGTAGAGAGGACTCAGTGTGATGTCATTTCCCCTCCTCTCCTGGAAAGGAAGAAGCATATAGCACTTCCAGTTCCTTTCTCTCTTTGACCAGTGATAGATGTAGACATGCCTGAAGCTGGTTCTACTGTAAATATCAGCATTTTGCTTTTAACTTCGCTGCCAAGGATGGGATTTGAAACTCCGTTCGACACACACGCATGGGCACCTGGAGGGATAAATTGCAATTAATATATCCTCTCCTACCCATTAAAACCCTTACCCTATAAATTGGTTGGGACAGCCAGCTACAGTTTTTAAAAAGACACCTGGAGGCTGTTCTTCCCAACATTTCCCCTGAAGAGTTTCAATTATAAATCTAGACATAAAATTTGGCACTCATCCTTTGATCTTTGACCATGTGTGTTAGCAACAAAAATAAGATTCAATGGACGATTTATGCTCCCACTTTTGTCTCTTACCTTCTCCAATATATTTTCCGTACCACAGAATAAAATTGGAAATCATTTGAGCCATTTCATTTTAATTTCTGGATCCTCCCCCTTACCACAAAGCAATAACAAACATCATCAAAGCAAACCAGTTTGTATTCCAGTTATGACTTTAGCCTGAGATCTTGTATGTTTTTATCGACATTGAACTCCTTTTAACAGCACCATCTGTTGAATATAACTAGAATTTCAGTGTAACATTGTACCCGGCTCATTCCAAAATTAGATTAAAAAGAAAAGCACACTGGCTACATTATGCCAGAAACAAATAAATCCATTCATTTGAGCGCCTGTGCAACCTCATCTTTGGGAGCCAATCATTTTGAGATGTATGAAGAGCTTTTATAATGATGGTGATTATGATGAGGGGGAGACTAGGTAAGGAACAATACACAATGGCCTTCAAGCAAAAAGAAAAGAAAAAAGAGTGTCATAGCAGAGAGCCTTTTAATGTAGGTGGGAAGTACCACAGGGTGTATATTAACTGTAAGCGATAGCATTACATCTCTGCTTTAGACAGAGACAGGCATTTATCAGAACCCAAACAAACAGATTGTTCTAGTGCCACACTGCTTTTTATAAGAAACACTGACAAACTGAGAAGTTCCACAGGGCACAGCACATTTCACAGCATAGACTTGAAATGCTGTTGAAACCTGAGATTTAAGATGGCGACTATCCCTTGATTAAAACAAAAAACAAAAAACACCACCATTATTTGCATGTGATTACACCCAATAGTTCCGAAGCAAAATAACATGATTTCTCGATCAGGCTGCAGCATATCCAATATGGGGACATCCTGCTGGTCTGCTCCCAAGAAAATCTACACTCTTGCTTTGCCTGTTGGTGGTAGAGGCTGATAGTCATTTTTGCTTGCCTAGCTAACAGCGGGTGGCGCTGTGGTCTAAACCACTGAGCCTCTTGGGCTTGCAGATCAGAAGGTTGGCGGTTCAAATCCCCGCGACAGGGTGAGCTCCCGTTGCTCGGTCCCAGTTCCTGCCAACAATGTTTCGCCTCCCATCTGAGGGATTGTCTCCCCACTAAGCATTCCTGCTTGGCAGGGGGTTGGACTGGATGGCCCTTGTGGTCTCTTCCAACTCTATGATTCTATGATTCATTTTTTTGTACTTCTGCAAAACTTGGGGTTCCCTTGGGGCTTTTGATGCGCATGGGTCATGCCATTTGGGCTACTTAAGGATCAGTGCTCACTGCTGAACACCTCAAACAGAGGGAATTATACAGAATTCTATGGGGTTCCCCCCCCCCACACCACCGTAGCTACCATGCCATCAAGATTATTTTCTGAGGTAACTGCTAACCAAAGCAAGAATACTGCACACAAGAGAATGAGTCATTTGCTTCAGTTCTGGGAATCATGAGCACAGATGCACACACTGTTACATTAGTGGTCATGCAGGATTCAGATCGGATAACACATAAGATTTCGTATGCAGTCTACTATCATGAGATGTGACCTGTTGCCCTCCGATTATAGCCGATATGTGTGGGTGGAGAATATTCTTTTTTCATCCACGAATTCCCTGCTGGATTGGAGTGGTTGACTTCATGTTTGTTTCTGAAAGTGCAATGCAAATGGCAAATGATAAAACAAAGCTGAACAGATGTTCCATTTTGAATGAGAAAAGGCTTGCTTTGCTTATTGGAGAGCTCCCAGGGAAATCTTCCAGAAGATCCTAACAATAATCGGAAACCACAAACGACGTTGCACTGTTCCTGAGACTAGTCAGGGACACACACAGAGAGAGAAAAGGAGCCTGTGAACCGCATGTGAATTTGAGGGGAACAGCATAAAAACAAAGGGCACCCACCCAGCCACTTCCAAGTCCCAGTGATTTCGAGGAGGCAGAGGAAACACCTGCTTACCTCTCCTGCTGAAATTAAACGGGACTTAGAAAGGCTTTGGGTCCTGCTCAAAGATGGTGCTTCATTGGAGCTGTTAATGCTGTAAGGAGGTACACATGTGTTACAGTTCGATTCAGAATTCGAACATGGCAATCTTGTCACGTGGCAAGTTCACCTCAAACCTTTCCTTTGAAATGCGTTATGAAATCCCGAATGATTACAAAGAGGTCAATGGTACTGGGTTTGTCCAACTCATATTATCTGAACGCCACCCATAACTCCAACTGCCCAGCAATTCCTCTTATTGCTGCCATTTCCTAGGTAACCAAACAGCCAACCATAGAAATGGAATGTGCAAAGGGAAGAAGGAACCCAATCTGGAAGTATTTCTATTTGTGTCTTGTTTAAACTTATTCCTAATTCTCAAGAGTCATCTACGATTGACGTCAGAAAACACACAACACAAGAGGCGGAGGAGAGGTTAGGTCAGCATGGAAGAATGCAGAACTTTCCAGGTGCTGTGCATTTGAAAGTTTTGACTTTAGAGTTTAATTGTTTTTACTGCATGAAACACATTTAGGATAGTTTTATGATCCAAGACATTCAACTTTGGAAAGAAGACTGTATCACTGAAATTCTGTGCCATCCGCAAATCTGCTCTAGGTTTTTTAAAAGCAGTTTTTCCAAAGGCACAAATTCCACCCCAAACTAAAATAAAAAGGCCAAATGAACACAAAGATTGCTTTGCACTTTGCTGACACTCTGTATCAGTTGTAGTTTCTTCATAATCATCCTTCACCCGAAGTTCTCAGGGTAGTGCACAAGATAAAAAATACAGGATAAAAGCACAAAATAAATTGTTAAAGTGCAGACTTTCAGTACTGACTGCTTCTTAGCTCACAGAGGAAATAAGACAACTCTTGACACAATATGGTGTTATTGTTTGGGTATCTGTGGGCTCAGGGGGTGTGGGGCATACACGTGGGGGGAAAGAGAAGAAAAAAGAAAAACCTCCCCCACACCCTTGCTAGGCTCAAAACATCCCTGTACACTGTCAGACCTTGGCTTGTTCTTGTCATAGCTAGCAAGGACTCCAAAAACTGTCCCCAGCAGCTACGGTTCTCCTCTTCCCTCTAGTTTCTTCTTGCTTGATCCTTCCGCTAAGTTCTTACGGTAGTGTTTTACTTACTGTACTTTTCTGTGCATAAGACAATGATTTTTTTTAAAATAAAAATCATGCTAAAATGTGGTGGTCATCTTATACATGGGCATTGCATAGGGTGGACGTTCGATTGGTGGCTGTCACAGCTGTCAGCAGCTATTGTGCGTGTTGTCGGTTGCTGCATCAATGGGTGGTGTTGATTTTGTGATGCTCCGGCAGGTGGGTGGGCGATTGGCAGCTTCCGCTGGTGATGGCACAGATGGAGGTGGATTGGGCAATGTGTGCGTGCGTGCGATTTTTGCCAACCCCCCCCCAAAAAGCTCAACAACTCTGAGCCATCTCCTCCCCATTTTCTTAAATTTGAGTCCCCCAAAATAAAGGTAAAGACACGGGAGCGTCTTATAGATGTAAAAGTACGGTACTTAGTTCTTTCTCAGTTTAACAGATGTCATAGGGCAGGCCCCAACTCTTTCTCAGAGAGACTCCCAGACTGACAGCTGTTAGACCCAGCAGACTCACTGAGCTAGGTACGCCAATGCAGAAAATAATACCTCCAGACAAACTGAAGGACAGTGTGATGCAGACTTGTGCCTTGAATGTATTCTGAGAGTCTGTTAGAACCGCAACAGATCTAGCAAAATACATGCTGGTCTATGGATTATCTTAAAAATACATTCAAATGAGACAAATCAACTGATATTTGTCTTTATGTGTATGGGGTTTTTTTTTAAAGCCACAACAAAGCTGCAATAAATGCTGCACAAGTTGCTCCTTCTGCCAGGTGACTCGGTGGAGTCACAGTAAAGCCAAGCATCCCTAGTCACAGAGATCTACCACCCCTGTACTTACCACAAGCCTGTAAGCTCCACCCCCGGCTCCACCCCTAGACCACCTCCAGGCACTAATCACATACCCAAGCTATTGATTTGAGGAGGTGGCAATCAACATGATTTTGGTTGCATGTATGAAGAGCTCAACCTCTCGCACTAGACAGTATCTGCCATCACTTTAGATTTAGCGATTAAAATAAAATAAAACCTGTTATGTACTGAGCTGAATCCTAGAACAATAGGATCCAGAATGCAGCAGCCTGATTGGTCCGAGAACAATAGGATCCAGAATGCAGCAGCCTGATTGGTCCGCAGGAACCACCCAATCCAGCTCCACGTGTAAGTGAATCAGTGACCTGATTGGCCTGCAAGAGCAGCCAATCAGGCTCCTGGAGGAAGTGAATCCGCAACCTGATTGGCCTACAGGAGTAGCCCGGAATTAGCCAATCACGTGGGGCCCATTGTGTAAATAATGTATATATAGCAGATGTTTTGGGGAAAGACCCATTCCTTGCTACTATGAGCTGAATAAAGAGCATGAAATTCACACTTGACTCTGAGTATATTTCAAAACCCATCAAAGCATAACATATACTCAAAGCTTAAACTCAAACTTTCAGCACTGAGTAACAGCTGCAACGTCAAATGAAGTTTCATCGTTCACCCAAAGGCTTATCCGGGCAATTGTGGATATTTTTTTAAAAAAACAAATAAAAATAATACTCAATTTGAATTTTTGTGCACATGATTTCAACTTCACTATGCATGAAAGTTTCAGTGTCCATAATGATTTTATCTTTTTCTGAGAGCTGCTTCAGTTTGCTTTCCTGTCTAGGTTTCTGCCTGCCACTTCTAATCCTCATTTTTATTCCTGTTGGTTATCTGATCTCTTTGATCCTTCGGAGGAGGCCTTGAACTCTGATTTTATTCCTAATGGAGTCCACTGGCAAGAAGTGGTGTGTTTTTTTTCCTCCTGTGGTTTTGCAGTCTTTATCACATTTGAGCTTTTTGTTTACTTTTCATAGGTTTTTGTAGCTTTTTTTATATTTTCCGGAGATTCTGGACATTTTGTAGTGCAAGAGAAGCTACCCAACCACTTGATATTTGTAGCAAAATCTTCAGCCACTGAGAAAATGGCGTTTTAATTTTTATCTTGTGTTTTCATTAAACAAAGAAGGAGTTGGGGGAGGTGGAGAGAGAGAGAAGGCAATGTTTAAACAATATGGCCCAAGATACGGTCTGAAGACACATGAGGCCACTTAGCTTGATGAGCTAAGCAGGTCTGGGTCTGGTAAACACCTGAGCAGGTGACTCTCTGCAAACTGCAAGTACACTGCCATGGGCTCCAAGACAGAAGAAAGGAGGAATATAAGTGTGAGAAAATAAATAAATATGGCAGTATAGAAAATTCAGATTATAGACAGGGTCAATAAGTCTGCAAAAATTCAACCATGTCAATCAGCCTAATGAATGAATTCCCTTTCTAAAGTTACTAGTGATGGGGATAATTCAAAGCAAAGAAGGCAAATCTGAGGTCAGACGTTTTAGGTGTCCTCTCTAATCAATTAATTAAATTTGTATACCACCCTGCGTTTGAAGATCACAATGCAGTTCATAACAGAAAAATACAAAATACATAATAAAATATAACCCCCTTCTACCACCACCTTTGGGCCAGACTGTGTAAAAGGTCCCACACTACCTGGAAAAGCTGTGCCGGATGGCATAGTGAGGGTGCAATGGAGGAAACAAAGTATGCCTTTAGGTAGACTTGATGATGAGTCCTCACCAGTGTTTGATTGCCTTCTACCGGGGTTTTCCTCCACTCACATTTGAGCCACCTCCCAGTTTGTTTCCTTGCCCTAAGCCAGGGGTCGACAACGTGCTGCCCATGGGCCAGATGTGGCCCACGAAGACCATTTTACCAGCCCATGAGCTGCCCCCGAACCAAGCCGCCTGCTCGGTGAGTCCTCCATGCGCTGCGCAAAACCAGTGTGGCGACTCGCTGAGCGGCGCCACAAATTGCATCTGTGCATGCGCAAATACCAGAAATTGCTTCTGCGCATGCGCAGGGATGATTTCCAGCATCTGGGCATGCACAGACGTGATTTCCAGTGTCGTGCTGCACTGGTCCGGTCCATGGATGATCTCCGTGGGAGTGATCCGGCCCATGGCCGGTAAGCCTTGTTGACCCCTGCCCTAAGCTCTGGAGCAGGGGTCAGCAAACTTTTTCAGCAGGAGGCCAGTCCACTGTCCATAAGACCTTGTGGGGGGCTGGAATATATGGGGGGGATGAATGAATTCCTATGCCCCACAAATAACCCAGAGATGCATTTTAAATAAAAGCACACATTCTACTCATGTAAAAACACCTCAGGCCCCACAAATAACCCAGAGATGCATTTTAAATAAAAGGACACATTCTACTCATGTAAAAACACCCTGATTCCTGAACCGTCCATGGGCCAGATTTAGTAGGTGATTGGGCTGGATCCGGTCCCCGGCCCTTAGGTTGCCTACCCATGCAAACTGTGAGAGGGTGCTCTGGGCTTTTTGTGTCAACTGTCAAAGCCATTTGGATGTGTGGAAACATTGGATGTCATTGGATCCATCAGTTTCTGAGGAAGGACCATGCTCATAGGTCCCCCGCCTCTGCAGAGGGGAAAAGGTGCTGAGAGCCCAAATCTCAGCAGGAAATGATCTGACCATGACAAGGGACTGATGTCAATATTCCCCACTTTCAGTTCACCCTCTTCCTGCCCAGTTGAGAAAACAAGGTCCAGAGTGTGTCCTGTCACATGTGTTGGACCAAGTGACATCTTGGGGGAGCCCCATGGTTGTCATGGCAGCCATGAAGTCCTGAGCCACTCCAGAGCCAGTTACTTCAGCAATCCCCCAGAAGGTGTGTGGGAGTCCTCAACATTGTCTCTTGAGTCTGGGAGTCCTCAGCATTGTCTCAGAGACCAGCTCTGTCAGCTCAGGCAGGGAGACTTCTGGGCAACAAGGTGGGTAGTATACCAGCAGAATCTCTAATCTGTCCTGACTGCCCAGTGCCAGGAACAAGCACTCTAGTAACTGTAACTGAAAGAGTGCAAGAGAGAGATGCAATCTCTACAAACCACAGCAACTCCCCCACCCCAAGTCTGCCCTGATGCTGCACCGAGTACACAGGTGGGCACAGCTGGGTAAGACTAACTCCACCCTGCTCACCCACCCAGGTCTTAGTGATACCCATAAAAAGCGTCACTTGGCGGCGGCTTGCTCGCTCCCTGGCTCGGCGCTTTTCTCCCTTCCTGCATATTTCAAACAGACAGTCCTTCGGGGGAGATTTGCTGAATAATGCAGCAAATGCAAAATATATCAAGAGAAAATAATGGAGGCTCACCTCCCCCAATGTACCGATAGTTACAGCGAAAAGTCCTTCTCCTGGTCGAATCCTTGGCACCCAGTGACTGAATCAGTTACCAGAGTACTTTATCTCCCCTAGTTCAGAGCATGCCTGTTATTTAAGTCCAAATTTTATCTTATAAAACAGGTGTCCTCTGCTCATGGCAACAGCTTTGGGGAGTTGCCGAAATGCGCAGTGCAATGCACCCAGTGCCCCCTGCCGCCGCCGCCCCGCATTCCTTCAGAATGGGCAGTAGGTATTGGACAATCTGCGGGTGAAGCAGCCTCCCCCCCCCCGGCCCTGTTTTTTTGGGGGGAGGATAATTACTCCGCTGGCATGGGGACAGCCATTTGCCATGGCAGCCAGACAGGAAGTGTCCACTATACCACTTCAGACTGCAGTTCAGGACTCACATCACTAAATACTTCTCCACAGAAAAAACAAAATGTCAGCGAGATGGTGGCCTTCTGTGAAAACTAGGCCTAATCCTTTTCAATAGAAAATGCTTCCATTGAGTGTTTGCCATGATTCTCCTGAAGTCTTTTGCTCCTCTTTGTTACTTTTGTCAGTAGTTTATGAGTTTGCTGTTCTACATGTAGATAAAATTCTGTTCAAAGGTACATTTCACAGCATGTAAAATACATTTATTTATATTTTGATGCCATAAGGCATTTTGTGATGAACTTAATGGGTCAAGCCCTCTTTTCAGCTTATGTAGCATGTCCACTTGATCTCACCTTGAAATGTGGCCTCCCTCCCTGGTTCTTTATACATGCTACAATGCATTCTTCTTTAGCATTTCTGTCTAACAGAATATACTATTCATAATTTTCTTTGTTGCTCCATTCCTTTTGCATTTTAGCCTTGAGGATGAGAGAAATGTAAACAAATTATTTCTTTTTCAAACTCACTGCAGGTTAAATATGAAACTACTGTTCTGCTGGACAAAATATCTGTTTTAGACATGAAGGGCTCACAGTAGATGCTTTTGTTGTAACCTTCCGCATTGCAGTGCACCATTTGTAGGGCTGACATTGAAGACGGTCCAGAAATGACAGTTCAAAAATAAGGCCACTGGTTCTGGACATTTTGATTGTATTTTACCAGTGCTTTATCAACTGTGCTGGCTCCCATTCCATTTTGAGGACCACTTGGAAGTGTAGATTTTAAGCTCTAAAATGTTGAGCAGCTTGGGATCGGGTTGTTTGGGGGGGGGTGCCTTCTCCTGTAAATGCCTACCCAGATCTTAAAATCTTCTTTGAAAGTACCTTATAAAATGAGAGGGGCTGCTAGCCTCCTCAGTGGTCACATCCCAACTGTTGAATAGCCTCCTCAGAGACACTCACATGGCACCTTCTTTATGGTTTATGTATTCGTGATAAATACATGGTTGTCTACCTTTGGGGGCAAATTTCAAATTTTGAGGAAAAGACCATGGGGACCAGTTACAAAATGGCTGCTGTGAGAGTGGAGCCTTATTTGCCCCTACGGGTTCCCATTGTTGCGCCCGGTGAGAAAACATGGAAGCAGAAAAGACCTGAGGCTGCTGGCTTCAGAGAGAGAAAGATTTAATTTCTGCATGCAGAGGTACTTCGGTGTTTAGATAGCCAAGCAAGTACAAAAGTTAGTCAGTTTACCAGCAGTTCTTATACAGTTCTCTGGCTCTCTTCCCACCCCAGAAAACTTCCTCTTGTCCATATAAGGAACATTTCCTGTTGTACATTTAAGGCAAATGACATTTAGCCAGAGTTGGTTCATGCGCACTCCAGCAAGGCCACCCTATCTCTTGACCTAGGCAACAGTTCCTCTCTGCAAGGACAGCTACAGTACTCTCTGCGTAAGGTCTACTGTTATCTCCAGACAGTGCAACGTAGATCAGAGTTCACAGCTTTACAGAGCAGTTTCATACAGAAAAGCTTAACAGGGGCACTTTTATACTTAATACATTCACTGGACTAACAATACATTCAGGTGAATATATATATAGGTTAGCTAATTAACTCCTTCCAAGAGCACAGCATAGCACAAAATGACCAAAGACTGCTGTGAGGTCAAGGCATAATAAGAGAACAAAAGATGACACAGGACCACAACACAGTGCATGCCCCCTCCAATCAGGAGACAACTGGGGGGGCAGGGAGGGCAACTACATCATCTGTATTCAAGGGCAGAGGAAGGGTGTGTGGTGGGTGTGGGCCACCCTGGGTGTTACCACTGGGGGGGTAACAAAATGCCGAGCGGCACTCACTGCGGGGCCTGTAGTGCACCCAAGCCACGCATCTCTCCTGGGAGTGTCTTGGGTGCCCGCAGGCTCAACACTGACCCAAACGGTCCACCTGCCACCTCTCCTCTCTTGTTCCACCGCTGGCCGTATTGCGCTCATTTACAGAGAGAAACTATATACCTCTCTGCAGAACTGATGAATAAGTAACTTTTCTGCTGCTGCAACAGTTTGGCCTACAAATACAAAGGGAAGTACTAAGGGGAGAGCAATACATTGTTTCCAAAGTCTCCACAGCCCTGAAACATTTGGCCAAGTTCATGATGTGTGGCTTCTATGGGGTTGAACACCCACTGTCCCTTGATGTTCTAATCTGCTGCTCTTGCATGAAGGGGGATTTTTATTTATTTATATATATTTTTGTATGAGTGCAAACAGATGCGAACACTCTCAAGGACAACAAATTTATGAAGCTTGTGCCACCAAGGCACAGCTATCATTGCATGGACTACAAGGTGTTTGTGGATGTGGGGAAGTACAAACTGGATCACGTGTACTGAAAGATTGAGACGGACGAGCAGGATTCAAACACCCAATCTTTCTTCAAATGCCCTTCCTGCTGAAGCACATCCATTTACCTGGAAGTAAATCAGTTGTGTGATATTTTCAGAGATGTTTTGTTGCACTTACTGCTTTGGAGGAGGTGGGGAGTGAATTTCAGTATTTTTTATCTTATCTTAAATATGAAGTAGTTTAATAATAATAACAATAATAATAATAATAATAAATAATTTATTATTTATACCCCGCTCATCTGGCTGGGCCTCCCCAGCCACTCTGGGTGGCTTCCAACACAATATTAAAATACAATAATTCATCAGATATTAAAAGCTTCCCTAAACAGGGCTGCCTTAAGCTGTCTTCTAAAAGTCTGGTAGTTGTTGTTCTCTTTGACATCTGGTGGGAGGGCATTCCACAGGGTGGGCGCCACTACCGAGAAGGCCCTCTGCCTGGTTCCCTGTAGCTTTGCTTCTCGCAGTGAGGTAACTGCCAGAAGGCCCTTGGCACTGGACCTCAGTGTCTGGGTAGATCGATGGGGGTGGAGACGCTCCTTTAGATATACTGGACCGAGGCCATTTAGGGCTTTAAAGGTCAGCACCAACACTTTGAATTGTGCACGGAAACGTACTGGGAGCCAGTGTGTGTGTGTGTGTATAATTTCTCCTTCCTTCCTTCCTTCCTTCCTTCCTTCCTTCCTTCCTTCCTCCCTCCCTCCCTCCCTCCCTCCCTTCCTTTTTCAGGAGGTGCATTGGCTACACTGGCTGCATTTCTGGGACACAATGCCCCCAGGAAAGACACCTCTCTCTGAAAGTCACTGAATATCCACATGCAGCCAATATCAGAAGGGATAGATTGCTAACTTCCATCCAATCTAACAAACCCAACCTAAGCATCTCTGGCAAACTATAGCAATTGAAAAAGAAGTGATTTTTCATAAAATAATGATTGCTACATGACAAGTAATTGCAAGAACCGAGCGATGCTGCATTTGCTTAGTAAATGGTCAAGGATTTTATTAGTACAGACATTTCCCCCTGTCTTTAGTACTGTATCTCTTCCTACCAGACTTTTAGGAGACATCTGAAAGCAGCCCTGTTTAGGGAAGCTTTTAATGTTTAATAGATTGTTGTATTTTAAGCCGCCCAAAGTGGCTAGGGAAACCCAGACAGATGGGTAGGGTATAAACAATATATTATTATTATTATTATTATTATTATTATTATTATTATTATTATTATTATTACCTGTTCACTTGGATGTCTCAGAGCCACCTCAGACTCACCTGTGTCAGCCTTCCTATCCTCAGGTTCACACTGTTGATGGGGCATGCATCTTTGATTCTTCTTCTCTCCTTTGGTCCCCACATTCAATCAATCGGCAAGTCACGTCACTCCCTGAACAGCATTGTAAATACCCACCTGACCCTTCCTCTTTCTCCCACTCAGATAAATCTCTCATTCATGCTGTGATAGTCACCTTAGTCCTATCTTGAGATTACTGCTCAATGTAGGCAGAAACTTGAACAGGATCAACTGGTAGATCTCTGGGTGATTTGCACTGGATCACCAAGGATTTCACACATCATAGCAACAACTTTCCCTCCAAAATTAGGTGGGGTGTGAAAGGACTGCAAGCTCAGGTCTGGCTTTGTGTGAAAGGGCTGTGAGATCAGGCAGCGACCATTTTTCCTGGGCCCTGCCTGGCTCAGCAGAGTACACAAAAGCCCGCCCCACCCCTATCATCATCATCATCATTATTATTATTATTACAGTGGTGCCCCGCTAGACGAAAATAATTCGTTCTGCGAAAAATGTTCGTCTAGCGAAGCGGCAATGACAGCCGCGCTTTCGCTAGACGAAAAAAAAAGACGAACAATTTTCGTCTTGCGAGGCAGCCCCATAGACAAATTCGTCTTGCGGGGAAGCCTTCCGCTAGACGAATGCCTTCGTCTAGCGAGTTTTTCGTCTTGCGAGGCATTCGTCTAGCGGGGCACCACTGTATTATTATTATTATTATTATTATTATTATTATTATTATTATTATTATTATTTCAACTTATACAACATCCTATACCCGGAGGTCTCAGGGCGGTTCACAAAAAGACCACAACATATGAAATCAAACCAAAAGCAGTAACCCAATAGCCTACCGCCCCCCCCCCCCGCCTGCAAAAAGCCACATTCTAAAAGGGTGTTGGATGTCAATAAGATCAGCCAAAGGCCTGGTTAAAAAAGGAACGTTTTTGCCTGGCGCCTAAAGGTGTATAATGAAGGAGCCAGGTGAACTTCCCCAAGGAGAGCATTCCATAGATGGGGAGCCACTGCAGAGAACCCTGTTTGGCCCTCTTCCTGGTCCAAACGGACCCACGCATCAGCCACCATGTGTCAGTTGAACGCATGCAAAATGGTTGCTTCATGTACTGAAAACTAATTCTTGGGATCCAGTACACTCAGAGACATCCTCTTCCTTACTTCTAAGTGTATAATGTCTCCCACCCCCAAGCTTTCTAAGCTACTAATTTGTACTTGGTGGGGCACAAGGCCTAAGAAAAACAAACAAAGTCGATGTTGCAAGCTTGAACTCCCCCATGCCATTCTTTTACGTTATAAGCTCGCTTGGATCAGGGACCTACCTATTTTTCCGGTTGGTGACAATTCAAACCTGCTACAACGCAGTTGTGATCTGCTTTTGTTCTCATGAACCGGCAATGTTAGAGAATAGAGTGCAGCTTCTCTCTCTCTCTCTCTCTCTCTCTCTCCATATATATATATATATATATATATATATATATATATATATATAGCTTCTTATTTGAGGCCCTTAGCCAAAGCAAGAAAAAATAACTTAGTCAACAGCCTTTGCATAAAATGCCTGCTCTATCACCTCCTGTGATGCAGTAATGAATGCGCACAGACCAGACATCTTCAGATTCTCCAGATGTTAAGGATCCTCCAGGATGCATAGTTCCTGACAAGACACTGAGTGTATAATATACACTGAGTGTATAATATAGCCTTGCTCTTCAATATATCAGCCAGAGAAGCTGTTGTTGTGTGTTTTAAAAAAAGACTGTCACAGACTGTTGCAAAACAAAAAGGTGAGTCACCAGAAACTTTTTTTTTTTTTAAATGAAGACTCCAAGGTAAACCACACACAGCTTTGAGAAGCCTATTAAGGCTGTCGGTTAATTTCAGATTATGCTTCTGAACAGTGGTGAAGCAAGGCAGTTTTAGACCCTGGACTTACTGGTCTTACAGGAAGCCCTCTTTTAGGTGACTGTGTGTATTGCTTCATTCCTGAAACAAATACTTAGCATTTATTCCTCCCCTCCCCCTCCAATGATATGCGTTACTGCTGCTTCTGCCAGTAGTAGCCAGTTTGCTAACTCTTGTTAAAAATAATGGGGGGGAAGACATAGCATGTACAGTTTTGCATTTTAATCTCATGCAAATCATAGCGTCATCGTGACTATAGGAATAAAATGGAGTTTCTTAACAATGTATTAAGTGTAAAAATGTGCCAAGTGTCTCACTTAATGGGATTAGTTTAACTTCAGGTTGTGTTGATCAGGAAAAACCTTTTTTTTAATAATCATTTTTTTTTATAAGATTTTATTATTTTCCAATAAAACAAAGAGAAAACAAGGTACAACATCAACACAAAACATAAGAAACAATAAAAAACAAAATCAACATTGAACATAATCAACAATAAACATAATCAACATTCGAAACAATAATAGCAATAAAAACATAAAAATAACATATACAAACCTTAACCAATATCTATCTTTGTATATTTCTTGTTTCTAACTTCTCTGTTTGGGGACTTCCCCCGTTCCCTCCACTGTCTTCAAAAAAAAAAACAAATACTTCTTCAAGGTAGCTTTATATATTGTTCGATTCACATTTACCCAAATTTTAATATACTTAGCTTTTACTTAGTCAAATATCTCAATAACTATGTATCTTATCTTGGCGACCTATCTTAACATATTTTGACACATACATCTTTCACATAACAACAATTCCTCTTACCATTTATATCTGACACATATCTACCAAAGCCGATGTTCTGTCTAATTCTGCTCAAATATTCAGTTTAACTGATTTAACTAAATAGTCTTTAAATTTTTTCCACTCCTGCGACGCCTTCCCCTCCCTCTGGTCCCGGACTCTGACGGTCAGTTCTGCGAGTTCCATGTATTCCATCATCTTCATCTGCCATTCCTCCACCGTTGGTATCTCTTCACCTTTCCATGTTCTTGCCAATAGAATTCTGGCTGCTGTTGTGGCATACATAAAAAACACTCTATCCTGACTGGGTATCTCTTCATTGGTTATGCTCAGAAGAAATGCCTCTGGTTTCTTACAAAAGGTAACTTTCATTACCTTCTTAAGCTCATTGTAAATCTTATCCCAGAAAGCACTTACCGCTGGGCACAACCACCACATATGAAAAAAGGTACCTTTCGCATGTTTGCATTTCCAACATACATCTGACATTTTGGTATTCATCTTAGCAATCTTAACTGGTGTCAAATACCATCTATAAACCATTTTCATTATGTTTTCTCTTAAACCATGACAAGCAGTAAATTTGATACCTTTTTGCCACAATCTCTCCCAGTCATCCATCATAATATTATGTCCTACATCTTTTGCCCAATCTATCATTGAGGATTTAACCAGTTCATCTTTTGTATGCCACTCTAGCAGAAGATTATACATTTTGGAAAGGTTTTTGAAGTTCGATTCTATCAGTTCTGTTTCCAGTTTTGATTTTTCTACTTGAAAACCAACTTTTTTGTCCATTTTAAATATTTCATAAACCTGATAATAGTGCAGCCAGTCGGGGACCTGACTTTTTACTTGATCATAGCTTTTTAGCTTAAAAGAGTCCCCTTCCTGCTGCAATATGTCCATATATCTTAACCAGTTTGCAGACATATTCGGTCTCTTATATGCCTTGGCCTCCACTGGAGAGATCCATCTAGGAGTCTTTCTCTCAAACAAGTCTTTGTATCTAGTCCAAACCTGATATAGGGATTTTCTAACAATATGAGACTTAAAAGTTCTGTGGATTTTAACCTTGTCATACCAAAGGTATGCATGCCAGCCAAACATATTATCATGTCCCTCCAAGTCCGTTTTTTAATAATCATTTTTATTAGTTTTATACATAAACAAAAATACATTTTCACTTTGGCATCCAAACTTTCTCATTTTGGCTTCACAGCCATGACTTCCCTCAAACCCTCCACATGGTTTACCAACTTCTATCTCTTTAATCTATACTTCTTAAATCTATCATTGCTTTAAACTATCATACACAAATTGATCACTATAAAATTCATAATTTCAACAATATTTCTTCATTTAACTACAAAGCTTACTGTAATCCTACCAACGTATTCGATTTAATATCATTGTCTTTCAAATAGTTTGTAAATTTAGTCCAGCCTTTGATGGATTTCTGATCCTGCTGTTCTCAGATTCTTCCCGTCATTTTATCCAGTTCCGCGTACTCCAATAGTTTCTCTATCCATTCTTCTTTTGTCGGTGTTTCTTCTTGTTTCCATCTTTGTGCTATTAATATTCTCGCCGCAGTCGCTGCATATTGGAAAAGTTTAATGTCTTGGTTTTAAATGTCAGTACCTATAATGCCCAATAAGAAGGCTTCTGGTTTTTTAACAAATGTATATTTCAACATTTTCCTCATTTCATTATATATCATATCCCAGAGGTTTCTCATCTTTTTACACTCCCACCACATATGATAAAAGGTACCATCTTTTTCTTTACATTTCCAACACTTGTTATCAACCTTATACATCTTTGCCAATTTGACTGGGGTTATGTACCACCTATACATCATTTTCAACATATTTTCTTTTAATGCATTACACACAGTAAATTTCATTCCTTCTTTCCACAGTTTTCCCCAGTCCTCCAACATAATATTATAACCAAAATCTTTTGCCCAATGAATCATCACCGATTTCACTTCTTCATCTTTCAAGTGCCATTCCAACAACATTTTATACATTTTAGACATTACTTTAAAATTATTATTCAGAATTTCTGTTTCAAATTTAGATTTAATATCACTAAATCCATTCTTTTTCATATCATTTTTAAACATTTCATTTATCTGATAATAATGCAACCTTATCACAGTTGGGGCTCTCTCTCTCACACGATCAAATTCCTACATTCCAATAAAGCTTGTTATTTAGATGCAGAACAGGCATTTGGAAACTTAGGCTGAGACTGGCTCAGGTTATTTTGCTATAGCTACCTCATATTGACTGATCTCAAGAAGATGCCTGTAGTATGAAAGTATCCACCCCCCGATCATAGTACAGTCATACCTCGTGTTGCATACGCTCCGTGTTGCGTACGTTTGGGTTATGCACCTCCGCGACCCGGAAGTCCTCCACGGAGCGTGGGTGCGCAGAAGCGCAAAAACCCACGATCTTCCGGGTTTTTTCTTTTTCTTTTCTTTTTTAGTTCGTCCGTGTTAAGTACGCCCGGGTTACATGGCATGACCCGGAACGGATCACGTACGTAACACGGGGTACCACTGTATCTGGTATCTTGCTTTGGATTTAATTTGATACTAAAGATTTATGTACTATTGAGTCTTTCCTTTCGCAGAAAAGCTTACAGGATGTATCTTAAGAAATTGGTATTCAATTAATTGGATTTCTTTCCCACACTTCACCTTATGGTCCCAGGGCAGGCTACAACAATATAAAACCCAATATTAAAATCATTTTAAACAATATACAACCAGAAGAATAGGGTGGGTTCTAAAAATGCAAGTATCTCAGGTGTCAGTGGCTAGTTGTATTTTCAGCATATGACAGAGAAAGCTCTCCTGGATGACATACACACATGTTGTTGCTGTTATTTAGTTTTGTTTTGTAATAAAAAATTAAGGTCTTATATATATAATAAATGTTCATAAATGTACCAAGTGAACACATATTTAAATATATAAACCACATGTCTGAAGCAGCACAGGAAGACAGTCCTGAAACCATTTTGACTCCCAAACTGACCAAATGTTTCTCTGCAAGGAGGGAGGGGGTGAGGGAACCTCCCCATTGTCTCAGGAATTGAGTGATTACCATCCCCATTGTCTCAGGAATTAAGTGATTACCAGGAAAGGCAATCAGATAAGGCATTATTAGATAACCTGGCAGACAGGACATAAACAACACACTCAGATTTCTGTTGTAGACCGCCTTTTCTGTGAGGTAGGCATGATGTATCTGGGGTGGTAGTCTTGGGCTACATCCCTTCTGTGATGTATGTATGATGTTTCTGGGGGTGGTCTTGGACTCCAGGGTGGGCAATTTAAATGTCTATATAAGGGCAGGCACACCTTTGTTCTGGGTCCTCCTCCAATCTCCTGTATTTGAGGGGAGCACCCTGTTGCAACAGCTTTAATAAAGATCAGGCTGACTAGCTGCTTTGCTTCTCAATATGCTCTGGTTGGCCTCTGTTACTTTCTCCTACCAATGGAGAACCTACAAAGGACTCTGTAAGGGCTCTTGTGTACCCCTTAAGGGAATAAGGGAATAAAGGAAGATTTTGTTTACAACAGATTATTAAATGTAAGACAAATTTACATACTGAATCAAATCTCTGACTACCAGTATTTGGAACAGTGAAAAATTCTCGGGAAACCCACTTTTACTGGTGAGGAGGACTCTGAAGCTGGAGGTTCCATGTAGTTACTGTGGCAAATGTCCATTGATAGACCAGTTCCTGATCTCCTTTTAAAGCCATTTAAGGGAGTGGCTTCAATGACATTTCCCCCCTTTTGTCTGTCCTGAATCTTCTGCCAATCAGTTCCACTGGGTGATTTGTATTATGGCAGAAAGGTGAGGGGGAGCCTACCTTTCTGTTTCTCTTCGCCATTCATAAATTTATAAATCTCTACTATGTAGCTCCTTATAGTGCAATCCTAGGCATGTTCCAATTGAGTTCAGTCGGATTTGCTTCAAGATAAGTGTGTATAGGAAAGCTAGCTTTCCAAAATGAACATGATTGGCTGTGCAAAATAGATTCACATCTTTCTTCCCCCAAACCCCAGAAGCCACTGTAGTTCAAGGAAAAGGATGGAGGAGAAATTTAATTCTATTTCACATTTAAAGGCAAACCTACCAAATTTGCCCTTTCCAAACGAAGATGTGAACTGAGACATAGCTATTATTTAAAATTGGTGCTTCTTTGAATTTTGCAGTGCAGTTGTCCAACTAAGTAATGTGAACAAAAATGCATATATTGGAGTAAGTTGCGAATAAAAGCAGATATATTAGTGAAAGTAACTTACAAAAATGCATTATGTCATGGGAAATGGATCTGGGGGGAAATAGCATATTAGGTAAAATAGTGCATAAAGATGCTGATGAATTTTCAGGAGATTTTTTAAAAAAAAGAAACATTGCAAACTGATGCGGAAATCTGGCGAACTTAAGATTGAAAAAATGAGAAGCCAAGAGAAACCCAAATGGTCAGATTTATCTATCTGTATGGGTGGTTGGGTGTTTTCAACAACCATCCAAAGCAAGGCTTCCAAGTGACCATCAAAAGTCATCAACTTTGTGGAACAATACTAGGATAGAACTAACATTTAAATAGTCCAGTTAAACTGTGGCATTCCAATTAAAGATGGAATCCTATGAAAATGCCCAGCCAACATGTCCAGAATTTAGTCTCCCACCACCCCAGCAGCATCCCAAAAGGCTGTTGTCCACAAGGGAGAAGTTCAGAAGACCAAAAATACACTCTAGCAGATGCACTCTAACAGATGGTCCCCCCAGGCTGTGCTTGTAGACCCCCAGTGAGGAAGAGCCCGTCACCCCTCTAGGCAATTTGTTCCATTGTCACCGAGAAGCTTCTCCTAACGTTCAACCCATTTGCTTGAACATGCACAGAAGCCCACCCGCAATTCCCTGTCCCCATGTACTTTGTGCCTCCCTGCTGAGCAGCATGGGTCTGCCAGGAGCTTTTGCTCATGTTTACTTGAATGCACGATGACCACCTCATGCAATCCAGGATCCTGTTTTATCAGGGCCCCCAATCAAGCAGAGTCCCTTTCGTGTCAAAGTGAATGTGAGTATAAGGTCCCTGAAGAGCTGCCCTACTCAACATGGGGAAGGTTAGAGTGCATTGGGCACCACACATAGGGAGCATTGAGGGCAGGTTGTCCTATCCACAGACCTGTCTCGAAATGTAACCACCTGTAACTTGACCACATTAAATCTTGCCCCCCCCCCCGGTATGGATGAAAGGCAGAATCACTTTCCATTCTGCCCTGTATTCATCACAGGCAGTGGTTCAGCTTCCAACATAACCTATGTTATTTGTCTTACAGTCCACTATAGCAAATTTTTAAATGATTAATTGCAGCATTAATTAATTGTGTGATCATCCCATTATTCCACACTATTCATTTCAGTGTGAACGAAACACAATGCAAACGGGCCGGGGGAGTCATTAGTTATGTATCATTATGGATCATTTGCAGAATGAACAACCACAGCAAACACCGATTACATTTCCTGGATAGATTTCTGTTCCAGGTGACTAAACGAACACTGGCAGTTCCCCCTTCCATCAGAATTCTCTGACATTCCTACCTAAGGGGCAGCAAAAAGAAGGTTTATGCCCATGGATATGTGACCCCCCCCCGCCCCAAGTGTCATTTGCCTTGTTTTGTTTTGTTTTGTTTTACTTTATTTATATATTTTTAAATAGCTTCATTGCATGGCCCATTACATTTAAGAGGACACAAAGCAAAAAGGGTAATCAGTGATTTAGTTCATTAACACACTGGGCTACCACCAATCCTCCACAAACGGAACTTTATAATAATAATAATAAAAACTAACTTGTTTTTGCTTTTGAAAGAACCCATCAAAGTAGGTGAAAATTTGGTAACACTTTAAAAAAACAACCCAAAAGCTAATTTGACTGTTTTATAACTGTTTCATTACAAAATTATGGTTATATTCAGTATATTCGCCATGTTAAAACTCGATTTCTCCTGAATATTTTTAAAAAAAGTTTTGTCAATTAGACTTGCAAACTTATGTTATACCATAAGAATATGTTATACGGTACTCATTTGGCTGAGCATCCTTTTCTCTTACTGTGGACAAACAGATGCCTGTGGGAAACCTGCAAACAGGACCTGAATGCAATAGCACTCCTGAAGTGTATTGGGTTTTTTAAAAAAGAAATGTGAATTTCCCCCTAAATATCAGTGCATAATGGACAAGCTCTGAAGCTTTGACAACTATCAAATTCAGTCTTATTTTTCAAATACTGAAAGTGGATGGAGTTTACAAATAAGTAATGATGTGATGGTCTGAAACATCATGGCCCCAATCTAGCTTTCCATATTTGTAGCAGTTGAGTTGAGCACTCACGGTTTACAGCACAAGCACATAGTTTCCTTTGCCAGCAAGACAGTCTCAGTCCTCTAGTTTTTATTGGCAAGAGCTTGGGAAAACACTGCCGTTTGTTCTTAAAAGTAGCTGCTGCTGCTCTCTAGACTCCCCGAGTGTCTGCTGGGGTTTAAGAGCAAAGTCAATTGTGCAAGTGTGCCATCTGCTGGTCAAAATCATGTATTCCAGACTGCTCTGTATTTTTATTAAATAATCTAGGCCTCCACCAAATTTTTGTGGGGTTCATTTTTTAACAGTGAAAGGTGCCATTTGCCGGTGTGCGTGCAATGTGAAATACTCTTTGAAAGAGCAGCACTTCCGAAGGGTGGAAAGTCGCCTTTTACTGTGAAATCAAAACGTTCCACTCTCTTGATAATGCATTTGCCAATAGAGGAGGAGGGATTGCAATAAGCATTCTGTATGAACGCTTTAAAAAGAAACCATTCACAGTCTCCCTTTGCTGGACAAGCAGCATGCCAAGGAAACACACTGGGGACGGAACTGTGGATTGCATCCTTTAAAGCAGGGGTCAGCAAACTTTTTCAGCAGGGGGCCGGTCAGACCTTGGGGGGGGGCTGGACTATATTTTTTTTGGGGGGGGGGGACAAATTCCTACGCCCCACAAATAACCCAAGGATGCATTTTAAATAAAAGCAAACATTCTACTCATGTAAAAACACCAGGCAGGCCCCACAAACAACCCAGAGATGCATTTTAAATAAAAGGACACATTCTATTCATGTAAAAACACGCTGATTCCCAGACCGTCAGGATTTAGAAGGCGATTGGGCCACATCCGGCCCCCAGGCCTTAGTTTGCCTACCCATGTTTTAAAGTGACAAAAGCCACTTTGAAGTAGACAGTCCTCAGCAAAATTCTCCCCCGGGTAATGTTAAGGAATGCAGTCTGTGTCTGATGTATTCCTGATCACCAGAGTTTGGAGTAGTTGCAATCCAAGTTTTATGCAAAGTTCGGGAACTCTAGACATCAGTCACTGGGGCAAATGAGAACAAGGGGAGGAATTCAACACTGGGCTAAGGCCATCAGCTTGCCAGATGAAATGATCACCCCCCTCCTCCATGTGCTGTTCTGTGGGTTCTCTTGATACATACGCCCCATGTCAATTTTGGGGGTTGCACAAAGGAAGATGAAGGAGAGTGGAAGTCCTTGCACAGGGCATTTGCTGATAAAACTCATTCATTGAATATTGCCCACCAATTTCTAGCTGCCTTTTCTCACACCTAATGTGTGGTTGAGTTTGTTCTTTTAAAAGTGTGTTGGTCTCCATCCTTTATGCAAAGAGTACACCCTAAACTTCCCCAGCCCAGTCTACCCAGTAATTGACAGTTTACAGAATCAAATCATTGGTCCATCTAACTCAGTATCATCTACATGGACAGACAGATTTCCCAATCCTACATTGAGGAATTATTTATTTATTTATTTATACCCCGCCCATCTGGCTGGGTTTTCCCAGCCACTCTGGGCAGCTTCCAACAAAAGATTAAAATACAACAATTCATCAAATATTAAAAGCTTCCCTAAACAGGGCTGCCTCCAGATGTCTTCTAGAAGAAGAAGAAGAAGAAGAAGAAGAAGAAGAAGAAGAAGAAGAAGAAGAAGAAGAAGAAGAAGAGTTTAGATTTGATATCCCGCTTTATCACTACCCGAAGGAGTCTCAAAGCGGCTAACATTCTCCTTTCCCTTCCTCCCCCACAACAAACACTCTGTGAGGTGAGTGAGGCTGAGAGACTTCAGAGAAGTGTGACTAGTCCAAGGTCACCCAGCAGCTGCATGTGGAGGCAGTGGCGTAGCGTGGGTTGTCAGCACCCGGGGCAAGGCAAGTAATTTGCACCCCCTAACCCAAACAGATGCCTAAGGGAAATCTGCAAGCAGGATCAAAGCATAACATCACCCTCCCCTTCTGTGGATTGCATGAAGCATTTCTGCTATTGAGGCCAAGCTGCTTAAAGCACAGGAACCCCTTTGAACCAGAATGGGAAATATTCTTTGCATGAGCAGGGGCAAGTGAGGAGCAGAGAGCAGTCATTTTGTCATGTAGGAGGCCACTAGCCCTTTAAGACAAACCTTGGATGACCAATTGAGGAGCGGATCGAGGCCGCTTTTGTGTGCATGCACACTTCTTCAGATTTCAGATACACTGAAATAGAAATCACCAGACCCTTAGGTATAGTGAGAGGGTGGGGAGGGGTATTACTCAGAAGGGTGGTGGGAATGGGTGATTGGCTGATAGGTGTGGTAAACCTGTTGACAACTTAAGGACAGCAATTGGTCTTACAGGACCAATTTCAGTGTATCTGAAGTAGTGTGTGTTATTTTATGTGCATGCACACAATAGCTCATACCAAGAACAAACTTAGTTGGTCTCTAAGGTGCTACTGGAAGGATTTTTTTAAAATTTTGTTTTGACTACAGCAGACCAACATGGCTACCTACTGTAACTAGAACACAGAGGAGAATGCATTAATATAAGCTACTATTATTATCACAACAATTGAAACGCAATACTCAAAACGGTTTAAAGCAAGCAGAGAAACTCCCAGTTTGTCTTTTGGTTCCTTAGGGAAACGTGCAGAAGAAACAATTAACCAGAAACAGAGTATCAGCAACAATAGGCAAAGTTAGAAAACACCACCTCTTTTCAGAGGCTCTCAGATTAGGAGCATCTCACTCACCTCAGTCTGAGAGAGAGAGAGAGAGAAAAGTATCGTAACGTGGAAAGCTTTTCCTACACGGCTCCCTGCGTCATTTGCTGGTGGGGGGGGGAGAGCCTGGCTTTGTGCATTAATGCAGGCTGGGGGGGTTGTTTTCTTAAAGGCGCACGTGTGCCCAAAGTTGGTGCGCCGTCTTCGGGGCGCGCGAGCCAAGGTGCCCTCCTCCTCTTTCTCCCGTCTCGGGAAGCCAAGGAGCTGGCCGGGTTGCAATCGGGAATGGACAGCCGGCAGGAAGGGGCTGGAGCCCAGCACCCGAGTGGGAGGATCCGCTGTGGGAGCGGACGACGCGGGGGCGAGAGAGGGGTTGAGGAGCGGATCGAGGCCGCTGGGCTGCCGAGGTGCTGCTGGGGAGGTTGCGCGCACGGCGCACGGTCGGGTGCGCTCACCCAGCGCTGGGGCCGCTTTTGGAGAAGGGCCAAAAACAATATCCCTGTCCTTCCCAAAAGACCCCTTGGCTCCTCATCTGCTCATCTGCTCCCCCCCCCGCCTCCACCCCTGGCTTTCCAGAGCGGCAGGGGCAGAGAGCTGCGAGTGCGAGTGCGCCCCCCAGATGTTGCGCCCGGTGCTGCCGGCCCCCCCTGCACCGCCCACGCTACGCCACTGTGTGGAGGAGCAGGGAATCAAACCTGGTTCACCAGATTACAAGTCCACCGCTCTTAACCACTACACCACGCTGGCTCTCAAGTCAGAATAACTTCCTTAATTATTTATCATTATCATTCTTGTTGTTGTTATCATCACCATTCTTCTTAATTTATTTATCTCCTTCTACACAACCATCTCAAGGCGATGTACAATAAAAACAGCAAAAAGGTGAAAATACACACAAATTGGATACATTCAAAATGAAGTTAAAAACCACACAAGATTGACACTGATGGCAAAGCCCCTCCTTTTTCAGCTAGGAAAGTCTATTGGGCCAAAAATGTCTTCAGCTGAAAAGTGCACATAGTGAGTGAGTGCCTGTCATATCTTAACAGGGATGCTATTCCACAGAACAAAGGCAGCAACACTAAAAGCCCTACTTTGAATTACTGCAGGGTGTGTTTATGAGATCCTTGGAACTTGCAGCAGAAAATTTCCACAGACTGCAGGTATCTACTGGGTGTATAAAGGATAAGATGGTCTCTTAGGCAGCCTGATTCTGAGATAAAAAGAAGGCAATGCCATTAACAAGTCAGAAAAAATGGGTGCCCTTTCCACCATTTTCAACCTTACCAGTGCTTTTGTCCCTCCCGTTTTGGAGGCCGCGACTTTCATTCCTCCCATCTTTCCTGGGCCCATTCATGAATCAGGACATGGCATCATTGTCAGTGTCAAAATATGATTCAGCTGCCACTCAACATCTTACTGTAAGGAACTGGAGTCAGCAGCAGGTCAGCAATAAAACTCCTGGTGTCAGTGAAGTCAACTCTTTATTCAAATAAACAAAAAAACAAAAAAGCAGCAACTTTTCCCAGGAGGTCTTGCCCCAATAAGACAATTGTGAGGACTAAAGGCCCCCCATCTTCTCTCCCGGTTCCTTTCCCAGCAACCTGAGGCAACCTGAGGCTCCTTTGCCTTGTCTCTCTTTCCTCTGCCCCCTTCATTCCTCTTGGTGTTTTGGGAGACCAGGGGGGAGGGGAGCTGGTCAAAGCAGGAGCAGGAGACTCCCTGGCTTCTTCAGCAGCCTGCCTCCACTCTGCCTCTTGACCCCTCTCCTCTCCTCTCCAGCTTCCACTTCGGCCTCTGATTCCACACTGCTCTCTGCCACAGCTTCTTTTTGCTCCCTAAAACCTGTTGCCTCTTCAGTTGCTGACACCTCCCCCCCCATCTGCTCCCTCTTCTCTCTCTGAAGACTTGTCATCCCACAAACTCTGCGGATCCGTAAGTGTGCTGATGTCTTCTTGCATCAGTCACTGTGATGTTCAAGCTGAAGAATGCTTGAGACGCTCCCAAACAATCACCCAGGAGGGAGGGAACATGCCAGTCGGGCATGTGTCTTTGCCAGGGTTCTACTTGTGAGTAGGACATCTTCTGACAGCCAGTCCATGACACTTACATGAATTGGGTGAGAGAGTTTTGTCCTTCACCTCGCAGTGCAATGTCTTGGGACGTTCATGCTGCAGAACAGCAGCAAGAGATGGCCATTACCCTCCTGTCCTGCTTGTGGGCTTTCTTTAGCCATTGCAAGATGAGATGGGCATGTGGTCTGATCCTCTTCCCACATTCTTATGACCAAACCTGCTTCTTATGACCAAACTTGGTCTACATGCAAAGCTGGCATTCCACCACTGAGCTGTGACCCCCACCCATTGCCAAGAGCTTGTTGGGAGAGGGAGAAGAATTGGGGTGGGTAACTTTTCAAGTGGCAATTGCCACTTCGAAGGATGCAAAGACTTTCACTTGCTCACAAACCCCAGGAAAGGCTTCTGAAATGAGGGGCCTCTCACTGACAAGCTCCATGAAATGACGAACCCAACTTCTCAGCACTGCTAGACTAGAAGCTGCCTAGCTACTCCAACTTTGCCTGCTCCAAGGTTTAAAAAGTTAATAGATTCATACTTTTTTTTCAAAATGCATTAGACATATAAAAGGGGGGGATTTAGTCCTTATTAGGAGCACTCTGTTCTGAATAGATACTTTACCTTCCAAACATATTGAGGTAGCTATTGCTGTATTCCATTGTTGCTGTTCTTTAATACTTGAATGTGAAGCCTCATCGAGAAGTTGAGTAAACACCATTATCTACACTTCCATGCCGATTTCAGTCAAGGCTATAAATTGGTGAAAACCTTCTATTTTGCATACATTAGCCTAGGGACCTGGCTTATACTGGGACAGAGCATTAGTCCACCAATCTCAGAGTCTACACCGATTGGCAGTGGTTCTCCAGGAATTCAGGTGGAGATCTTATCCAGCCCTACCTGGAGATACCAGGGATTGAAACCAGGACTTTCTGTATGCAAAGCAGATATTCTACTACTGAACTACAACCCTTCCCCACTCATAAGGGAAGCTAGAGAGCCTTCTCAATGGCGGTTCCGCGCACATGAAATTCTCTCACCTGCAAGGCACATCAAGTATTGCATGCTATGACATGTCAGTTCTGCAGCCAAATGATTTGCACCCAAAAAATGCACATGCTCTGGTAATGTGTTCATATAAATGCATATGTTTTTGGAAAAGAACATACAGAAATGCACTATATCAGTGGAAATTGCTTCATGGATAGGTGCATATTAGGCCAAATGTGTATAGTAAGTGAAATTCACACAAAAATCCTGACAAATTGTCACGGCATTGGAAAAAAAACAAAAACAAAAAAACAGATATAGAAATGTAGAAAACTGAAGACTGGGGAAATGAGAAACTGAGAGAAACCAAAATGGACATGACACCTACTACTCAGACTAATGCAGTACAATGTACACAGGGCTGCCTTTGTTCGCAAACTTCGGTTTGTTTAAAGCACAGGCAAAAGATCTTTGATCCAGAGTTTAAACATCTTCACCTTAAAGCTCTACTTAAGGTCTGGGGTTCCAAAGGAATGCCTGCTTTCATACACCTGTCTGTGCACTGATATCGTCACAAAAGGTGCTCTTCTGAGGGGCCCTGCTATGAGAAGTGATTTGGGTACAGGGCCTTTTCTATGGTGGCCACCCACTCCTGGAATTCTCTCACCTGTGAGGCCCATCTACTTTTCATTTATATGCTAGGCAAATACCTTTATTATTTTCTCAGTCTTTAAATTGTTTTAGGAGCTTGCTATTGCTCCCAGTTTTATTAACAATATTATTTATAGGTGGTACCCAACTTAGTCATATTTAGTCATATTTCTTCTTCTTCTTCTTTGAATAAACCAATTTGCTAAAATTGTTCTCTGCAAATATTGACATGGAGTCTTTGCCAACAATTTGCAGCATTTGATATGCAGTATGCTGGTATGTGAGACAACTTCCAGTGCTCAGTTTACGACATTTGGCATGCAATATTTGTTAAATGACAGCATTTGATGTTTTGTCAGTCAACAGCATTTGTCATGTGACTTCTAATATTTTATTGGTTAAATAATAGTCCAGTGCTTCTCCAGATTCACCCACTCTTACACAGAGAGAGGTGTGTATACAATGGAGCGGCCATACTGCCATTCTCCTCCTTGACCAGCATCCAGCATCCTACTTGCGATACCTTAGAGGTTCTTTACATAAAATTCACCACAAAGAAAAAGTCAATATGTTGGTGTCTGTTAGAGCTCCTCTCTCAGACTGCTTCAGGCTCTGCCCCTCTCCAATACGAGCATCCAATCAAGGTGAATGTTGGAAGAGTCAAGACAGACAAAAGAAAGTGCTTCAGACTTAGTTACAGCATTTGCTCCTGCCATATGTAGCACTGGCCACTAACTTGGGTGGATTTTAAAAGCAGATTAGACAAGTTCATGGAGGGAAAAGGCCATCAGTGGCTACTAGTCATGACAGTTATATTAAACCTCTGGTGATAGAGGGATTACATCTCTGAATGCCATTTTCTAGCGGTCATGAGTGATGACAGTGTTTCTGCACTCAAGTCCTCAGGCCATAAGCAGCTGGTTGGTCACTGTGAGAACAAAATGGTGGACTAGGCGGGCTTTTGGTCTGATCTGGCAGGACTCCCAAGTTCTTCTATAGATAGAGAGACAATGTTGAGGCCATATCACGTCAGTTGTGGATTTGCTGCGCTGGTTGCCTGTTTGCTTCTGGGCCTAATTCAAAGTGCTAGGGGTGACTTTAAAGTCCTAAATGGTTTGGGACCATGTTAATTTAAGGGCCAGCTGCACTCATACAAGCCTGCCAGAGTATTGTTCATATGCCCACCTGGAAGCGAGGCTGGCAGGCAAGAGAGATGGGGCCTCAATAGTGGAACTACAATACAATACAATCAGCCTCTTCCTTGTCATTTAGGCAAGACTTTAAAGCATTTCTTTTTTGGATTACTTTCAAATAAAGGGGTAGATTTGGCTTCATTTTGTTCATAGTGGCCTGCTTCAGTTTTTATGTCGGTTGGATGAAATAGTTGGTTTGATTTAATCAATTCGTGCTTTTTATTATTGTACAGCAAATTATTGTAACATTGCATGTATATGCTTTCAATTGATTTCTCAGATTTTGTACTTAGGGATGAGGCAGCAATTTGATGCAGTTTGCAGTTAAAGGTGAACCTACCTAATTAATACACATGTTCCAAAACGATATGTGAACCTGACTGACTCCAGCTACAAAAGCTGAGGCTGCAGGACAGACTTTGGGGCTGGGGTTTTGTTTAGGGGGTTTTGTTGCTCTTATTGATATCAATATTTTGTATCTTTATTTTTATATATTATGATTTGTGTGAAAATGCTTCAATGTTCTTTTGTACTTTTTGATGTCTTTTATTTGTTGTTGTTTATGAGAACTTTTGTTATGTTTGTAATTATGCAAAGTATTTTCATGCTGTGAGCCGCCTCGAACTACGGAAAGGTGGCATACAAATAAAATGACCATGGCGAAAATAGCATAAAGATGCATTATATTTAGAGAAATCGCTTTGCAAGATGTGTATTTTAGCAAAATAGTAAATTTGTGCATATTAGAAGAAATCTGCACTAAAATGCTGGTGCTGGTGAATTTTTATGAGGACTTAAAAAAAAGCAAACTGATGAAGATATATGGAGAACTGGACTTAAGACAGGAAAAATGCGAAAGTGAAAGATTTGCCCATCCCTGATATGACATCCCAGTGAGAAAGGTGGAAAATACATTTATTAAATGAAACATAATACAAACGATAAAGGCACTGATAACATGATCCTAAGCATGCTCACTCCTAAGCAAGTCCTGTTTAGTTCAATGAGACGTGTCTTCCCCCCCCCCCAGTAAGTATGCTTAGGATTGCAACCTAACTAAACGAATTAATCGTTGTTTTGCGATGCAGGCATGAGTGTACCAGGTGGCTTGAAGTGACCGATAATCATTGTCTTTTCTCGTAGCATCTGGCTCCGTCTCCCAGGTTGACAGATTCTTTCAGCAGCAAATCAAGCATAATAATAATAAAAAAATGAATAAAATCCCCAAGGGTGAAAATGCTTCAAAAATCTTGAAAATCATACCTACTTTTGTTTGTAATGTGTGAAATTATTACAAGTATGTTCACCAGGAAGACTATTGATGGATGACTCACAATTTAGCTAAATTCAATAAGCTGCACACTGTGCGTAACCCAGTGGGCAAGCCATACATTTTATATTTCAAGTATCAAGTGTTTGCCAAAAACAGTATTTTTAAAAAGTGGGAAAGGAGCTCATGAATAGGATAAGACTACCCACAGGCAGCTCCTACTTCTCCTCTGGCCACTTACATGGGATTTTGTGGGACTGCTGGAGCATTTGAGGAGAAAAGAGTGCTTGCCACAGCAACCCTGCCTCATGAAGTACCCCAGTGCTTTCCCAGAGGCTTTGTGCTGCCTTTAAATATACACGCCCAGTACTTAATGGAAACCTTTAAAAGACTTGTGCTTCAAGGCCAAAATGCACAACAAACATTTCCTCCCAACAGGGTCACTCTTTAACTGTTCTTAAAGGTAGTCTCCATGCCGCCGCCATGCATTAACAGCCCTTTTCTCAAGCAAAATGTTAATGATGTGAAAGGGCCATAAAACTACAGTAGGAGAGTGTAAGACAGGGAAGATCATCCTCTAGGATATGGGCTCTTCTGGGAGAGGTGTAACAAAAGAGGTGACAGAATGAAAAGCAGCCCCAATATTAGAGTTCTTCATAACACAATTCAAAATTCTCTCCTGACCGTATAAAGTTCCTTTGGAGGGAATAACTGAAGGAGGGGGAAGTGCCCGGCACTTCTTCTTGAGAACATGCCCAACTCTTTAAGTTGTGATGGCAGCATAAAAATGATACAGAGAACCAGGAGTGTGGAGTATGGAATAGCATAGCCACGGGGCACATAGCTACAGCAGAAACCAGTTATTTCAAATAAATTCTTATCTGCCTTGGAGTAGAATAATAATAATAATAATAATAATAATAATAATAATAATAATAATAATAATAATAATAATGTGTACCTCGCCCATCTGGCTGGGTTTCCCCAGCCACTCTGGGCAATGCCCAACAGAACATTAAAAACATGATAAAACATCAAACATTAAAAACTTCCATAAACAGGGCTGCCTTCAGATGTCTTCTAAAAGTCAGATAAAATAGAAAATTCTTTTCAGTAGCACCTTAGAGACCAACTGTGTTTGTTCTTGGTATGAGCTTTCGTGTGCATGCACACTTCTTCAGATACACACAGTCAGATAGTTGTTTATTTCCTTGACATCTGATGGGAGTACACAATAGATAAAGTTGAATAAATAAAACAGGTAATGGTCACAGCATCAAAGCCCAATTCTGTTTTTTCAGATGTATGTGGGACTGTGTTCCTCATTTTTTATCCCTCCAGATATTGTGATCCAGTTTCTAGAGCTAAGCTTGCCTAAGGAGTAGCACTGTTGCTGGTTCCGACCCTGCTGTAGCAATGCTTGTCCCTTTTTCACCTCTGGGAAGGACAGTTGGGCTATATATGAGCCTTTGTAGTTTTGAAGGGTGCAGCCTAGCCGTAGCATTGAACAAGCCTTTGGGCTTCCCAGGAGCTCTGGCCAATGTGTGCCCATCAAATGAACCAGTTGAGCCTACCTCTTCTTCTTTTTTTGCAGCAATATAATCCAGTTTTAAGCATACACGTCAGTATTTGGTACTACTAAAACTAAAGCCAACCTATATCTACACATTGGCCAATTAGTCTTCTGTAGTGATGGGAAGGAATTTCATTCAGTTTGCATTTAAAGGTGAATCGATCAGTTCACAGTTTGTGAAACACAGCCATCTTTTTAAAAATCTGCACTTATCTGAATTTTTGCAATACAGTCCTCCAATCAACCAATGTTTCTCAAAAAGTCATATATTAGGGGAACGTGTGCATAAAAGTGAAGAAATTGGTGGAAATTACATTTAAAACATACATAAATTATATAAGGAAAAATTGCTTGCAAAAAAAAACTGCATTCAAAAAAAAATCTGATTGTTAGGAACCATTCACACCAAAATGATAGTGAATATTCCATGAGGATTTGTTGTGGCTAAAATCTGGAGAGCTGAATTTAAGATTGGAAAAATGAGAACCAGAAATTGACAGATGCTCCCATCCCTAATTTTGTTCGTCTGAATTTGTCAGCCTTTAAAATGCCACAGGACTCTTAGTTGTTTTTGCTCCATTGCTTAAAAGCAAAAATTATAGCTGCAGATAAAAACAGCAGCCACCCCCCCCCGAGTTAATTTAAGCATGTTCCCTAGCAGCCAATTTGAGTGAAACAGCACCAATTCGAGTCAAGTAGTTAGACTTGCACATCACTATTTTAATATGCAGCCAATACAGTTGGGAAAAACAGTAGATGTGTTTGTGAAATAATCTTCTGAAGATTAAGGAATACGAAGACTTAGTTGGCCATTCACCTTAATCATACAACGGCTTGTCCTAATGTTAATGTTATTTCCAAAGAACTGCATTGCCTTGTTACCTGGGCATCATGTTAGAAATAGTGTTTATCATCACAGCTCAATATTTGTCAAGGGGGTGGTTGATTTAATAATATCCAGCACAAGAGTACTCCAAGGTACCCATTAGTTTGATTGAATGCTGTATTTGTGTAAGCAAGCCAAGCATTCAGCACTTTGGCAAAAGTCACTTGGAAAGAGAGAGAGATTCAATGCATGAATGTTTCACTAGTTAGTGAATTTCCATTGAAACTTTAATGGAAATGCTTGTAAATATACCGGTACTCCCCCAAACTCACATTGTCTGCCATTTCCCAAAACAGGGATGGGTGTAAAGCTGCTGTTTAACCAGGAAAGGCGGGGGGGGGGGGGGAATCGATTAGCCAGATCATTTAACATACTAAAACAATTATGGCATAATTATAAGGAACATAATTATATACTCTTGATGCCTTTAATTGTGTCATCCTCACTAACTAACATTAAAAACCCAATCAAAACAAATTAAGCATTAAAATTTAAATCAGAAGTTAATGGAAAAAACGGTTTTTCAAAATGAAATAATTATAACTCTGAATTCCACCTGTTAACAGGAAACCTACTTAACTTGGTTTCTTTTTCCTTTGTTTTCCTGCAGTCTCATACAGGTGAAGGATCTCCCAATGAGAATGTTAAGCCACACACTCTTTCTTGTCCCATGCACTTCTATGAACGTGTGGAGACATTTCTTTCAAAGGTATAGATATGGCAAGGAGGTCCCTCCTATGTGTCTCTGAACAGAAAAACCATGTGAAATTTGAGCATTAGCACTGCTGGCTTTTCAGCACCAACTGTGAAGGTTCTCCTCCTCGCCTATTGTTATCAGAAGCAATTCCAGCCTCTGCACAAAGCTGTGGTCATGGGGCCCTGACAGAGCCCTCCTGACTCTGCATGGGGGGGGGGCAGTTCCAGGCAGGCATGCCAACTCTAGGGGGCTGAGGTGTCTTCAGTCCCCTCAATATTTGTTGGAAGGGGACTGGGCTCCCTGTTGAGGCGGCCTGGCGCCCATCATGTGTGTGGGACATCTTGTGAGTTGCAGTTTCAGAGCCCTCAGCCCCCCTCAGAAGATGCAATGGCATGCATCCATCTCACGCATGATATAATGCGTGGCAGAAGGGGCGTAGCTAGCTGCTCTGGCACCCGGAGTGGCAGGGGCGGGGTGAGTCACCCATGGGGACAGGAGGGTGATCCGTGCACGGGAGTGGCGCAGCAATCTGCCCACGGAGTCCGCCTGGCAGGCACAAGCCCCACGGTGCCTTTTCGGGCAGCGCGGGGCCCCGAGCCACCGCGACACTCCCAGGAGAGACGCGTGGCTCAGGCGTACTGCAGGCAGGGCCCCACTGTACTGCCGCCTCCCGCGGTGTGCCATTTTGTCATCCCCTCAGGGACGACACCCGGAGCGGCCCACACACCCGCACCTCCCTCCCTACGCCCCTGCGCAGCATACAGCACACACGACATCACACGTCACGCATGCGTGACACATGCTGAACCCTTTCAATCTGTACTGTACTGTAAAGTTTGCAACCTCAAATGATTTCTGCCTCCCCCACCACCACCCCATGTTTAATTTGGTGTATGAAATAGCTTTGATTTTCATTTTGCCTACCCTCGAGTTCTTGAAAGGAAATGGGCTGGGCATCGATGCACCTGAAGAAGCTACAATAATTATTTGGGCCAGATTCTCTGCAGCTGTGCCCATGCCTTACCCACTTTCAATGAATAAGCTGGAGGTAGCTTTGTTTCTTTGAAATTGTCGTCGTTGCTGCTGCTGCTGCTGCTGCTGCCGTTTTGGGCCAGGCTAAAACAGCATTTGTCCTTGGAAGTATCCAAATGCCTGGTTGTGAAATAAATGGACACCATTATACTTCTCTTTTTACCTCACGCTCACGGACGGAAGTGACCTGTCGCCAGTTGTGGAGGCAGGAATCTTGCCTGGCTGCTGAAGGTCAAAATTAAGTCAAAGCGGGAGGAGGGGGCGAGAAAGGGGGAGGGCAAGTATAAATAAATAAATAAACAAACCCATTTCACTGTGAAAGGAGTGATTACCAGGCTGCTGATTACGAGTGGGCAAATGACGCGTAGAGTCACAAAGGTACAGTAGCTGTGGCAATTGTGGGGAATTAACTGGGGTGCTTTGGTGCACTCCTTGGAACAGGAATGACTCGCAGAATGGCTTGCAGCGATGTGAAAATTATTGCCATCCTTTTCGCAGGAGCACTTTACTTGATTTCCTTCCCCTTTCCCTCCCCACCAAAGGAAGCTGCCGAGCCATCAGGTGAATTCACCATTTATTGCCTACCTGCCAAACAGATGTGGCAAGTAGGCAGGCTGTGAAGAAACGGTCAAAAGGACAAAACTGCTCTTTTAGATGACGTGAGGAATACACCTTTCCCTCCTGGCGTTTTGATGTTAAAAATTGTGTTTCTATTGCCAGCCCTCTTTTACAGAAACATTTTTTTAAAAAAAATAAATGGAGTGAGTGGATTTGGAAAGAATACCGCAATATGTACTCACTGTATGCTTTTGGAAGAAAATATTTTGATCAAAGAAACATTCCACATTTCCCTTAGAAAAATAAAAGCTTTTAAAGGCCATTCGGAATCCTACAAATAACTCATGCAACTCCTTGTAAAAAGCTTTTAAAATTGTTAAAGCCAGAAACCCCAGTCACTCCTTCTAACTCTTGTATTCAAGAAGAAATTCAGTCAGCTGTGGTCTCCAGAAAATAACTTCTTACATAAATTTATTCCCAGCAGATTGACATCTTCAGCAGGTTTACAGCCAATTGTTAGATTAAATGGCAAGAAAAACAGATCTGGCAAAGTGGGCTGCAGCAAACTAAAGCTCATGGCAAAAAATATTAGCCTTTCAGAGGCCAGAGAGCTCCCCAAATGTTTTTCATACAATGGACTAACAACACAGCTACCCTTTTGGATGCAAACTAAGAACATATGATCCTGCATGATCATACCAAGCACCTCCCTAGCTCAGTGACCTATTTCAGACTGGACAAAAGAAAGTATTTCTTCCCACAGCACATAGTTAAACTATGAAATCTGCTCCCACAAGAGGCAGTTATCACCACCAACACAGATGGCTTTAAAATAAATTAGACATATTCATGCCCTCCTAGCGATGCAGTAATAAAACTGCTAGCATATCTGCAAAGCCAAACAGGGTCTGGTATGGTTTCAAATTGGATGGAGAACCACCTGTTGAGATTCCTGCATTACACGGGATTGCAAGATTATTAAAGGGGGGGGGATGATATACAATGAACTGGGGGGAAAATGTTTAAAATAACATTTGTTTAAAAACAAGAAGCTTTTTTTGTTAGGTATTTTAGGACAAGAGCTGCTGAAAGAAAAACAAACTGTTATGTACTGAGTTGAATAGGATCCAAAATGCAGCAGTCTGATTGGTCCGCAGGAGCCACCCAATCCAGCTCCAGGTGGAAGTGAATCCGCAACCCGATTGGCATACAGGAGTATCCCGGAATTAGCCAATCACATGGGGCCCATTGTGTAAATAGTGTATATAAAGCAGACGTTTTGGGGAAACTGCATTCCTCACTACTATGAGCTGAATAAAGAGCATGAAATCCACACTTGACTCCGAGTATATTTGACAAACATTATTTATGTATGCTACAACAGCAGCAAGAATTCTAATAGCAAAAAATTGGAAGGCTGGAGAAGTACCATCTAAAGAACAATGCCAAGAAAAACTGATGAACTGGTACGCAGGGTTAGCAAAGTTAACGGACAAACTATGAGAAAAGGACAATAGGGACTTTGAAAAAGAATGGTAGCCTTTTACAATATATTTGCAGAAACAAAAACAAAAAAAAACATGGACTCGTTGCCAGGATTTAAATAAACATTTACAACTTTTTTTTACTTAAAACAAGAAATATAACAATGTGATAACATAGTATTATATACAAACAGCAGAATGTATCATTTGATGTAATAAACCAGAAATGGAAGCTGAGGGAAGTCAACGGGGGAGGGGTGAATTGAAAAATGAATGTTTAGTATTGATATTGGAAATTTGTTTTGAAAATGTAAAATCAACTTAAAAAATTAACAAAAAAAAAGAGAGATTCCTGCATTACAGGAAGTTGGACTAGAGGACCCTTGTGGTCCCTTCCAACTTTTCTGATTCTATGGAGGATAAGGCTGTCAATGACTATTAGCAATAACGGCTATATTTGACTTCCACAGTCAGGGCAATATGCTTCTCAATACCACAGGAAAACGCAGGAGAGGAAACTGCTGTTGCGTGCATGTCCTGCTTGCCAGATTCCCAGGGGCATCTGGTTGGCCAGCATGAGAATAGGAAAATGCCCGGGGGAAATGGGAAATCCCGTTTTTTCACGTGAGATCTTGGTAGCCATTTTGGGTGCCGCGATCTCTCCTGCTCTCATGCTGTACCCCATAAAACATTTTTTCAGGGCGAGAGCAAGGCGCAGGTCATGTGTCTCACCCAGGAGCATTTCCTGGAAGACGTGTGTCCCACTTTGGGACTTGAAAATGTTGGATGTTCTGGACTAGATGGGCCACTGGCCTGATCCAGCTTTTCTTATGGCCTTCATACAAAAACATGAAGTTAATAAATCAGATCTTGCTTTCCTTGACCAAATGAAGTGGAAAGTCTGCAATGCAGAGGCACTGTTAGCAGGCCAAGAGAGGGGAGTGCTCTTGTGCTCAAGTCCTGCTTGTGCATTTCCCACTTGCATATGGTCAGCCACTGTGAGAACAGGATGCTGGACTAGATGGGTCACTGGCCTCAACCAGCAGTTCTTTTTTCATATTAAATTTTCAATAATTTAACAATTTAACATCCAAATTAATTACTTATTCATCCCTCCTAGACTTCCCCCCACCCCCTGGTATCCAAATTCTCCCCTTTGTTACGTTACACATCCTTCGTTCTTCATTCAGTTACAAGGCCATTGTTAACCCTAATTCACAATACTTCATAGATGCTATATCAATCCTGCTCATGTTTTTAAGACTTTACAGTGGACCTTAAAATATTCTATAAATTTAATCCAGTCTTGTATAAACTCTTTTTTCATCTTGGTCCCAGATTTTCACAGTCATCTTTTCCATTTCAGCATAGCCTGTTATCTTAGTTATCCATTCCTCCTTCGTTGGTACTTACTATTCTTTCCATTTCTGGGCAAGTAGCATCCTGGTGGCTGTAGTTGCATACATAAATAGTCTTTTAATATTTCTTGGTATGTCTTCACCTGTTATTCCTAATAAAAAGGCCACTGGGGTTGTTTTTTAACAAAAGTTATCTTCAACATTTTCTTCAATTCATTATAAATCATTTCCCATTTCACAGATCCAGCAGCTCTTATGGAGGTGCACACAAGTCTCCTATTCCGTGTAATGGCCCCATGTGTTTGCAGGGGTTGAGGGAGAACGGGGTTCTGCTATTTGCAGTGGGGTTCCCTCCATGAATGGCTCTGTGCCCAGCATACTGGAGCCTGCTAGTTGTACAAACTATTTTTCATGCTAAATGGGGGGAAATAGTTTCTTTAATATATTTTTCAGTCTGTGAATATGTTGACTGTAAGAAAATGTTTCCGAGGTCACCATTTTTACACGCATTTCAACACAATAAACGTGCAATAAAACATACTTTGCTTTGGAAAACTGACATAATAATTCAGTGGATCTGAAAAAAGACTTTTAAAATCTCTGAATCTGTACTCTCAATATTGATGCCTGTCATTTAATGAATAATACATTTTATCATCCTACATCAAGGCTTTATGGGAACCAGGTACTTATGTAAGCGGAAAAGCAGATTTGGATCTTATATAAGCACCTTATGTAATGCTGTCAATGGCGACTAGCTACAATGGCTATATGCTGCCTTCACAGTCGGAGGCGGTATCCTTCTCAGTTCCTGGAAACTACTCAGGTCCTGCTCGCAGGCTTCCCATGGACAACTAGTTGTCCAGATGCTCCTTGTCTGATTCAGCAAAGCTTTCCTTATGCTCCTCAGCAGAGACCTGGATGGACTCCACCATCTCTCTAAATCTTTTTGTGCTGTCCACCATCTCTCTAAATCTTTTTGTGTTGTAAAGTAATTTGAATGATGTTATACAAGTCTGGGTTAATAATCAAGCCCAGATATTTTGCTTTAGAGCAGAATCTTATTTGTTAACCAGTTAGCACCCTGAATTTTATCAAAACCTCAAGATTTGGAGGAAGCACTTCAATTTTCTAACAGTGACTTTTCATCCAGCTACTTTTGCATATTTCTGCAGGAACTTTTCTAATTTCTCCATTCGTCAAAAAAACTGCCAAATCATCAGCACACATACTTTTAGTTCTGTTTGTCCTATGTGTATATGTGAAATCTTATTCTGCTGTCTGATGCTTTCTGCCAAAAGCTCTAAGGATCGTCTAAACAATACTTCCAGCAAGGCCACACTTGTCTTGTACCTCTCAGCCAATGAAAAGCTGGGAAACCTGATGTTTGGCATTTAGGCACGAGACTTGTAAGTAATATTGACCCATTCACAGAAGTTATTCCCAAAACAATAACATGGCATACAGTCCTTTAAGAAGGGCCATTTTAACCTGTCAGAAACCTTCTCAGTGTTTGTCGGAATACGTTTCACGGATCCGCCATGGATTTATATTTATTGGGTTATTTTATGAGGTTTTCAGGATCTATTTTTGGTATAACTACGCGCGAAAGTGAAAGTGAAAGCATGAAAGAATAGTGTGGTTCACTTATGAGATTAATCCGCCTTTATTTTATAGTTCCGGTCATGTTCAAAGTTGTTAATGAGCGTTAAACTTGCTTCCCGCCTTTTTGGAGGGCAGCAACAGTGATTTTATTGGTTGAGACATTGATGATGATGTCACGTTTGTTCCCTAATAAAAGGCAGAGGCACCCCCGCTTAGGCACGTTCGTTCGTGCATTCTTTCCGTTTCGCTTTAGTTGGGTTTTAGTTGAAGTCAAGTTTAGTTTAAGGGATTAGGAGCGGGCTGGATGGGTTGGATGGGTTTTCTTTAGTTAGAGTTAGATCGCGGAAGATCATTCGGTTTAGTTTTAGTTAGGTTTCTTTTAGGTTTAGCCTAGGGCTAGGCTTGCGGAAGATATTTCGGTTTTAGTCTTATTTAGCTAGCCTCGCGGAAGATTGGGCGCGCAGGGACTTTAAGCTTAGGAGAACTTAGCTTAGGGGACGAGCCTATGCGGGTTCTGCCGAAGCCACTAAAGATACAACCGGTGTCTGTCTTCCTTTGGGGTAAAGGGGGAGTAAAAGGTTCAAAGTAAAAATTTTAATTTCTTTAAGTTGGTCCATCTATTCAGAGTCAGGGTATATTCATTTTCACGAGGCAACTTTTCATTAAGAAGGCAACTAGGAACTCATACACCTTCGGAGTCATCAATTGGCTTACTCAGCTTCCTTCGGATTGTGAGACTTGGCCGGCGACCGTGCTCAAAAGCACGCGGAACGCTGGCCGCTTTCCCCGCAACTGGTACCTCGTGCATAGCCAGTCCAAGGCTGTGCACGAGGAGCTCCAGCACACAAACCCCGACAAGTGTCCAAAAACACACACAGCTGACAGTTTGTTTTTTCTGTTGTAATCTATTATGTCCATCAGTGTTCTTAGATTTACCTTTAAAACACTGGCTTGAACTTTGTGGATATTATTTAATGCACATTGAATCCATATTAATATGAATTATTTTATTTACTCTGTTCTTTAGAATTGTCATAAAGATGTTATAGTCAAAATTCAATAAGTGTCTGTATGGTGCTACATCTCCTTGGTCTTTTCCTTTAGTATATATATTTATATTATAATTATATATTAAATTATTTCCCCAATTCTTGAGGTACATGGTTTAGAGTACATACTTCATTTACAGCTGCTGTTATTGGATCTTGGATAAAATTTATAAATTACTTATTGTACTCTGTGATAAAACCATCTGATTCAGGTGGCTCTCCTATCTTTAATTATTTGATGGTCTGCTGCATTTTAGTTGTTTCCTATTTTGTTTTGACATTTTACTATTTTTTATATTTTGCTGGAAGCCGCACAGAGTGGCTGGGAAAGGGCAGGGTAAAGTTATTATTATTATTATTATTATTATTATTATTATTATTATTATGTATCTGAAGAAGTGTGCATGCACACGAAAGCTCATACCAAGAACAAACTCAGTTGGTCTCTTAAGGTGCTACTGGAAAGAATTTCCTATTTTGTTTCCTATTTTGTTTCGACTATGGCAGACCAACACGGCTACCCACCTGTAAGTAAAATGTCAAACATTTAAAATTTCCTGATCACCAAATGTTGATGAAGTTCTTCTATCATAAATATAAGAAGAAGAAGAAGAGTTTGGATTTGATATCTCGCTTTTCACCCCGAAGGAGTCTCAAAGCGGCTAACATTCTCCTTTCCCTTCCTCCCCCACAACAAACACTCTGTGAAGTGAGTGGGGCTGAGAGACTTCAAAGAAGTGTGACTAGCCCAAGGTCACCCAGCAGCTGCATGTGGAGGAGTGCAGACACGAACCTGGTTCCCCAGATTACGAGTCTGTCGCTCTTAACCACTACACCAAGCAATAAAGCAGAAAGCAAATAGCAGAAAATAATGAGAGGATCATCTTATACAGTTGCAGAAGATACAGAAGGCCAAAGGATGTTTCTTAAGTGCAACAGAGGCCACAAACAGGATACAACTCCAAGCTGTTCGGTACAAGGTAACATCACTGTTCAGTAAGCTTGTAACTTGCGCACATTCAACTTCAAAATATATTTGGCAAAAAATAAAAAATAAAAGTGGGGTGGATGTCCCGGGGGAAAAGACTTTGGCAATCCCACCTGCCATTGCGCCAGAAATGTTTTGACTATGTGATTTTGCTAGGATCCCTGGAATATAACCTCCATATAAGCTGAGAGATACCTGCATTGACATCACAACTAAATAGGTCTTATTTATAGAGAATAGAATACCATGCTGCAATACAGCTGCTGGCTGATCATTCATTTGTTAATGGTTAGGAGACAGTGTCTGGATAGCAGCAGAGATTCTCTCCGTGTTTTTTGAATGAGATACCCAACAAAGGAAAGCGAGAGCGAGAGAGCACACACAGCAGCCTGGAAGTTGGAATGGGCAGAGAAGGAGAGCTGGCAATTCTGACTAGAGTTAGCTGAAAGTGGGAGTGCCCGCACAGACCCTCACACAGTCCCAGATAGCAGGTCATTTTCTTCCACCTGTAGTCAGACTGTTACTATTTTGCAGGAGGCATTCAACTGCATACCAGCAAATCTAGGTATGTACAACGTATATCCGATACTGTACACAACTTCCATGCAAAGAAACGAAAGCGCAATAAACAGTGGACATCGCATAACGTCTGCACAGGCTTTGTGCAATCAAATCAGGACGGATGCTCAACGTACAAGAAGCGATTAAAGGTTTGGTAAGTAGCATGACAAATATCAGGGGGTCATGGCAAGATGGCAGTAAAAACAATTGTACTATGCCCTTTTTGGCACAGAAAATTATGTAGCCTATTTAGCTCTGGTGTGTTCTTAAAAACCTGCAGACGCCAAGGCCAGGAGAGCTGAGCTTTTTCCTAAATGTGCAATTTGGTACTTTGAATCAGTTTTTCATTTGATGCAGGGCTCATTAACCCATAACGTTTTAATCTCTACTACTCTGCCCATTTCCGAACAAGTGCCATAAATTATGTATTTTTATGTATTATGTATGTTACAAAAATATTGTTAGGCAATCTTTTATTCTTTGCATTAATCCCACCCCCTGTAATATCAAGGAGTGTATTGTCTGCAGAGCAATCATAAATCAGTGGTGCCATAAACTATTTTATTGCATTTTAACCTCTTTGAGCCTTTTTAAATTTAAGATGGTGGGAGTTTTCCATCCTCATCTCTTTCCAGTTCTTTCCAAGTAAACAAGAATAAGAAATCACTTGGATTTGCTATCACTGAACTGTAGCATCGCAGAACTTTAAAAAACATTAATATTTTAATTTAATTAAAACAAAAGTGTTAGCTTTCTTAAACCTCTCTCTGTTGGCAACACCCAGACAAGATAATTGGCTACCCCATACATGCACAGCCATAGGGAAGCATAATTTAGCAGGGGGGGCGGGGACATCCTAGACAAATGTCTACTCCGTGGTTTATGAGGGCATGCAATGCTACCCACACTTTTCACAGCTAAGCCCCTGAAAACTGGGAGATTGACAAAGGGGCCCAAACATGAGGAGTATTCATTAAAAGATGCAAATAGCCAGAATCTGTGCTGTTTTGTTTCAGTCTCCTTTATCCTGTTGAAAACAGGAAAGCCTCCTGTCATACAAACTCAGAGATTCTCAGGGCCCAATAAAGGTCAGTGGCATTTTCAATCTGTGTTTGTTTTCCTTTTTCTAGTTACAGGTAGGTAAAACAAAATATAAAATTAAAAAATTAAAAATCCTTCCAGTAGCACCTTAGAGAAAGCTCATACCAAGAACAAACTTAGTTGGTCTCTAAGGTGCTACTGGAAGGATTTTTTAATTGTTAATTTTATTTTTTATTTTTCTAATAACACATCCCAAATCTGCCACAATACCCAGCTGGACTTAATCCATAACCTTTTACAAGATGTAACTTGTAACATCCCATTACAGTGTGCATAACAACACAGATGGCTTACAAATATATCCCATATACTGTAGAGATAATTTTCTATGTGAGTAGTCTTAAGAACGAAAAAAATATCCCATACATATCTGCAGGTTGTATCTACAATATCTGCTGATTTAGTAAAATACACCTCTGCTTCATGTATCACAGTGAGCAAAACCAAAACTGCAGTGAGAATATGTGGGGTTTGAAGGAGGAGTGGCTAGCTTTACCTTCCCCATGTGAGGGATGGAAAAGTAACTGACAGAGGAAACTCAGTAAGAGCTGAGAAGGAAGGCTACCACAAGTGGGAGCTGTAGCTACCATCTAATGCTGGTAAGTCAATTGCGGTGAGCTTCTATGGAATGTCGTTTTGGAATAATGATCCCACCCCCGCCCAACTTGTATACTATCATTTTATTTCTGTGTTAGGCATTATTGTGTCTCCTGCTTCATTTTGAGCTGTTCTGTTAAGTTAGCTTATTTGTGTATTGCTTTATATCATGTTGTGTGGATTTATTTTCTGTATTTATGGACATTAGGATTATTTTTAATTCTTATTTTTTTAAAAAATAATAATAATGTTATATTTACTGTTCATTTTATATGTTGTGAGAAAATTGGACACAATTTTCTAGGAAAAGTGGCATGCAAATAAAGAGATGAAGAAGATGAATGGGGCCTTATACTGTACCAAACAGACTATTTCTCTATCTAGCCCTATATTCAAAACAAAATAAAAAATAAATAAATCCCTTCCAGTAGCACCTTAGAGACCAACTAAGTTTGTTCTTGGTATGAGCTTTTGTGTGCATATTGTCCAATATGCAGTGGTCTTTATCACCTGCTACATGATACTTTTTGCTTAGCTAGAGATGCCAGGAATTGTACCAGGGACCTTCTGCCTGCAGAACATGTACTCAACCTTTCCATTGCTCTGTACTCTGTGTTAGATATAAGAGTATCTAACTCCTGTTGTCGCCAAAGTTTTGTTACTTGGGGCCCTTCTGAGCCCACTGCTGCACATATGATATTTAGGTAAAACTAAGAACAGCTGTTCATTAGGAAGGTCCAATTTCACACCAATGGTCCAAGTTACCCCAAACACCTATATAACTACATACAGTGGTACCTCTGGTTCCCTCTGTTTAGGGAAGTTTTTAATCTGTGATATTCTAATGTATTTTAATATTTGTTGGAAGCTGCCCAAAGTGGCCAGGGAGACCCAGCCAGGTGGGTGGGGTACAAATAACAAATTATTATTATTATTATTGTTGTTGTTGTTGTTACAAACTTAATTCGTTCCGGAGATCTGTTCTTAAGCTGAAACCGTTCTTATCCTGAGGCATGCTTTTGCTAATGGGGCCTCCTGCTGGACATGCACCTCCAGCGCACAATTCCCGTTCGCATCCTGGGGCAAAGTTCGCAACCAGGAACAGCTACTTCCGGGTTAGCGGTGCTCGTAACGAGAAGCATTCGTAACCAGAAGCGCTTGTAACTAGAGGTACCACTGTATAGGCTACTTTCTGTAAACTACCCCCCACTCTTTAACCCAAATCTAACTCTAACCCCCCTCTTCCCCCACCCATCACACTTTATGTCAATGCAACACAATAAGTTTGATAGATACAGTGAGAGACACAGGACAACCCAGACGGGCTGGCAGGGAATCATCCTATAAAGTAGACAAACAGAATGGCTAGTTTAAAAACAACTACACTAAACGTGAGGGGGTTGGGAAACTGCATCAAAAGAAAATGCATCACCTTGTATGTAAACACCATGAAATCACACATTGCCTTCCTACAAGAAACACACAATCTACCCAAAGGAAGCAAACTCCTGAGCAAACCCTGCTTCAGTCAACAATGAGTTGCACCTGGCTCAGGAAAGGCCCACGGAGTAGCCATTATATTCAGTAGAGACCTGAATTTCAAAGCCACAACAGTGTGAAAAGACAAAAGAGGCAGATAAAATTTTGCTAAAGGGATGCTAGATAAATGGTTATAGAAATTGGAGTTCTTGATGATATCCAGAAGTCAAAATTAAAGAGTCCAAGAACTCTGGCCAGGCGGGAGATCAGTTTTTAAGTCTTCAAACAGGTTTATTATTATAATATTGAAACAAATTCCAGTTGAAATAAATTCCAGGACAAGGCCCTGTTTTGATAATTCTTCGTCAGCTAGATTTTCATGGTCAAGGTGTACCAATTCTCTTTGTGCCTACCTTGCTCACATTGTTCTTGGACTCTTTAATTTTTACTAAAGGGATGCTAGATGGCAAAACCAAACTGACCATTCGCTTCATATATGCCCCATATGTAAACCACCAGAGTAATTTCCACTCCCTCTCTTGTCATTGGAAATATAGTCCATTTCTTCTAATTTCATCTAAGTGTGCAATATATATATATATATATATATATATATATATATATATATGCAAATCAATTGTCCCTAATATAATGTATTTTTGTATGCTGCTTTCACTGATAATGTGTTTTTTGCACACCACTTTGCCTTAGCATACAGGTGTCTCCCCACTTGTGTGCAATCAGTATGCACACTCCCACTGACACACACACTGAAAATGGCGGCCAAAGGGGCTGGGGCACTTGCGTGCATCCTGGTGGCATGTACAGCAGCCCAAAATGCAACCACCACGTAAGTGCGGATTCCCCCATATACATTTTTCTACACATCACTTGGCAGGTGAGCTGCACTGCAAAATTCAGAGAAACGCCTTTTTCAAAGGATGGCTATGCTTTGGGTCTCATACTGCTTCAGAAAGTGCAGCTTAGATGGGTTCTCCTTTAAAAGAACACCGAATCAAATTTCCTCCTCATCCGCAAGCACCGTTAACAGAATTGTACATATATGTCAGTGGTCAACAGTGTTTATCAGGGCTGTAGCTTTTCCCTTAGGTCATTTGCTCCACTTGGAGATTCCTTGAAGACACACAGAGACCTGACAGCCTCAGCTGCTCTCACACCAGAAATGAAGAGTGAGCAATTTCCCATCTGTGTTCTATCCCTGCTGTTTAAAAATTCAAACAGCAGAGAGGAGAAAAACAACCAAAATATGCTTCTTAGGAATTTAAAATTTGCCATTGACATTTGGAGGTTTCCCGCCAGCTCAGGCATAGGCAAACTCAGCCCTCCAGATGTTTTGGGACTACAACTCCCATCACCCCTAGCTAACAGGACCAGTGGTCAGGGATGGTGGGAATTGTAGTCTCAAAACAGCTGGAGGGCCGAGTTTGCCTATGCCTGCTCCAGCTATTCCCTTGTCATACACCAACCTGTCTTTAGCACTGGTGATCTGTTTTCAGCCACTTCTGATGGATACTCCAGTAGCCAGAGTTCTTCACTAACTCCATTCCTGTAAGCTCACATGTCTTTTCCCTTTGGTATTTTCTGTTTGCATCACTTTGCCTCCAAAAGGTTCACTTCCTGGTATCTCTAGGTGGGTCTGAAAAAAGTCCCTTGCCTGAAGTCCTAGAGAGCTATAGCCACTTTCTATTGAGCATTCATCATCCTCCAGTCTAACGCAACCTCCCCGTGTCTGGTGTCTTCCAGATGTTTTGGACTACAACTTCCATCAGCCCCAGTCAGCATGGCCAAGGGGCAGGGATGATGTGAGTTGTAGTCCAGCAAGTTCTGGAAGGCATCAGGCTGGGAAAGTCTGCAGTATAGAGACAGTACTGAACTAGACGGATTAATGGTCTGAATGTAACCCTATACCTAATGATATGTATTGTATTACACTACCTGAACTTGTAGCTAAAGGGAATATTGCATTGGGTTAAGGCAAGGTAGGGCAGGTGGGTTCACTGACTTTAAAACCTAATCAAAAGTTTCACTTTTCTTATGTTGTCACCCTAGCACATCATCCATTTCATTACTGCATCTAATTTGGTTGATATCACAACATTATTACATTGATCACTGTTTCAACTTAGCCTAATTTAATTGATAGAATTCTGTGTCCTTGCTATTATAAGAGACAATTAGCTCTCATTAGTTTACATTTCACTCATTTTCTGCTGACTGATTGCACTACATACTGATACTTGCTAATATCAATATGCAATGCAATCAGTCAGAGGGAAATGTTGGTACAGTATCTCTACAAACTATCACACTTATCATTCTGATTGTCTGCAAAGTACCAATATTTGCCTACAATTTAATAGTTTCATAATGCAATATTTGGTATTAATAATCATCATCTGAAGGTCACATCCTTAATCACATTTGCACTGAGCAAAAATTAACTAATGAAGATTACAACGTATTAATAAATTGCAGATGGTACCTCTCTATTTTCCAACATAACCTTCAAATAACAGAAATGGGAGCTGTGATTTGACTTAAAGACTTTTTTGCTTCCCTCTTCCTTTTTATTCAGTCTTCAGTCTGGGTTCTAAGCGCTTTTTTAAAAAATCCTTTTGTTAAGGTCCTGCAGCAACCATATGGAGAGCTTTAGCAGAGCAAGAACGTGCAGCTGATGCTTTGTATTAGAGGTGAAGAGGTGACTTGAATTGTGCTACTGTTAATTTGCCCTTTAAGCAGCTACAGCAGGGAGTCTATAATGGCAAGAAGCCGTGCAAGGAGATTTGCCTATCAGATTATTATGTCAGAAATGCTAAAGATTGAAAGCAATGGAAGGGCAAATAGCTTTTGGTAACCAATTTAACATAATCCACTGAGCATTCAAGGACACCCATTTGTAAATATGTTGTAAGTTTACTCAGATAAAATGCATTCATACTTACATTTCTCCCCAGTATTTTTATGCTAGTGGAGACAAGATGCTTTTAGTCCTTCATTGTGTGTGTGTGTGTGTGTGTGTGTGTGTGTGTGTGTGTGTGTTTCTGTCTGTCTGTCTGTCTATCTGTGTCTTTGTTTAATGATGCTGTTAACTCCTCTGTGCCATGCCAGAGACTATTTAAAGAACCGTAATGGCAAAATACACCCCAGTTGTATTGTTTTTAGCAATCCTTCCCACAATGACAAACACATTCCTCTCAACCCTCACAGCTGGTTTCCTGAAAAACCATAGAAGAGAAACATTTAGTATTGGAAACATGAAATAAATAGATGTCGGTTTGAGATTGAAACACACAGATTCAAAATAAGCACACACACACTCCGAAAGTACAAATTAGGTTTGTGACAGGACGCTTGAATGCCACAGTTGCTAAAGTAATCTATGTCTGAAGCAGGGCTTCCCTCAACTGGGCTAAGCCTTTAGACAGAAAAAACTAATTGCTGCAAACACTAATTTCCTAGTCCCCTTTGTCTCCTATAGTAGGCACCTCTGGATGCAGAAGGTACCCAATTAGCAGAATTCATGGGCCTGATTGTGTATTGTGGGGCAAGTGTGTGAATAGTATAAACAGTGCTGATTACTATTCCACTGTAATGGCTGGAATTTTTTTTTTGATTGCTTAATAAGGCCATCTATTCTACATCAGTCTCTGGCAAAGCTGCTGGGGAAATCAGTTAGGTCACTTTTTCTGGTCATACTAGCAGGAGAAGCCTTGTGATGCTAACAGATGACTAAAGACATAATTACAGGCTATTTAATCACATCTGTTTCCCCACTTAACATTGTTTGCTCAAGTTAGATGTAGTTTTTTATATAAAAAAAAACATCAAAAGGACAATAATGGCAAACAGACTCAAAAAATTACTCTTGCATGGTTAGAACTCTAGGGCTTGTTATAATTACAGAAAACAGAGTTTACAGTGATTTTAAAAGGCATTAATTTATATTAGCATGTTTCTATACACATATTGAGGATTGCTGGTTGTTTGTGGAATGGGGAGAATGCACTCGATTTACACACATGCTTGGGAAAAGCCAAGGGATTTTTTTTTTTAAGCAACTTTACTAAAATAGGGTTTGTGCCTAAATACATTTCGTTCTGAAGCTTAGAATAAGATATCAGGTTACAGTCCATAGAGCTTTCCTGAAAGTTGCAAACATTATTCCTTTAATTCACAGGCAAAATAGCAGAGGCTGGCCATATATTCTACTGCTGAAATGACCCACCTACTCCAGCAAGGAGCTGCCCTTACTTCCTGTGCTGAAGGAACAACACTTCCTATCTGAACTAACTCTCCAGCACGTGAGAACTTTCAGCTTGCAGCTCAGGCAGAGCAGAGCACATGTTTGTTGGACTTCGCATGATTTGCATGCAAAGGTCCCTGGTTCAATCCCCAGCATCTCCAGGTAACACTTCTCCTGTGTGAAACCCTGGATTGCTGCTGCTGTTGCCACCAGTCAGTACAGTATTGACCAAATTGGGCTAGATTGGTCCAACTCGCGTTTGAAGAATGTTTGTACAAGGGTGATCCAGAACTTGTGAGCACCAGGAAAGTCTTGTACCAGTTAGTAAATTAGCATAGGGCCTTTCAGACGCATTTAGCAGTATATGAGACCAAATTGTCTAGTTCTGTCCTACATGCTTCACAAATGATGCCTCACAATTAAGCCAGTATCATTCAAGTCCTCGGCCTGTTCCATCGCTCTTTGGGGCAAGCGGCTAACTCTAGGTCTGTGTAGATGTTTTCTTTTTGTCTATGCCTCCACAGAGATTAGATGATGATAGATAGATGATATAGATGATAGATAGATAGATAGATAGATAGATAGATAGATAGATAGATATGGATCATGTCTCTCCTAATGTGCAAAAATATCTTATCCCCATGGACTGAAATTCACATCACCTTAAATCAAATGCATACAACCTGTCAATTATGCTGAAGGATTTGTATTTCCCTTTTCATTTTTGGAACGAAACATTCACGGCATCTTATATATGTAATTTAAAAAATCTAAACAATGTAATGGTCATTATATTTAACTTTAAGGATTGGCACCAGAATTGGCTTCTTCGCCACCCTCTTTTCCCTCACCCCTTTTTCCTTTAGTGTTGTATGTTTTGAGTTGCAAGCCTGCAAGCAGGATCTGGTTTCAAGCAATGCTGGGAGCCTTTTTGGATGAAGAGCAGGGTAAAAAAAATGCTTCCAATAAATAAATATACAATTAATTTTACAAACATACTAACAAAATAAATAATAAAATAATACATGCACACACAAATGGCACGACGTAAAGGCAACAATATATGCAAGGTTTTGTCTGAAGTTAGTTTGAATGGCTTTGGAGAGTTCTACTCTTGCAAAAGATTTGTTGTGAATGAGTGCCAATAACATTAGCAAACAATTTTCAGGTTGTTTGTTTGGGTTTGCTTGTTCTTTTTCCATATCTCAACTGATTCCCCCCCCCAAAAAAAAACACCTTGAGGGGGTTTAAATGGCCCTGCTCAGGTAAAACCTGCACAGGCATTTTGATGGAAATTAAAATGATCTCAATTAGATTCACAAAATTTCTCATGGGAGTTTCCTCTTTTTATCAGCACTGAGATGAGTGAAACCTATATGAGAAAGCCCAATGCAGATTCAGGAACCATCTATTTCACCGATCCCAATGGGTAGACATTACACCCAGGAAGCCTGTGCGGTTTCATTGGTCTTGATTTTCAGTGAAAAGCATCTGTGGGAACCCTGTGATTGGAGGAAGGGGAACAGAGAAGGAGGCACTATCTAACTTTTCTTTCTGCCATTTGTTGGCTAAAAACACCCCCAAACTGTTTTTCCCTCTCCAAGGTCCGCATACGTTTACCCCCCCCCCCTTTTGCAGAGCCCCCATATATTTCCCTCTGTCGGTTGAAAAGCAACTTGGGGTGATTTCATAGACAAAGGGCAAAAACGGAAAGGCAGGGGACCTGCGCTTAGTTTTAAAATGGCCCCGTTTCTTCCTCTAGCACACAAAGGAGAAGATGAAGGGAGCATGCAGGCCTCAGACTCATCATGTCTGAGTTATGAATTGGAAAACAATGATGGAGCCATAATGATCCACTGGGCAAGGTGTTCATCAGGGACCTGGAAGAGTTTTAATTCTTCATTCAGTCTCTATGATATCTGGAGAAAGCTAGCAAGTAGTCTTCCATGAGCCTGACTTTGTCTTTACACTTCCTTCTCTTGAGCATGCATTCAGCAGAAGGGATGGAAAAGATGGCACCGGTTTGGGAAATCTGCAATTTGCAGAGACAAAGTTCCCCACATGCTATTTCCCCATAGGAACTGCAGTGTGGAAAATGGCATATGGCGAACTTTGTATTTGCAAATTGCAGTCTGGCTAAAGTCTGATCACTCCCAATTAAAAATAAACCCATTAACTCACTCTGACCCAGTGGCTCTCATTGTGCATCTCTGCCAATTGTTGTACACACCCGCATGGCATGCTCAGAACATACCACAACATAGCAGAAACAGGAAATAGCATGCATGTGCAAAATTGCATGAGGCACCATGAGCTTTTGAATCACATCCATTTTTTTCAGCGGTGCAACAAACTTTCTTGCATTGGGGGCAGGGGAGCAGAAATCAAGGAAACTTCATCCTGTGGAGCCATTAGTTTTCAGTTTCAGCACCATATGCATTCCTCAAGGGAGTTTTGTGAACAAACTCTATAATTTCCACAGTCAGTCAAACTCCTTAAATAAAATAAAAGTGTGAAAACAACATGCAAAGAGATGGGGGGGAATCACTTTATGTTTAAACATGTTTTGAAACGTCTATCAGGAACACTTGTGCCTGAGGAAGTATAGCATAGTTATAGTTTCTAAATCAATAACCCAGGAACAAGGTCATTGAAGACAAGAAGACTCCTCTGAAGCAAAAGGCTTAAGCAATGCACCTAAGGCAGTTTTACACAATCATTTTTGAACAGAATAACTATATAGATGGCATCCGTCACCCACACAATCCTAAAAGCAAAGAATGGATTGCTTTCTTTTCTGTGTTTTAAAAAATGGAGGGGGGGGGAACCCTCCATAGATCCATAAATGGAGCCATGGAAATATTGAATCCATTAAAGGCATTCTAGTAGAAATTCACAGCACGCCTTCTATTTAGCTGTTGCCAGCTAAATAGCTTTCAAATCATATAGCAGCCAAATTATAGACTAGAAAACTTAAAATATTGACCTTGTTGAAGTTTAGTTTATTTCCCAAGTTTATCTCAAAATGTCTGTGACAGCAAAAGCACCAGCCTAATATTTTTATTTGGATCTCCCAGTGTGGGACATGATTTGAGGATAATAAAAAAAATTGAGGATAATATTGCTAAAATAATTAAGGCCATCAATAAGAAGTTCTTTGAACACATTAGTGTTGACCATCTAGTGAGATAGTGAGACCCTTAGATGAAAAGCAAGTCAAAGGTGGATTCAAGGAAGATGCGGAGATTGAGGAGAAGCTGAATGAATTCTTTGCATCTGCCTTCACAGTGGAAGATCTCAGTGCCTGAACTAGCTTTTGAAGGAAGGGAGTCTGGGAGTAAGAGATGACTGTGGGATGTAAAACGCAGGAGCAGTCAAACACAACATTGCTAGAGTGGACATAGAAAGGGAACTCTAGGCCAGCCAGTTGGAACTCGCTGTTTCCCCTGGGCTGGAATGGACTTCCTCTGTGTAACTGGAGATGGGTGTGGTCTCACCTGGGCAGGTTAACACAAAACCACAGGGGCGAGACTCCATCTTCCTCTCTTTTGGACCACGCTCTCAAGGAAGGAGCACCACTGAGATGCTCTCTTGGCTTCTAGCCAAGAGACCACAAAGGAACTGCTTTCCCTTATGGAACAGTCTCCTGAGTAAGTGTAACTTTAACTAAGTTTAAGTCTGCCGTCTGGGATCCAATTGTGAACAGATGATTTCTCATGAGTAAACTCTTTTTATGCTTTTATAGAAGACTGTGTGGTGTCTTATTTTGAGAGGGATTAATGGGGAAAATACCAGGACATTTATTACAGAGGTTTTAACAAACCTGAGCAAGCTATCTGCTGCGTGTGTGTTTAAAAGGGGAATGAAAACTCTGCTAATTTCTGGGACTTGTAAACACAAGTTGGAATAGGATATCTTAAACAATATATCCTCTCCTGCATCCCAAAACATTCCCACAATGACATGATAAAATGATGCATGGCATGGAGAAAGTGGATAGAGAAAAGTTTTTCTCCCTCTCCAAGAACTGATGAACTGAATGAAGCCAAATGTTGGAAGATTCAAGACAAAAGAAATGAAGTCCTTCATGCAGCACATAGTTAAAATGTGGAACATGTTTCCACAGGAGGCAGTGATGGCCACCAACTTGGATTACTTTAAAAGAGAATTAGAAAAATTCATGACTACTAGCCATAATAGGCTATTTTCTACTTCCATTTTCAGAGGCAGTATGCCTCTGAATGCCAGTTGCTGGGAATTGCAGGTGGGCAGAATGCTCTTGTGCTCATGTCCAGCTTTCAGAGTTCCCATAGGCATCTGGTTGTCCACTGTGAGAACAGGATGCTGGGCTAGAAAACAGGAGTAGAAAACAGAGGAGTCCATTAGTAAAGCAGGTTGCCAAGACTCATACAATGTAGTGGGATGTGAAAATCTGACCTAGTTTATTAATTGGTGGTTTCTTTAACAAAGTAGCTCTAAGCAACTTACAATATAAAAAAGGGATACAGGTGGATACAGGACTCAAAGCAGGAATGGGTATAGTAGCCTATACGGACAAAACAAGGATCAGCAGAGCACCATGAAATCTGAACTTCACGTTCTTGGCAAAGAAAGAAGGAACAAGACAAGGCATGAAACAAGACTCAACATGCACAATCAAAGCCCACATCCACACCATGCTTTCCACCTGTCAGCACCCTTCACGAACTGCAGTTCCCAAGATTCATTGGGGGCACTCATGCCTGTTAAAATGGTGTAATGGTCCTTTAAATGTATGGTGAAAATGTGTCCAAGGTTCAAATGGATGTGATGCAAACCAGTGAACTGTGCATGGCAATATGACCAACAGGGCGGCAAAGCCATTGCAGCAAGACACTCCAGGAATTTACAGTCTTTGGTTTTGCTCACTTTCTGGTTTGTTTTTAATCCCACCCTTTCACCCTCCTCAGGAAAGTATGGGTGGATTCTGCCTTACTTTCCCATCACAGAGACTGCTGCTGCAGGTGAGGCAAAGGGCAGAGACCTACCTTTATCAGAACAAGCCCTGCCTTATACTACCCAGCATGAAAAAGTTTTGGGATTGAGTAGATGAGGGCAATAAAAGGAGTGTGCAAGAGTTGCAGGGCAGGCAAGGGAATAGGTAAAGTTGATGAGCGAGGTGGCAGGAAGCAGAGGAAGGTTCGGGGTGGTAGAAGAAATTGGGGGAGGGGGTTTAAATCTGTTGAGTTGAGTTTATTTACATTTCTCATGTTTCTTAACAGTTTACCTATACAGTGGTACCATGGTTGTCGAACATAATCCGTTCCAGAAGACCGTTCGACTTCCGAAACATTTGACAACCGAGGCGCAAACGTTCAGCTTCTGAGATGCTCAAAAGCCGAGGTACCGCTGTACCTGCATCTGGGGGTGGGGAAAAGGATTGATTATTATTATTTGGCTGCACAAAAAAATTCAATTTTACCTAATATGCGTATTTCTGGAAGGAATCGCCCCTAATTTGGTGTGGTTTTGTATGTTGTTTTCACCACTGTGCACTTTCCCTGAGCACACACATTTTTGGGTGCTGCCATTGTTGCTGGAGAACTGCATCACAAATCCAGAGAAGTTCAGAGGGATAGCTGCCCTTTGGTTCACACCTTGACTTAGGAAGTGTGAATTAGGAAGGTTTGTGTTAAAATGCAAATAAAATAAATTTATCCCATGTCCCTGGCAGAGAAAGAGTCCTGGATGAGGGAAGGCTGGAGTTCCCATCCCCAAATATCACTGATCTTATTCATGGAATTTCACGAGTGATTGTTCTGGTTCATAAATGAAGCAGGCATGTTTTCACAAAAATAATGTTTTTTAAACAAAAATATTACTAATTATAAACCATTTTCCCAACAGTAGACTTTTATAGGTCTGGTTTGTCTGCTTCCCTTTATGTAGCCGCTAGTCATTCCACTGTTGTTGTTTTTTTATATGCCCTCCACTCTGCTTTCAATCTTCTTCATATTTCTATGAGTTAAAGAGAAAACAGAGCTGATTATTGAGACAGTAACATATATTTGTGTTCTTAAGCAGGCAGCAGTGGAGCCAGAAGATAATAGACACCTCATTTATTCAGGCTTTCAATAAACATATTTAATTCCAAGTGACAGCTGTCTTTGCCACATTAGCATTGCAAATCATCTCCATTTTGTAATGGCCTTCTATTGAGCATGATTCAATTATGTGTGATCCATAGCAAAGCAGCATAAGGCCTTACTATCTATAGCTAGATTTCTGTAAGCGGCTGCTCTTTACACTGCTTGCCTTTAAGCTAGCTGTTTACAACTGTGCTTTCCTTGAACTACACTGAACTCTCTGCACTTTCCAGCTAAATAAAGGAAAATTAATATAATCTGTAAAGCAATTATATGTGTAGACATTGCATGCCTGACATTCTTTGCATATGCATTCAAGGAGAAAACACTTGTTAAGCCAATTGCCTGTTTCTAGACTTAAAACATTCACAATATGAAGCCAGTGAAGGGCTTTCAAGACAATTAATAAAACCAGATTTTATTCTCATGCTAGAGTCAGTAGCCACTAGCGTGACATCACACTCAGAAGTAGTGCTTTTCTTCTCGAAGAAAAAGGTGCCAGTACTGCGTACCTTTGAGTACTCCTCCCCCCCCCCAAAAAAACCACTGCCCAGAAGTGACAGTGGTCCCTCCCCTTACTCTGTTTGTGTGTGTAAGGGGGGGGGACAGATTTGCTGAAGTGGGATTTTTCATGTTTATAGTTTAAAGAAAACAATTGTTGCAGTGTGGTTGTGATCAGCTTCTGTCCCTAAGAGTTCACGGCAGTCGTACCTTGGATCCCAAACGCCCTGGAACTCGATATTTTGGCTCCCGAATGCCGCAAACCCAGTTTGTGAATGTTCTTTTTGAACCCAAACATCCAACAGGGCTTCTGCTGCTTCTGATTGGCTGCAGGAGCTTCCTGCAGCCAATCAGAAACCACAATTTGGTTTCCAAACGTTTTGGAAGTTGAACGGACTTCCAGAACAGATTCCATTCAACTTACAAGGTACGACTGTAATAAACAGGACTGGCCCAATCCAGCAGTGCAGTGTGTCTTCAAGGTGCCTGGCGCGGGTGCACCCCGGGGGGGGCATGGTGTGGAGGACAACATGAGGAAGACACAACAAGACAGACACGTGCTCTTCCAATCAGGGTGATTTGAAGGGCACATTCCTGTTGCATCCTCTTGATGATGCCCTGCCAGCCTCACGCTGCTTTGCGAGGCTGTGGGATTGGACTCACAAAACAGCGTGGGGCTGGCAGCGGCAGTGTGAGGAACCAAATGCGCCCTTGAGAAAACTGTGACTGGGGCAACAACCCCCCTCACCCCACCCCCCTCACCCCCCAAAAGGATGTCATATAGAGGAGGGTGAAAGGTTGTTTTCTGCTGCTCCAGAGAAGCGGACACGGAGCAATGGATTCAAACTACAAGAAAGAAGATTCCACCTAAACATTACGAAGAACTTCCTGACAGTGAGAGCTGTTTGGCAGTGGAATTTGCTACCAAGGAGTGTGGTGGAATCTCCTTCTTTGGAGGTCTTTAAGCAGAGGCTTGACAGCCATCTGTCAGGAATGCTTTGATGGTGTTTCCTGCTTGGCAGGGGGTTGGACTGGATGGCCCTTGTGGTCTCTTCCAACACTATGATTCTATGATTCACCCGCGCTATGCCTCTGGGCCCACCCATGAGGTGGAGTGTGGCAGTCGCTTCGAGCAGCAGAAGTCCAAGAGGAGGCGCCTTTATGTCCCCCCCCCCCTTATTGCTGCCAGTGGAGAAGTGGCACCACTTTCCATCAAGAAGTAGCACTGCTGCAGGTGTTTTGCAGGTGCTGCCACACAACACAGGTAAAAAGGGAGCCTTGCAGGGCATCAGCAAGGTGGGGGAGCAACATTTTTTGGGGCTGCAACATTTTTTGCCGGCCGAAGTCCCTAGACCATAGATTGTCCACCTGGTCCCTACCGCCCACTAGTGGGCATTTCAGGATTCTATGTGGGCGGCAGGGGGTTCTACGGCACAAGCTGAATCCTCCTTCCATCGAGCACTGGTGGGCAGTAAGGAAATTTTACCATCAAGAAAGATGCATTAGTAGGCAGTAGGTATAAAAAGGTTGGCTACCCCTGCCCTAGACAGTCATCAAGGGAAGTTGTTTTGGGAACGTTGTCCTCCACATGAGGAAAGGCGTGAAGGAAGATGAGTGGGACAAGTCCTTTTAAAGGTCTCTGCCCCCTGCCCCTTGCCGGGCCATATGAGGCCTAGTACCTGCTGTGATCTCGTGAGGGCAGAATCTCCTCCCACCCATGACAGCTGCCATGCCACCCCACAACCAGACGTTGTTGACAAGCTCACTGGCCAACAATTTTGTTGACGTCATAATGATTAAAGCCAGGGAAGTGGAAGGTTATTGGCTGTCACTGGAGAGTCCTTCTGCAGGTACAACTGCCTGAACTTTACAATGAAACTGGAATAATCACAACAAAAAGGTGTACTAACTCTCTCTACTGCTCTCTGCACTGGGAGGCTGCGGGGTATCCCAAGTAGTTGCATGTGTCAGGATTCCTGACAGTAGCATCCTGTGGAAGCCTTTCATCAAAGTGCACCATTGGAAGGGTCCTGAGGGTCATCTAGTCCAACCCCCCAGCAATGCATTATTTCAGCTAGATCATATATGGCAGGTGGCTGTCTAACATCTGCTTAAAAATCTCCAAGGAAGGAGAGTCCATCACCACCTCCTGAGGGAGTCCATTCCACTGTCAAACAGCTCTTACTGTTTTATGGAGGGGAGGGGGTTGTTCTTAAATCTGTACACTGCTATCATTTTTGTTATTCCTACATACCAGAATGTACATCTTTTAAACTAATTCATTCTCTGACATACTTTGCCCTTTGCAATAAATAAATAAATATATTTTACTAAACATCATAAAATTCACATACATAAAGGGAACTATTTAAAACACTCACAAGAGAGACATTATTGTCATGTGGAAATGACTATTTATTGCCAATTGAGGAGGGAAAATAGAGAACAGCTTTCTCTGTGTGACAGATACTAATGAAAACTTACTCTGTGTGTCATATAATTTGGCATAATTAGAGAAAATTAAATCATTTAGTGTGGTAATTGTAAAAAAAGGTCAGGACAGGAGTTCAAGAATACTCAAATCACTTCCATATCCCATTTTTTATATTTAGCATCTTAGTACTACGTATTCAGACCAGGGTTCAGTCTGAAAAATAGTAATTCAGTCGTTCTAGTGTAACCCCTGCTGCTGTCAGTAGCAGGTATGGAACAGAAATTCGGTATGCCTATACTATTTACCAGCACAAGGTGCGACAATTTCTCTTTCCCCCTTCTATGGGAAGTGCCATAGCTAAGTGGTACAGTAATCTCAGGTTCAATCCCCAGTAGCTCCAGGTAGGGCTGAGAGAGACTCTTGCCTGAAACATTGGAGAGCTGCCTCCAATGAGTGTAGAGACAGTACTGAGCTACATGGACCAATGATCTGATTTTGCATTAGACAGCTTACTATATCCCTGTGTTCTTAAAAGGTGGGGAAAGGGGGGGGGGGGAGTATACTGTTCTTCATCCAAAGATCACAGGTCGGTGCACAACACAAAAATACAAAATGAGAACGCAAAATAGATAATAAAATAAAAACATGCCAATAAACCCCACCCTCCTACAAACACATGTTAAAAGCCATGGAATAGTAATCAGACAAAAGCCTGGTTGAAGAAGAAGAAGAAGAAGAAGAAGAAGAAGAAGAAGAAGAAGAGTTTGGATTTGATATCCCGCTTTTCACTACCCGAAGGAGTCTCAAAGCGGCTCACAATCTCCTTTCCCTTCCTTCCCCACAACAAACACTCTGTGAGGTGAGTGGGGCTGAGAGACTTCAGAGAAGTGTGACTGGCTCAAGTCACCCAGCAGCTGCATGTGGAGGAGCGGAGACGCGAACCCGGTTCCCCAGATAACGAGTCTACCGCTCTTAACCACTACACCACACTGGCTCTCAAGAGAAACATTATTGCCTGGTACCTAAAAATATGCAATGAAGGCACCAGGTGAGCCTCCCTGGGGAGAGAATTCCACAAGAGGGAGCCACTGCGGAAAATGCCCATTCTTCTGCTGCCACCCTCTGGACCGTTTGTGGAGAGGCCAAATAAGGGCCTCAGACTGTAGGGTCCAAGTCGATTCAGATGGGGAGAGGCGGTACTCTGAGGTACTGCTGTCCTGGGCTGTTCAGTGCTTTATAAACCAGCACTGTGAATTGGACACAGAAACTAACTGGCTACCAGTGTAGTCAGGCCAGGATCAGTGCAATATGCTCCAACTGTCTGGCTCCAAGCTGACTGCCAAATTCAGAACCATCTTCAGAAGCAGCCCTAGATCTAACACATTGTGGTAATCTAACCTAGAGGTTATCAGAGCATAGACAACAGAAGTTATCCAAATAGCCTACTTTGCTAGAACCATGTGGAACAGTTGAAAAAAAGAGGCCACTGTACTGCAGTGATCTGGCTTCTGTCTGAACAAGTATGCCTGGGAAGCAGCACTATTCTAGTCTACAGAAATGGCTTTCAGGGGACTTTTCTACAGTGGGACACATTCCTTAGCTCCTTCTACCACTAAGGAAATACTTGTTTTATTATTTTAAAGAAATTTAAACCACTGAGATATTACTTGTATGTGGTTTTGTGGTTTTTATTATATGTTTAATTAGTAACTGGTTATATTACATTGAGTATAATTTGACAGAAAAGAAACTAAATTTAAATAATATACTGCAGCAAAGATATGCCTGGCCTGAAATAAATTTAAAAAAAGATAAGGTTAAGTCTTTCAAAAGAAAACAAAAACTGCAGCAAAAGAATATATGACTTTTAAACACTCACTTTTCTCTGCTGCTTTCATGATGCTTTTAACTGTTTTCATATGTCAATGTTCTTTAAAGGGCAGCATATACATTTTAATACATGAATGGAAAGTATACAAAAATAATGTCTTGTCCTCAGAAGTTACCATCAAAAATACATGATCCAACAAAAGTAAGAAATGTTTATATTTAACGAATACAAAATCTATCAGAAATGCCAAGTAAAGTACAAACAGTCTATTATCTGATCAAGTTCAACAGCAAGCAACAAGGAAATTGAATTTTGCAGTTAGCAATGAAAACACAATTTCAAGCATTTTGAGGGATTCACCTTGACATTTCTTAATGGAATGGTGGACTCTTTCTATTTTGCTTTATATTTTTTATTCCTTTTCTGCTTTTCAAAAGATAGTTTGCTGGCAAAGGAGGTGGTGTCAGGACATAATTTCTAAAGAGAGGTGCACTGCGACTATCATTGTTGGAAGAAATGGCATCACTTTATTAGCCCAGGTTCTTAATTCTGAGTGTGCAAGCCGTGGAGATGCTACAGTTGCTCAGTCGTGATGGAAGCACTCTATGTATGCTTGGTGTTATGTCCAAGGCCAGATCGCTCATGAGGTGATGTGAGGTGGTCGCCTCAGGTAGCAGATCTGGGCCTGAGGTGTGTGCCGCTCACCGACTCCTCAAATGAGGGTGTACCCCACGTCCTCGCCATGCCCCCACCACACCTCCACTGCCACTGCCTCTGCCACATGTAGTGGGGGGACACTCATTGTGGTGGGGGCATAACTGTGGAGGCAGAGGCAATGTGGGGCAGAGTGTACCTGCATTGGAGGATGAGGTGGCGGCAGGGCATTTTGCCTCAAGCAGCAAAACGTTCCGGGCCAGCCCTGATTATGTCACTGTTATTTCTGCTAAACAACAACAACAACAACAATTTATTTATACCCAACCATCTGGTCATACTGGTGGTTTGTTTGTTTGTTTGTTTGTTTTTAAGTTCTTTTTCTACACTTGGAAATAATTGTTTCCAAGTATTTCTATAAAACAGGTTTCTTGTATCTTAAGAAAGTGAGTTTTTCACAGAATTATTCTACCTTTATTTTCTTCAAATCATAGTGCTAAATTAAAACAAAACAAATGTTTTGCCTTGCTTTTGCAATAAGCACAATCGCTTTTTCTGAATTGTCTGTTCTTTAGTCTTCCTTGTTTCTTTTTAAGATAGTGTGTTAATTCTGCCATCAGTGTACATTCCCACATTTTGTTTATCTAGTCTTTTAGAAAAGGTGTTAATTTAATTTCTATATTTTTGCAATTAATGCTGTAGTGGTAAATATCACATGGGATGCTATTACTTTGTGTGATTAACTGAGACAGCCATTTCTACTGTTTTAAAAAATTAAAAAGAGGATCTAACAAGATTGCATACCCTAAAAATCATTTAAGGTATGCAATCTTGTTTCTTGCATTCCAATATTTCAGTGGGGGTGGGACTGAAAAAATGGCTAAGAAATAAATAAAGAATTGTCTGCCTAAGGCTAATGACAATTTTTTGGCCAAAGTTTTACTACTTTCTGCTAATTTTTAACTAATTTCAGGACTTCAAATCTAATGCAGCTAATAGGAAGTGGAAGATTCTCTATCTGCTGCCTACACATTGATGGTAGAATTGTAAAATAATCTCTATCTGGCCTTGGAATATGTGCTTCAGTTACACCTTTCCTTCACCTCGAGACTCTACCTCATTTGGGTCAAGGTACATGGTAACAGAGCAGGCATAATGGGGTGCAAATAGTAGCTGCTTGACTTTTTGATTCCAAAGTCACACTACAAGTGGAAGGTAACATCCAGAGAATAACTCATGAGCTCGCTAGTTGGTCCTCAGGTTTTTAAATAATTATTCTGGTGTTTTATTGATGCAAAACAAGGAACAACTGATGCAGTTTTTGTAGAATAACTATTCAGAGCCTGAGAAATATTCTGATTAGAGTTTCTTACTTTTTTATTCATAGTTTCTCCATTACTCCCTGGTGCCTAATTATCTTCCCATTTTACAGAAACTGAAACAAGAAGTGAGCCCATATGTGCCCTCCTACCCAAAATGGTATGTGAACAGATGTCATCACCGGGACATCCTACACAATCACTAAGGGCAAGAACTCTCAGGTTTAAATCCTTATTCAGCTGTGAAGCTGGACGTCGTAGGTGAGCCACTGTGATGTAATTTCAGCCTAATCTATCCCACAAGGTTGTTGTTTTGAGGGGGGAAATGGGAGTGGAGGGGGAGAGCCATTTGTATCTGCTTGTTATTCCTTTTCTTCCTTTATTTTGTGTTGGGTTTTTCTTTTGAGGATTAGTTTTTATTTTATTTATTTTATTTTATTTTATTTTATTTTATTTTATTTTATTTTGCTCAAGGACCTCCTGACCCTTTTAGATCTCTGCCCAATCACTGAGGTCTTCAGAGGAGTCACTGTTAGTGGTCCCACATGGTTGGCTCGTAACCACCAGGAGTTCAGTGTTGTGTGACCAGTTATGAAGAACTCCGTTTTAATTGGGTTCACACAGGCCCCCTCCCCATTGAACTGCTAACACTTATGGAATATATATATAATTCCAGCAGGCATTTTAACAGAATTCTGATTATATAACAGCTGCTTCTTTTCCTTCCATTGTGTAGATGGAATGAACTCCCTAGTCAGATTCCTCTCCCCCACACTAACTCCTTAAAATTACTTACCATTAGCAAACCTAAACCAGCCATCTTCCTTCTGCTCGCTATAATCGTTGTGAATTTCTCCTACTCCTTAAGTTTCTCTGCTTCATCACAATGCTGCTGCTTCACTTTGCAATGGCGAAGAAGAAGAAGAAGAAGAAGAAGAAGAAGAAGAAGAAGAGAAGAAGAAGAAGAAGAAGAAGAAGAAGAGTTGGATTTGATATCCCCGCTTTCACTACCCAAAGGAGTCTCAAAGCGGCTAACATTCTCCTTTCCCTTCCTCCCCCGCAACAAACACTCTGTGAGGTGAGTGGGGCTGAGAGACTTCAGAGAAGTGTGACTAGCCCAAGGTCACCCAGCAGCTGCATGTGGACGAGTGGAGACGCGAACCCGGTTCCCCAGATTACAAGTCTACCGCTCTTACCACTACACCACACTGGCTCTCTTAAGGCCTTCTCTTGAGCCTTTTGCAGTCTTTCAATGTAATAATTTTTGCTATTATTTATGCCAAGTTTTCTTGCGGGCCTATCCACAAAAGGTCAGACAGAACACACTGCTTTCTGTTCCCACAGAAACCACACATTTAGCTTGGGTCTGCTCTTGCGATAAATGTAAAATTCTGGTTTCACATACAAAAGAGCTTTATGGTATATGCCACTTTAGAGCAGATCAAGATATTGGAAAGTGCCAATGATTCTCACAACGGTTGCTAGCTTTTCTTTCCTAAGCCGATCTCTAAAGCGTTTGCTACCTCCATGAGGATGTGAGAACATGGCATAACAAACAAACACAGTTCTTCAACATAAATACTACCCGCAAATACAGATAAACAAAATCGAAGTCCTGAGGAGCTTACAATCCAAAACTCCACTCTTGTTTATTGTTTAGCCCAGGTTAGCCAACATAATGCCCTCCAGATGTTGCAACTCCCATGATTCCTTACCATTTGCTGTGCTGGCTGGGGCTTTTGGGAGTTGTAGTCCTATGCTATCTAGTGAGCACCTCATCAGCTGCTCTCAGATTAGACTATACTTTAGGGCAGTGGTTCTACACACTGGTGTAGTAGGAGAGGATGGCAAGTTGTGGCAGAAAGAGTCAAGGACAATCAAAGAAATATTTTAATAATTCAGTACTGTGGGAATATGTTTTTAAAGGAGCTTTTGCACCTGGTTGTTTGGGTTTATTTTAGGTATCCTTCCGCTTTTGGGAGAAAGGGTAAAAGATCCTGCAGGGACTTTCACTGCAATGGATCCCTCCGCGTTGTAACGGTCAGCAATTAGTTTTCCCCGCCCAAAAGCTTGCACAGTAACAAGGGTTGTGATTGGTTATTGTACTTGTTAGACATTGTTTGAGTATTCATAAATAGCCTCCACTCCCTGTTGCAAGTGTGGAGAACGCGCGAGACAAGCTAGAGAGAACATCGGTGCGTGGCAAGCTAAGAGAGAAACCAAAAAGCAAAACCAGCCGCACAGAGCAGTTGAGAGCTTCTTCACCAGACTGCAGTCTTCTTGTGTTTTATTTCATTTATTTAAAAATGTTCTTTTGGCCGTCTAAGTTTGGCCACTATTTAGTTTAGTTTAGCTTCTTCTCTCCAAAGACCTCCGGAATCTTTGGAACCTACAGACCTCTTGCAGAAAACCTTCAGAATTCGAGGCAACCTTTAGAACTCACAGCAAACCTTCAGATCATAGCCAGCGGACCTTCTCATGACGTAGTGGGAGCAGGTTTCTCTGGGATTACTCGTCGTCCCATCTGCTGGCTATCCCCACAACTACAGTACAATACAACATAGTATAGTATCAATTTTTTAAAAAATTTGCAGAATATGGAAAGATATTCAAGAGCATTGGCTATTCTTCTAACGGTTCTCCATGACACATTGTTGTGAACAGGGATTTTAAACTCTGACATATATGAAAGATCCGAAAAGAGAAAGGCTTCTTTGGTGTTGATGAGGAGATGAGAGTTTGTTTGATTCAAATTAGACCTAATATAGATGAGATTACCCGGCGAAAGCAAGCTCACGCCTCTTATAAGTACTTAATGTACTTATGCAAGAGGCTCATTTACCATTACATTTTGGGAATGATTCATGTTCTTGTGTAGCTGTGTTCTTTAATACTTTCTTCTGGGTGTCCCATGATCATATTGTGAAGTAGTTGTGTTCTATGCTTTGGATCCCTTCCAATCGGGATTCAGGCCTCACCATGGGACTGAAACCGCCTTGGTCGCGCTGGTCGATGATCTCCGCGGGCTAGGGGACAAAGGTGAGAGCTGTTTCCTAGTTCTGCTGGATCTCTCAGCGGCCTTTGACACCATCGACCATAACATCCTTCTAGACCGGCTAGAGGGGTTGGGAGCTGGAGGCACTGTTATACAGTGGTTCCGCTCCTTCCTCCTGGGCCGTGTTCAGAAAGTGGTGGTGGGGGATGAGTGTTCAGACCCCTGGGCTCTCACTTGTGGGGTGCCTCAGGGTTCTGTCCTCTCCCCCATGCTTTTAATATCTATATGAAGCCGCTGGGAGAGATCATCAGGGGGTTTGGGCTGGGTGTTCATCAGTATGCAGATGATACCCAGCTCTACCTCTCTTTCAAATCAGAACCAGTGAAGGCCGTGAAGGTCCTGTGTGAGTGCCTGGAGGCGGTTTGGAGGATGGATGCGGCTAACAGATTGAGGTTGAATCCTGACAAGACAGAAGTACTGTTTTGGGGGGACAGGAGGGAGGGCAGGTGTGGAGGATTCCCTGGTCCTGAATGGGGTACTGGTGCCCCTGAAGGACCAGGTGCGCAGCCTGGGAGTCATTTTGGACTCACAGCTGTCCCATGTGAAGCGCAGGTTAATTCTGTATCCAGGGCAGCTGTCTACCAGCTCCACCTGGTACGCAGGCTGAGACCCTACCTGCCCGCGGACTGTCTCACCAAGGTGGTGCATGCTCTGGTTATCTCCCGCTTGGACTACTGCAATGCGCTCTATGTGGGGCTACCTTTGAAGGTGACCCGGAAACGTGCAATTAATCCCAAATTGCGGCAGCTAGACTGGTGACTGGAGTGGCCGCCGGGACCACATAACACCGGTCCTGAGAGATCTGCATGGCTCCCAGTACGTTTCCGTAGCACAATTCAAAGGTTTGGTGCTGACCTTTAAAGCCCTAAACGGCCTCGGTCCTGTATACCTGAAGGAGCGTCTCCACCCCCATCATTCAGCCCGGACACTGAGATCCAGCGCCGAGGGCCTTCTGTCGGTTCCTCAACTGCGAGAAGCAAAACTACAGGGAAACCAGGCAGAGGGCCTTCTCGGTAGTGGCGCCCGCCCTGTGGAACGCCCTCCCATCACAGGTCAGGGAATAAACAACTACCTGACATTCAGAAAAAAACTGAGGCAGCCCTTTTAGGGAAGTTTTAATGTTTGATATTTTTTGTATTTGATTTCTGTTGGAAGCCGCCCAGAGTGGCTGGGGAGATCCAGCCAGATGGGCGGGGTACAATAATAAATATTATTATTATTATTATTATTATGCTATAAATCAGACATTGCTAAGATTTGTAACTTTTGTTTTCCAATGTCTTTCTTATCGATTAAAAAAAAAACAACGGTGTGGTGCGAGCAAATTGTTATTCTGAAGTGTGCCCAGAGAAAAAAGTTTGAGAATCACTGCGTTAGGGGTCACAGTTATCTTTTTGAATGCATTTTTTAATAGTTTACAAGAAAAGCAACCATGCTGAGTAGCAAGCAGCTCGCATATTACACAACAGGCAAGCATCTTTTAATGACAAACATGAGATGAGTGTTTGCAAGTGGTGGAAGTGGGTGGGCTGGACTTGCGTACTAGGTTAACAGTGGAAAGCGATATATAAAGGAAGGCAGCAGCTGGCTCTGCTGCATTTGTCCAGTCAGGCTAACATCGCAGAGTTGGCTGCACCTTGGGGTCATTTTTGCTCCCTTTCCTCTTCACTGGAGACAGTCTAGCCAAGCAGGGTACAGCCTTCCAAATGGAACTCCATTAAGCCACATCTCCATCTTCCAGACTATTTCTGCCTTGAAAGGTTTTATAACCGTAAGGAATATAAGTCTAAAAGAGAAAAGGGCTTGGGTAGAAAAGGAAGAAGACAACCTTGGTATTCATTTATGCAGAAATGTCCTGACAAAATGTTCTAGTTCCAAACATGGCAATTTGGAAAGTTACTGCTGACATTAGTGACCCCATGGGAATTATTTTAATCTATCAGCAATTTGTGTTTGTGCATTGGGTATTCTTTGGAAAATCTAGTGCTTTTTTTGTCAGAAATAACTTATCCTTGCATTCTCCTTTCTAAAGCTTCCCAGAAGACAAAATAACCTAAAAGAAATTACTATACTAATTTATCTCCCCCACATTCCGGTAATTGTCACATTGTACCGGCCACAATTAGGCTGAATGACAGTCTTTTCTCCGTTGATCATAGGAATTTCTTATATACACAAACTGCAGCACAATATCAATCTCCTTTGGCTGGTTTCAACCAACAACTGTGGCTGATTGCAAGTCATTTGAAAACACTGAGCCATGCATGAGCATGACAAAAGTCAATTTAGATGGATTTGCAGGAGCACAAAGACCTACAGATGTAACACAATTCAAAATGCTGCATTTTGGCAGCATATGTTTCAATCCATAGCCCCTGCTATTTCATTAAATGATGGAAGAAGGTCAGAAGTTTAATAAACTTCAATTTTATGTGCATATTGAATATCATTTTATATCTCATCCTAAATTAGTGAAGGTCGTAGTGACAATGATCAAGGTCAGCAGAGCAATTTATAAGGACGGTCCTCGGCTCTGCAGGAACAAAATTAATCACTTGACTTTGGATCATATCTTAGGACTATTAGGTGACATTGGGGATATAAATATACATTTGTGTTTTGTTTTTTTAAATTCCTATCCCATCTCTTACAGCCCCAATTGAATTCACTTCTATGACACACCATCATCACTTGTGTCATGTTATACATCTCATTTAATTTTTGAAGTAGCATTATTTATAGAGCTTCCGAAAGCACTTCACGGAGAGTGTCGGCTATGGGCTAAAAGAAAAGAAAACGATTTAAGGTCACATTTGAACAGAGCACTGGTAAAAGGGGAAGGGAGTTCTTGATGGAAGAGGCAGTTCAACTAGGACAGACATCATTAGCTGAGGGAACTGATGGGGAGTCAAGTCGATAAGCAGGTTGAGAATTGGTTTGGATCAGATCAAAGGTCCATGCAGTCCAGCACTTTTGCTCCAAAACAGGCCACTCAGAAGCAGGTGGGAAGCTCACAAGAAAAGCATGACAGAGCCCCTCAAGGAGGGACTGTTGCGAAGTTGTTCAGCTTTCATTTTGCAGGCAGAAAGTCTCCAGTTAAAAGGACTAGGTACCAGATGATGGGAAAGACCTCTGCCTGAAACCCTAGCAGCTGCTGGTGGTCAGAATAAATAGTAGTGGTCAAGACAGCTTTCTTTCTTTCTACTGTTTTTGCCTAACATCAAGTCCGGACACTGAGTTCCAGCTCTGAGGGCCTTCTGGCGGTTCCCTCACTGCGAGATGTGATGCTACAGGGAACCAGGCAGAGGGCCTTCTCGGTAGTGGCTCCCGCCTTGTGGAACGCCCTCCCATCAGATGTCAAACAGATAAACAACTATTTGACTTTTAGAAGGCATCTGACGGCAGCCCTTTTCAGGGACGTTTTTTGTGGTTGGTGTTTTATCGTGTTTTTAATATTTTGTTGCGAGACACCCAGAGTGGGTAGGGCTACTCAGTCAGATGAGCGGCATATAAATAATGAAATTATTATTATAATCAGAGATCTACTACCTCTGAATAGTGAGACTCCACTTTTAGTTTCCATGCCTCATGACTGTTGCTGGGCCTCTCCTCTCCTCTGTTGTTTTTTTGTTTTTTTGTTTGGTTGCTTGTTTGTTTGCTTAAGCCAACCAAGCTCTTGGCCATCCTCACAACTTGAGACAACAAATCCAATGTTAATCATGCTCAGGTCCCTGTGAGTCACATCCACATCAGACATTTAAAGCATTATTCCCCTGAAGAATTCTGGGAACTGTAGTTTGTTATGGGTGCTGAGAATGGTCACTCTGTGAGGGGTCTCCACAGCTCCTATGATTACTTGGCTGTTCCTAGGATGACTGTTAAAGTGGTATATGAGTGTTTTAAATGCTCAGTGTGGATGTGACCACTATTGCAATTTTGAGAGTGGTGGATGGGGGTGGGGGTGGAGGAGTGAAGTATTTTGAACACGCTTCAGCTTCCTGGGAATATCTTTCTCTCCCGTAAAAATCATTTGTGTTTCTTCATTTCAGAATTTATAAACCTTTCTACATTCGGAGAAGATGTGGGTAGACAAGAAACAATACAGTTCATGAAACATTACTAAAACAACGTAATAACTTGGGGCCAGTTTACCTACAATATCTCCTTACACCACATGTGCCCACTCAACGGATTCGATCGTCGGAATTGGCACTGATACAGGTGCCATGTAATACCTGCTCTGCATTGGTAAGACCTCAGTCGTTTAGTGTGGCAGCACCTGCACTTTGGAACTCCCTGCCTGCTGAGATCAAGCAGGCGCCTTCAACTGTACTCTTGTCGCCACGTGCCAAAGATGCCTAGAAAGTTGAGGTAATTCTAATCTACCGTATTTTCCCGTGTATAAGACGAGGTTATTTTATTTAAAAATTATGCTTAAAATTGGGGGTTGTCTTATACACGGATAGTGGAGAGGTGGGATGGGCAACCGGTGGCTGCCGCGAGCAGGAGATTGTCAGTGGTGTTTTTGCAGGTGACTGGCAAGGTCCTTTGGCTTTTGTCTGCTGTGGCAATTGGGCAGGCGTTTGGCGCTTGCTTCCGTTGAGTGTGCAGACAATTGGTAGCTTCGTCGATGTGCCTGCGTTTGGCTTAAGAAGTCTGGGCAATTTCCCCCCCAAAAAAAAAAGCTCAGCAACTGTGCGCAATCCTCCCCCTCCCCCCAAAAAATCTCAACAACTCTGGGCAATCTCCCCTCATTTTCTCAATTTGGAGTCTCAAAAAAGAGACTTATACACGGGGGGGGGGTGTTATACATGGAAAAATACGGTATTTTATTATTTTAACTTTTGTGTGTTTTGAAGTATGGTTGTAAATATTTATTTTATTGGTTTTTTTTATCTTTTTGTAAACCACATTGAGGGTTGTTTTTTGTTTTACATTCAAGCGGTATATAAATTATATGAAATAAATAATTAACACAACGCACGTTCAGCTGACCTACCCTGAGGATATCAGGCCATGATATGCTTTTGGGACTCAGGCAGCAGGAGAGGCACCTTGTCTGGAGCATAATATCAAGGTGTGCACCTTTAAGTCCTCATAAATGTCTCATTGGGGCAAGGCCTACCGAGAAGCGTTGCTGTGATCACTAGGCCTGTGCTGTTTTGTTTTTGTTTTAAGAAAGAGTTAACTTCACTGACACCGGATGTTTTATTGCTGACCTAGCTCTGATGCTAACTCCTGACATTACTGCATTCACACTCCTCTGGAGCTTGCAGTGAGTTTTCCATCCAAGTAATATGCACGGAAATGTGTTTGTATAAATTGCATATTTTAGTGAAAATAACAATAAGGGAAAACTGCTTAGCAAAAACACATAGATCTCAAAAAAAACTCAACAAAACAACTTTGGGGTTAAATCCAAAAAAAAGCTCAACAATGTCAGTCCCCCCCCCCAAAAAAAACTCAACAACTACTTCAATCGTGTAAAAAAAAAAAAGCTCAACAATTTAGGGGTCAAATCCTAAAAAAAAATGGTCAGCCCTCACGCATGGCCCTCTTTGAAAAAAGTTTGGGCACCCCTGAGTAAGGCAATAGTAGTCTTTATTAAACTTTATAATAGCTGGAGCGCATCAGTCTAGACACTGGTAACTTCAATATTTGATTACCACAATGCATACTTGTGCTTGGTCCGGATACTGCAGTTAATGCAGAATGCCTCAAAAAGCAAGACCCTGCCAGTATATACCATTCCTGCTCAGAGATCTACACTGGCTGCCAATTTGTTATTGGGCCAAATTCAATGTGTTACTATTTGCATAGTACTTGCTAAATACGTTTTTGTTTAGGCCAGTGTACCCAAACATGTAATTTTAACAGGTAATTTTATTATATATTTTTTCACATATCTGCTGGATTTACTTTTATTTTATTAAATTTCAGGTCAACTTGCTTTTAATGTTTGATTTTATCCGTATTTTTTCATGAACATTTTATGTTTCATGTAATCCACTGAGAGATTGCATGTGTTTAAGCAGCAGTGCTTTTTTTCAGCAGGAACTCATTGGAACTCTGTTCCGGCACCTTCTCAGGTAGATGCCATTGCCATTGTAAGAGAATAAAATAAACTGTATCCTAGGAAAAGTTGGTGTTAGGAGGCACTCTTGATACTGAACCATCATCTGACTTTATTATAATTTGACACACCAAGAGTAAATTTTGATGGGAGACCTCAGAGGCAATAGCCAATTAGTTAAAAGAATCCCATTTAAAGCTATAGAGCTTAGTTGGTGGAGTAAATATGTCCCTGTACAACAACATACATTAACTTTAAACTGATAGACACACACACACACACACACACACACACACACACACAGTCAAGTCTTGCAAGCCATATAATTTGAAAAAGATTTTTCTGTATGCAATGAATACTATTTAATGTTCGCCAAATCATATAGCATAGGCATTATATACATATACGGTATGATAGTAAAGCTCCAAGCTTTTTCAGATCCAGTCTAAACAAATTCTCTGTTCTTCCTGATCATAACTGCATACTGACTGTAACAGTTAGTGGTGTATTTTGCTTTCTTTAGTATGCTAACTGTACAAAACTGTGCAGTGACATTTTCCATTGTGCCAACACTCACTTCTAATCATGCTCTGTCTTGTCCTAAGATTTTGTGTTTTTGCATTTAACGAAATAACTGCAAATGTCAGGTATTAGAAGCACTGAAACACCCTTTTCTATTTGGTTGTCTTCAGACCCCCATCTTTTATTCATAGCCTTTCTCGTGGTGCTGGAAGGCAGACTGTGTTGCTATAGCAATGCCCTGCATATCCTTGTGGATAGCTTACAGTTTTACTCTTTTTTTTTTTAACAACAAAGAGCCATTGATAACACATGTTGCCAAAGGTTACAGAAGTTGAATGCTAAAATGGAAATATTTCTCTTTTATAGAGTTGCACTGTGGATGCATCCTGCAAATTCAAAGAAACAGGTAAGGGTATGACCTCTTTGTGAAGAAAGATGAATAGAGTCAAACGCAACCTTGGTGTGTGTATGTGTTGTTGTTTTTTTTACTATTTCACTGTGGCACATTTATGGTGCAATCCTATGCACGTCTACTCTGAACTAAACCCCAGTTAGTTCAATGGGATTTACTCCCAGGCCAGGAAAGTAGATGTTGGGTTGTACCTTCAGCCTCTCAGACCGCTGACTTTTTCTTTCTTTCTTTCTTTCTTTCTTTCTTTCTTTCTTTCTTTCTTTCTTTCTTTTTGGAATAATGCTAAAACACACACACACACACACACACACAGTTTTCTAGCCAAATAATCAAATATTACTTCAGAATCAATGTAAGATCTAGTAAAAAAACAAAAAAAAAAAACCCCACGCACACATTCAGATATGGGAGCAGTCACTTGTGTGATCTCTAGCCACCCAGAAGTAATATGAAGCGTGTCTGAAGTGTGTCCCTTTGGGTCACTGAAACACTTTTGCCATCATAATTGATTTCTCTCCCTGCGCATTTGGAAACCTCACACCGAAATAAACTCTGAACTGGCTAACAATCCTGTAAGCAGCATTTGAAAAGGCTATGTACAACTGCAAAAGCGAAGTGGTGTGAAGAAGATGGGCAAAAACAACTTCACAGCACAAATAGAGACTAAATACGAGTATTTCCTGGTGGCGTGCATTTTGCTCGTTGCAAATCTGAAAGGTGATGTGCTAATTAAGGATGTGGGAGGTGAGGTTTCTCCCCACCTCCTTCACCCCAGTTCCGTTCAGGAGCGCCACAACTGCTTGTCTCCTGTGTGTGTGTTTGCTATTAGTCACTTAAATAGCCTCTTCCCCCTGCCTACTTGTTGCAGCAGCAGAAGTATGGGGTGTTCACAGAAAGGGCTTTGTGGAAGACCGCTGTAATTCACGTGGCTCAGTCTGGAACTCGCGTAGTATAATCGGAGTAATATTTCCCACGGATTTAGGAGTGGATTGTAAACAAAGTGTATCGTGACAGTACATGGGCCAGGCTCCTTTGGAAAGGTGTGGGGTGTTTGGAGGGAGGAGGGCTGCCAACTTCCAAAATTCTGCAACAAGTGGCTGAAGAATGTTTGTTTGCCCTCCCCCCGCCCCCATTGCAGGCAAGATATGGGTTAAATGAAGACTGTGTGGCAGGGGTGGGCAAGCCACGGTATTCTGCCTAATTTCACATGCCTGCATTGGGAGAGAGAGGAGAGAGTAGCCCCATCCATCTTTGGCTGCAGATCCACAACTTACCCTGAAGGAGATACAGCCCTTGTCAAAATGGCAAAGGACCAGTGGCGGCTGATGAGGCAGAAAGCAGAGTCGGCCATAGGTGGAGCAAGAGCCAATTACAGACAGGGCCAACCAGGAGTGGTGGAGAAATTCAATTCAGTCCACATTTAAAGCCGAATTCATCATCTGTCACCCAAAACACAGCCCTCTTTCAACATTTTATCTGAATTTTGCAATGCAGTTCTCTAACCTTGTAATATTTGCAAGAAGGCACATAATGGGGGTGGGGGTGGAAGTGCCTAGAAATGAATATGGTTGTGAAAATAACATAGAAAAATGCATCAATAAGCTGTGGTTTATTGAGGGACGTGGGTGGCGCTGTGGTCTGAACCACAAAGCCTAGGGCTTGCTGATCAGAAGGTCGGCAGTTCGAATCCCCACGACGGGGTGAGCTCCCGTTGTTTGGTCCCTGCTTCTGCCAACCTAGCAGTTCAAAAGCATGTCAAAGTGCAAGTAAATAAATAGGTACTGCTCTGGCGGGAAGGTAAACGGCGTTTGCATGCACTGCTCTGGTTCGCCAGAAGCAGCTTAGTCATGCTGGCCACATGACCCGGAAACTGTCTGCGGACAAACGGCGGCTCCCTCAACCTATAGAGCCAGATGAGCGCCGCAACCCCAGAGTCATCCGTGACTTGACTTAACTGTCAGGGGTACCTTTACCTTTACCTTTAAACTGTGCTTATTAGGAGAAATTCACACAAAAACACCGCAGGGATTTAATGAGGACAATTCACAAATTGCAGCAGCAATGTGGAGAACTGAAATCAAGATTAGAAAAAGTGAGAAACGGAGAGGATGGAAACTGACAAATCCTTCCATCCCTAGAGTCAATTAATTCTACTTTTGTCCCTGCATCCTCCCCTCTGTCGAGTTATAAAAAGGCAATGCTGATATGGAGGAGGGAGAGAAAGAAATAAACATGTGGTACCGTTCCAAGACTTGTCATAAGCATAGCTGTCAACCTTCCCTTTTTTGCGGGAAATTCCCCTATCAGTACTGATTGGGGAATTTCCCACAAAAAAGGGAAGGTTGACAGCTATGGTCATAAGTAAGAGGGCAGGCAGCTGAGGGCCAACTGAGGTTGCTGGGGCCGTGCTCCATTTGAGTTAATGGACCAGCCTCCACTGCAAAGGATCCTTACTGCTTTACCTTGTATTTGGATTTGACCCATCTTCCTCACTGCCTCACCGTGATTTAAGAAGGGTGCTGCATAAGAGCTGCTGCTTTGAGTTAATATGGATCTCTGAGAATGGTTTTAGGGGACGGTCCTTTCAGCTCCAACTTAAAGCATACCTATTTAACCATGTATTTATGGGGTGTTAATAAAGATAGCAGATGCCTAGGATGGAGCCACCTCTAACAAAAGGTTCTCAAACCTTCTGCCCCCCAATCCTGGGCTAAAGTCCACCAGTAACAGAATAACTGTGCAAAATGTAACGAAGTGAAAGAGTAGGGTGCCATTTGCTGATCCAGAGCCTCTACATGGAGAAGGGCTTTTATTTTATATCTTTCCTCCCCATGCTCTCAAAGTATTTTTTTTTTACTCACCTGTCATTTCTTCTCTTTCCCCTTCCTGCTTAACTTCCACCAATGCCCATCCCCTAACTGCCAGCTTCTTTAATCCCTCCTTTTACATTCACTTTCCCCTCCTATAACAGATTCCCTCTTTTATGCTCTTCATCTCTATTTAATTTCTACTCCTTTTGGGTTGCTGCTGGCACTAGTGTCCAGTCATCCAAAATGCTATTGCACGACTAAGGGTGTCTAGACTGAATCTTTCATCCTCTATTGCACATCACTGATATGCCTGGTGTTAGAAAAGTTTTATATTTGCCCCACGCTTTCACGTAAACATGAATGATATTGCTTTGTCCATTATACCATTTCTTCCTACCCTTTCTGGACATCCACAGTAAATTGGTTATATCTGTTCTTACTGTTAGGTCTCCTAGAGGCCCAATATTTGCTTTGCTTTTTGGAACCATGGTGTGACTCAGAATAGGAGATCTACAACTGGGATTCCCAGCCTTCTGCTTTCTCTCCAAGCGATGGTTCCCACTTGGTCTTTTCTCCTTGACAAATAAATCTGGCTCTTACTTTTTGCCATTCCATTAAGGCCTTATTTGTAACAGCAGCTAGCAGGTTTTGCAACAGAATCTGACATTTGAAGAGTTTGTCCATAAACCATTTTTAACTTACCAAATGTGTGGTAACTTTAGAAGTGGCTTAGAAGGAAGTACTTTAAAGGTCTGATAGTCTATATTACCACACTTTGCTTTGCTTTGCTCTGTGACTTTAATATCTGCTGGGGTTCTCTCACCAAAGAGTTCTTGCTCCAAACTTGGATCTAGGCATCTGGAGAATTCTCCTTTTATTCTTTAAACAAAATATTACAAAAGCACCAACAGACAGGGTTATGCCAATCAGCAGCCATGCTGGGCTTCCTGAGTGTGGTGTCTCAGGAGCAGACCAGACAGAAGACTGCTCTGACTTGTGCACTCCTGGGGGTATAAAAGGCTGACCTGGCCTGCCTGCCTTACTTCAGTCAGTCTGAACACCTTTAATGTCCATCCTTTATTTCTTACAGCTTTGCAGGTATGGATTTGCTACCCAATTACTATGGACAGCTGTTGGTCGCTGGTTTCAGGTCTGGGCAGGAATTTTGCCCATAGGCAGATTGGCTTTGGTCCTGTGGGTTTTTGCCTACCTCATTGCAATCATCACAACTTATGATGGTGAAAGAGGCATTGGGCTGGATCCTTAGAAGGGAGAAGCAAGGAATGGACACCTTGCCCCATCCCATAGGGGGATCCCTTACGGGGATCCCAGAGGGTGATGCTTTCTGTCCAGAAGCCCAGTCAGGGACTGACGGGCCATAGTTCCCCCACCAGCGGCTGAATGGGATCTACCGGAAGCAGTCCATGCAATAGGCAACTGCAACATCGAGCAAACCCCATCAGTTGGCTGACAACAGATCACTAAGCTGGCAGTCTGTGTGATTAAGGGATCCATGCTCAGTGTCTACAGAAAACCTATTATTAAAGTTGTGGCCTAATTTTAATCAGGCACATAGCTCTGTGTCATTCTTTGCAACTGGCAAAGTCTTAGCAGAACATTATAGAAACATCTCAAGGGATGTCAAGATAGGCTGACAGATAGGAAGTCAGAACAGACCAAATGCAGGTTGGCAGGAAAAGAACACAAACATGCCACCCATGGGGAAAACAGAGCACTGCAATGAGCATTGAAATATAAAATGATCCACATGGAATATTCATTCACCATCATGTCAGAGATGAGGAACCTCAGGCCTGGAGGCCAAATGGCACTCAGGCTCAGGAGTCACCCCAGTTGCATATCCCTCAACTCTCCTGGTAAAACTGGGATACCCCGTTTCTTCCTGTGAGAGGACAGTGGCCATTTTGGACACTGTGATCTAGCTCAATTTCACACTGTTTGAGGGCTACAATCGTCTGCAGCACCACAAAACGGGTGCTTTGGGGTGCCACGCCTGAAAAAAGTGTTTTTCCGGGGCCACATTCTTGCATGGGTAACATAATTCGCACAGGCATGCAATGATGTCCTAGTTTTTCATTGAGACATGTTGGAGGGTATGCAGTTTACACTTCCTCCCAGACCAAACCTCTTACCAGCAGTGCTTTGTCCCCTTCTTGGCCTTTTTTTCGAAAGCACTTCAAAGTGCAAGTAGATAAATAGGTACCACTCCGGCGGGAAGGCAAAAGGCGTTTCCGTGCACTACTCTGGTTCACCAGAAGCGGCTTTGTCATGCTGGCCACATGACCCGGAAGCTGTACGCCGGCTCCCTTGGCCAGTAACGGGAGATGAACACCGCAACCCCAGAGTCGGACACGACTGGACCTAACAGTCAGGGGTCCCTTTACCTTTACCTAAAATGTATCTTTAAATTCTGGTCATGCTTCTTCCTTCCTTGGATGGAGACTAGAGAAGTATATGTGAGTGTGCAAAAACTAGCCTATTGTACAAAATGTAATATTTGCATTCATTGTTTTGCCCTCACCCACCACTGACATGTCCCCACCCTGCCACCCACAGTGGTTGTCCAGAAAGGAGTAAGCCATCAGATCGAAAAGCTTCCCCATTACTGATGTAGATGAATGTGTACCAGAGCTTCCACCACTGGGCATCTTCTGAGGCTGCCAACTCAGCAAGCAGCTCATTGCTGAGCCCAGAAGTTGCACAGTTCTGACCCTACTGCTGCTGCTGCTGCTCTTACCATTGCCTACCATCTCTGAGTGGGGAGTGACAGAGGGGAAGGACCAGCAGCTTCTGCTCACCTCTGAGTGGCCACATGGATTGCCGTAGTTCCAGAAGGAAAGAGAAAATGAATGGCCAGCAGTGAGAAGAAGGTGGATCCTCAGAACCCCTGGAACCAGCTCTGAGGCACTTGTGTGTCGGGCTGCCGCAATAGTTGGCTCACCGCTCCCAACAACATCTTTTCTTTATGCCCCAATATTCAAAAGCCCTCAGCCGACTGCTCTTGAGTGCATTAAGCAGGGCAAAGTGGTGGGCTGGGACAATGGCTTATGTGCATAGAGCAAATGGAGAGAGGAGGGGAGAGTGGAGCTGTTCAGAAATAAGTGAATATAATGGGTTTTTAAAATCCAGTATGTTTCCAGAATTAACGGTGAAATCGACCACTTTTTCTGAAGTAACTGTTATAATCAGAGACAGTAGGAGGTGGCGTATGCCTCGCCATAGGCTATATGCTGCTGCCCTAAGATATCAAAGTCCTAATGTTTAGCAGCAGAAGTAAAATGGTGAAACTCACGCTTTCCCACAGCTTTCAAGAATGCCAAAGTATATATTTGTTTTGATGGTTATGCCTGAACAGCAGCAGGTTCGCGGTATGTTTATATATGCAATTTTCATTACTCTTGGAATAAAGTATATCTCATGTTCGTAATTTTGGCCCAAAGTACTTTTTTAATAGGAGTGGTATGTCTGTAGCTTAGCCTGCTGAGTGTTAGCTCTTTCGCCCAGCTCTGGCCTCATTGCGAAGCAATGTGATTCACAAATCAATTCACTTTACGGGACAGATTCAAGAGGAGCATCAGGTTACTAACTTGGTCATCTCCAGCCTTTTGTATCATTTTTTTAAAAAAATGAGAACTCTATTCCAGTGTCTGTTCCAGATGCAAAGAAATGTTTTGAGGCCCCTACTGATTTCAATGCCACAAATTCCTAAAGCAATATAATTATCTCTGTAGTCATAGAACCAAACACTGTACATGTTTATGTTAGGTTAGGTTAGGTTAGGTTTTGAGGGCAAAGGTTCCAAGGGAGCTGACTGGTTTTATAAATGCAGGCTTCTGATCTATTGAACCAGGTAGAAAAGATGGCAATGAACAAGGGGCGCGGGAGAAACATTGTAACAGACCGAATAATAACAGGAAGAATAAAACATAACCAGTTCTCCTGGTTTGCTTGGTTTTCTTAAAAGGCAAAGTTCATGAATTTCAGTAGGAACAAATGCAAGTTTCTGCACTTAAACGGGAGTAACCAGATGCCCAAATATAGGATGGGAGACATGTGGCTTGACAACAGTGCATGTGAAAAGTGTATTAGTAGATGAGAAGCTTAATATGCTTCAACAGGTTGATACAGCAGCAAAAAAATGATAATGCAATTCTAGGCTGCATCAACAGAAGTACAGTGTCCAGATCAAGGGAAGTAATAGTATCCTAATCTCCCTTGGTCAAGCCACACCTCGAGTCCTGTGTTCAGTTCCGGGCACCACAATGTAAGAAGGATTGTGTGCAGAGAAGGTCAATCAATATGATATAGGGTCTGGAAACCAAGCCTTATGAGCAGAGGCGAACCACGGGGTTGGCCAGCTTGGCCCTGCCAAGAGCGCCCAGGGGGCCACAAAAATAATGCATCACTACTCTGGCTCAGGGTGGCTAGAAGCCACACACTCCCTGGACTGCTCCTCCACTGCTCTGGGTGGCCAGGTGAGATGTGCAGGGACCTCTGGTAAGGGCACACAAAGCAGGGGGCACCAATACAGCTCCTTGCCAAGGGTGCAAGGGAGCCTAGGTATGCCTCTGCTTGTGAGGAATTGTTTTCAGAGCTCTCTGGGAAGAGGGGGTGATTGTTAAATCACTCTAGGAATTGTAGCTCGGTGAAGGGAATGGGGGTCTCCCAGCAACTCTCACTAGCCTTGCCAAACTACACTTGCCATGGTCTTTGGGGGAAGCCATGACTGTTTAAAGTTGTATGAAATTACTTTCCATGTATAGGGTTGATGGGGTCTTATACACTAATAGTGAACTCATTCTTCAAGTGCCTTTTGTTATGTAGCCCATACAGCACCATCCACACACAAGAGGGAACTGTGAACTTAGAGTAACCTCAAGGTCTGCAGCACTCCCCCAAAAATCTTTAGGGGGGGAACCCTCAAGGGGGACCAAGGCCCAAAACAGCCCAATGTGGACTGGTCACAAAAGGCTCAGAAATAGCTTAAACATGTCCAATTTCTTTGCAATAAAAGCTCAACAACTTTGCGGAAAAACCTCAAAAACTTTTCTATCTGGATTTTCTATTTTTGAAATATGGCAGCCCTAGCAGATTGTCTCTTGGGGTGGAAAGAGAAAATCAGAGGGAATGCAGAATGGAACGAAGTGCCCTGCAAAAGGGGATAGATGGCTGGAACATTTAGTAGGAGCACCCCACACTGCAACATTTCCTTCAGGACCTGCTTATCAATTCCTATAAATCAAGACCAATAGAGCTTCCTTGTTCAGAGGCAGCATTGCTCTCAATTCAAGATGCTGGGAACTTCCAGAAGTATTTGGCTGGTTAGTGCTGGAAACAGAATACAGGGCCTTTGGTCTCATTTGGCAAGGATCTTGTTCTTCTTCTTGCGTTATACTTCAGCATTGTCCAACCTTAGCCAGCACCATGGTGATGGGAGTTGTCCAAAACAACTCGAGGGCACCAGGTTGGGGAAGGTTGTTATCATCTATTATACAGGCAAATATAGTCAAAACCCCAGAGAAGAAAAATGAACCTGTGCTTAATAGGGCACAAGTTTCTTGCATTGCCTGGACACTTTATCTTCCTTCATTTGAAATTTAAATCATTATTATGTGTAATTGTGCTGAAACAAATGTACAAAGAGACAGACTGGAATAAAAAAAAACCAGTGTGCATCGTTTTTGAATGAGAAGCTAAATGACAGATAAATATCTGGGTAGTAAAGATAGAAATCTGTACTGAGTTTTTTGTGGACTTAAAAATCCAGTTAAAGGAATGCCTGATAAGGGAGAAATTTCTAAGCATACAGGTAAATGCTGTAGGACAGCTCTACAAAACCAATCCAGTGGCAGCTCTCTCATATTTATAGGTATCCCGTTTGTCATTCAATAATCAAATAGCTCTGACTGGTCAAAGTCTGCCTTTGTCCAGTTGTGACCTCCATGTTCCTGTGAGGGACATCTTTGTCTCACTTTTCTTTGGTCACCGAGTTCATGTACATCAATAGGCTGAGACTCACAGTCCATTAACAAGCGTTTTCAGCTCAGCCCCGGGCCACCCAGAAGCCCTGGTGCATGTTCTCACTGAATGGCTTCACTGGTGGCCCATTCAAATGCTCTAATGTCAGGGGGGAAAGACTTGAATGGAGGAGCCAATGTACACCATTGCTCAGGCAAAGTGACTGCAGGTTTCAACAAAGCCTCCCCTGTGGCGATGTTAAGCAGAGTTATCAATAGTGCAGAGGCAGAGGAAGAACTAATGCTCCAATCATGCCATCAACAGGTGGCCCAGATGCAGCCACTTCAGAGCAAAAACTGCAGGCCAACATTTATGGGTAATTCTATCCTCTTTCCAGTTCCAGCATACAGATGTCCTCTGCCTGCCGGCCTCCCTCCCTCCCTCCTTCTCCCACATTCTGTCAGCCTCCTTGAACTGAATCCCTAAAGACTTTTTTGTTTCTCTGGCTATTCACGCCGACAGTAGAGAAACACACTCATCTAGTTATCAGGGAAGACCAATTAATTTTTTTAAAAAAATGGACCTGAGTTATTTGTTTACTCCTCCACTATTTTTTGAAAGCTCATTTTGTTGCTATTTTATAGTGTGTGTGTGTGTGTGTGTGTTTCCTGCAACACAATGGTGCTTATTCTTAAACCAATTAAGACAGCAGAAGCAAACTCCATTTTATTTCTGCAGCCATGATGGTGCTATGCTTTAGGTAAAATTAAAAGTGAAATTGCACATATGCATAGCATTCCTTTCCTTTCCTTTCCTTTTTTAAAGCAGGGCTTGCAAACTGTTTTGTTATTGTTGTTACTCTAACATACCAGGAATGTAGTAGTTGCAAAGCATGGAATAGTGGTGGAAAGATAAATGTTAATTATATGGTTCACAGCGGAAGTAATACACATGGCCGCCTAAAAAGCAGGTGCCCTAAAACCATTCATACCAGGGCCTAAAATTATCCACACACACACACACACACACACACACACAAACTGATACTACAGTGGAAGATCATACAGGAGAATGTTGCAGTAGTCGAGGTGCAACTCAGTCAAAGCACAAACGATAGTTTTCTTAGCAGGTCTGTAGTTACACAATTTTGCACACGTAGAAGCATCTTGGCTTGGTGATAGATTAAACACTGGGAAGTGGGCCTGCAGTGCTCATGCCTGATCAATAAGGCCGAGAATATACAAGGAGAATATATGAAGAGTATGTAATGAGAGAAAGACTTGAGTGTGGAAAAAGAGAAGATCAGCCTTGAACTTAGGGACTGTCTGTACAGGGTTTTCTTGCACCCACCCTATGGAACGCCCTCCTGTCAGATGTCAAGGAAATAAACAACTATGCCTTTTTAGAAGACATCTGAAAGGCAACCCCATACAGGGAGGTTTTTGATGTTTTGCTGTGGTTTTATAATTTGTTGGAAGCCGCCTAGAGTGGCTGGGGGCAACCCAGTCAGATGGGTGGCGTATAATAATAATAATAATAATAATAATAATATCCCAACTTGATTCCTCAAATCATCTGTAGGAGCATCTTTGGTTGTTCCCCAAGTTGGTGAGTCTTCCTTGCTATCGGTCCAGTCTTCAGGAATGCTCTTTCACCAGAAATTCAGCAGCTTAAATATTATTTTATTCTGTATTTGCTGAAAACCCCTCTATGCTGCCAGGCTTATGCAGACAATTAAAGGGGGGGGAATCAGTTACAAGTGACCACTGATCTGTGATTTAGTTTTTTATGCAGTTTTAATGTGTGTGCGTGTGTAGATATTTGTTGTACACTACTTTGGTATTTATGAAGTTATGATGTGTAAGTAGTTTTATTATAATAATTTACAATAATGTAAGGTTTGGATGGTGATTAAACATCCAAGTGGAAATATCAGCCAGGCAGATGGGAAAGCCATGTGAGGAAAGCCATGGGAAAGAGTGGGATTGGGAAGCTGTGCCCCCCCCCACCTTTTTTGTTGTTTTTTTAAACTTACTATTTATTCAGAATATGTATATACCGCTTAACATAAATCTGCAGCTGATTTACAGAAAAAGAATCAAAGTACAGTAAGATATGCACAAAGTTCAGAATACAATTAATACATGCCCCCCCCCACCCGAGATGCTGCTAGACTCCAGCTCCTGTCAGCACAGGCAATAGCCAGCTGTGGCAATTTTCTTCTGTCCAGGGGGAAAATCTAAGCCTGGTCTTCTGTGTAACAGACACTGTCACTGACAGCCAAGTTTTTCACCTCAGTTCCCTCTGCAACTGCCACATTAAGAGGGAGTGTTAAGCCCCTTTCATATCAGCACACAGGGAATTGAAGGTTCAAGGATGGGTCTTGAGGCAAAAGGCAAATTCATTTCCTTCCTTCCTTTGTAGAACTTGAGCATTAGAGGGGGGGGGAGATAAATGAGGTTTATGATATATATTTTTTTAAAAAAAACCTTATAAAATACTAGCATTGCAAATAAAAATAAAAATATTGCAGAGCTGAGAAACCCTAATTAAATCATGATTACCTGAATCAACAAGGCTAGAATTAGGTGGCGAGCAAAATGGGCCTCCTAAATGAGTGAAAGATGCTCAAATGAACAGATATATATACCCATTTTTTTCATTTGAAGGAGATAAATTTCAAAGAAAAACAGGACATTTTACAAAATATCCAACTACATGAAAGGATTCAATGAACTGTATATCCAGAATACATACAACACAACTTTTGCAAAAAAAAAAAAAAAATTGATTCAACATAGTTTGCTGTCATCAAAGCAAAATAATTTTAGCAACAGCCGATAAAACTCCATCAAATACTAACAAAAACAATTTGTATGAAACATATATATGAACACATAAACATATTATCAAAGCCTAAATTATACAACAGTGTATCCGGTCCACATTTGAGCATGGTAAAAGTGTCAGTACAGTGGTACCTCGACTTACGAATTACTCGACATACGAATTTTTCGACTTGCGAATGAAAAAAGTGCCCGCACACCTACAAATTTTTCGACATCCGAAAGACATCTGTTGGCGGTTTTAGATGGGGTTTATTTGACTTACGAATTTTAGATGTGGTTTACTCTTCTTACGAATTTTAGATACGGTTTACTCGACTTACGAATTTTTCTGAATTTTTCGTTTCCAATGCATTCCTATGGGGAAATCGCTTTTTTCGACTTACGAATTTTTCGACCTACAAATGTGCATTCGGAACGGATTAAATTCGTAAGTCAAGGTACCACTGTATAAAAAACAGCATTCACTGTGAACACAACTTGCTTAACTAATCTATCATCACAAAAATAGGTGTCTTTTATTCCTGTTTTAGTAAGTTCAATTGTGTTGCACGGGAGTGAGGAAAAATGGGCTCTAGCGCCTGTTCCTGTGTCTCTGGAACCAGCCCTAATTGGTGTAGGAGTGGGAATATCTGCCACATGCAGTTGGTGGCAGTTGTAACATACCAGCGACTTGATGGCCACAGACTCCCTATCCATGGTGTAGAGCCATGGTTCCCAACGTGGCGCACACGCCCCACATGGGGGCAATTTGATTTTTAAGGGGGGCAATTTGAGAATGGGTTATTAACAGTTAATGGCCTTTTAGGCTTTCTTCACGTGAATAGTTCACTTTTTGAATAATAAGAATTATATGTCGGGGGGGCATCAGGGTTTTAGAAATGTTTAGGTGGGGCATGGCCAAAAAAAGGTTGGGAACCACTGGTGTAGAGGAAGAATAGCGAGGAGCCGAGAACAGATCCCTGGGGAATTTCAACAGATAGAAGTGGTTTTGTTGTCAACCAAGAAACTGATAGAGGAGGAAGAGGAGGAGGAGGAGGAGGAGAGGCAGAATTGAAAATCTGCATATTGTCTTTATCAGGTGTAAGAATTTTTCCATGCTGAAGGTAATATATGAAGCAAAGAATTTCTTCATTTTTACTTTCCATTTCAAAAAGATGGAATCTTTAGAAAGCTAGTTATTATTCCTAAGGCCCATTGAAATTGCATTTGTGACTTCAGAATGGATTTCTTTAAAATAAAATAAAAAGTAGTACAGTGAATTGACAGGAAAGCAGCTGCACAGCAACAAATGAGAGTGAAAATTAATAAGAGACCAAGGCAAAAGAAAGACTATTGGTTTTGCACAACCACAGCAAATTGGCTGGATTTAGAAGAACACACTTTGATCTTTCCTACACTAATTACTGCTCCATGTTTGAAGGTTTTGTGCATTCATTGCCCTTCATAGAAAAATGAAACTACTCTAAAGCACGGCTGCAATACAAATGAAAAGGTGACATCCAACAAATAAAGTGTGGCAGAGGTCACCCAGCACAATAACTGTATAATGAAACTTTAAAATACCCTTTATATACAAACAATGACATATTTGCTGCACTTCTGAATAAAGAATTAACATTAAATGGAGTGAGAGTGTTCGAAGGTAATGAAAAAGTAATTGCACAGGAGACTGCTGAAGGAAAACTATGAATCAAGTGTTTTGGAGACAACACGCGTAAGTCAAATCTGTTAAATGTTACTGACGTTGGAACATTCTTTTTATTATGGCTGCAGCTGCAGCATGTACGGCTTTGACTTAGAAAATGGAGGTGGGAGAATACCATATACTGGTATCCCATCCAAGCACCCAGACCAGACTTGGACCTGCTTAGCTTCAGCAACATTCCTGCTTGCTTTAGAAAGCACAGGCTCTGCACACAGAAGGTCCTTCTGTGTAATGTTTGTAAATATCTTCTCACTGATTCCTTGCAGTAACTCAGAATTGACTCCAGGCAGGGAAATCTTGTAAGCTGAACACATGAAGCTGTCTTGTCCCAAGTGAAACCGTTGATCCATCGACTCAGTACATGGGAAGGGTTGTAGCTCATTGGTGGAGAAACTCTGGACATCTGGGAACATCTCCTGCCTGAAACCTTCGAGAGCTGCTGCCAGTCAGTATAGATGGTTCTATGCTAGATGGGCCAATGGTCCAGCACAGTATATTCCCCTATGTTCCCATGCCCTTCTATAGGGATATCCAGTTTGGTACCCTCCTAGGCCAGAGTTCTTATACTAAAGGCCCTTAACAATGAGGGTCCAGGATATCTTAAGGATCCCCTGGTCCATTATCTCCTAGCTCGATCACTGAGATCTTCGGGGGAGTCTCTATTATTGCCCCCTCTCCATGGCTCAGATGCATGGCTTGCTATATACTACGAGCTATGCATTCAGTGCAGTGGTGCCAAGTCTGTGGAACTCCAACCCACTTGCGATTAGACAGGCACCCTTCTTGCTGAACTTCAGGCTCATGAGAAAGACTTTATTATCCCAGTAGGCATTTTCAGGTAGCATTTGATATTAAGATTATTGCTTTGTTGTTGTTGTTGTTCAGTCGTTCAGTCGTGTCCGACTCTTCGTGACCCCATGGACCAGAGTACGCCAGGCATGCCTATCCTTCATTGCCTCTCGCAGTTTGGCCAAACTCATGTTAGTAGCTTCAAGAACACTGTCCAACCATCTCATCCTCTGTCGTCCCCTTCTCCTTGTGCCCTCCATCTTTCCCAACATCAGGGTCTTTTCTAGGGATTCTTCTCTTCTCATGAGGTGGCCAAAGTACTGGAGCCTCAACTTCAGGATCTGTCCTTCTAGTGAGTACTCAGGGCTGATTTCTTTGAGAATGGATAGGTTTGATCTTCTTGCAGTCCACGGGACTCTCAAGAGTCTCCTCCAGCACCATAATTCAAAAGCATCAATTCTACGGCGATCAGCCTTCTTTATGGTCCAGCTCTCACTTCCGTACATTACTACTGGGAAAACCATAGCTTTAACTATACGGACTTTTGTCGGCAAGGTGATGTCTTTGCTTTTTAAGATGCTGTCTAGGTTTGTCATTGCTTTTCTCCCAAGAAGCAGGCGTCTTCTGATTTCGTGACTGCTGTCACCATCTGCAGTGATCATGGAACCCAAGAAAGTGAAATCTCTCACTGCCTCCATTTCTTCCCCTTCTATTTGCCAGGAGGTGATGGGACCAGTGGCCATGATCTTAGTTTTTTTGATGTTGAGCTTCAGACCATATTTTGCGCTCTCTTCTTTCACCCTGATTAAAAGGTTCTTCAATTCTTCCTCACTTTCTGCCATCAAGGTAGTATCATCAGCATATCTGAGGTTGTTGATATTTTTTCCGGCAATCTTAATTCCGGTTGGGGATTCATCCAGTCCAGCCTTTCGCATGATGTATTCTGCATATAAGTTAAATAAGCAGGGAGACAATATACAGCCTTGCCGTACTCCTTTCCCAATTTTGAACCAATCAGTTGTTCCATATCCAGTTCTAACTGTAGCTTCTTGTCCCACATAGAGATTTCTCAGGAGGCAAATGAGGTGATCCGGCACTCCCATTTCTTTAAGAACTTGCCATAGTTTGCTGTGGTCGACACAGTCAAATGCTTTTGCATAATCAATGAAGCAGAAGTAGATGTTTTTCTGGAACTCTCTGGCTTTCTCCATAATCCAGCGCATGTTTGCAATTTGGTCTCTGGTTCCTCTGCCCCTTCGAAATCCAGCTTGCACTTCTGGGAGTTCTCGGTCCACATACTGCTTAAGCCTGCCTTGTAGAATTTTAAGCATAACCTTGCTAGCGTGTGAAATGAGTGCAATTGTGCGGTAATTGGAGCATTCTTTGGCACTGCCCTTCTTTGGGATTGGGATGTAGACTGATCTTCTCCAATCCTCTGGCCACTGCTGAGTTTTCCAAACTTGCTGGCATATTGAGTGCAGCACCTTAACAGCATCCTCTTTTAAAATTTTAAATAGTTCAGCTGGAATATCATCACTTCCACTGGCCTTGTTGTTAGCAAGGCTTTCTAAGGCCCATTTGACTTCACTCTCCAGGATGTCTGGCTCAAGGTCAGCAACCACATTTCCTGGGGTGTATGAGACCTCCATATCTTTCTGGTATAATTCCTCTGTGTATTCTTGCCACCTCTTCTTGATGTCTTCTGCTTCTGTTAGGTCCTTTCCACTTTTGTCCTTAATTGTGGTAATCTTTGTACGAAATGTTCCTTTCATATCTCCAATTTTCTTGAATAAATCTCTGGTTTTTCCCATTCTGTTATTTTCCTCTATTTCTTTGCATTGCTCGTTTAGAAAGGCCCTCTTGTCTCTCCTTGCTATTCTTTGGAAATCTGCATTCAATTTCCTGTATCTTTCACGATCTCCTTCGCATTTTGCTTGTCTTCTCTCCCCCGCTATTTGTAAGGCCTCATTGGTCAGCCACTTTGCTTTCTTGCATTTCTTTTTCATTGGGATGGTTTTCGTTGCTGTCTCCTGTATAATGTTACGAGCCTCCATCCACAGTTCTTCAGGTACTCTATCCACCAAATCTAAATCCTTGAACCTGTTCTTCACTTCAACTGTGTATTCATAAGGAATTTGATTTAGATTGAATCTTACTGGCCCAGTGGTTTTTCCTACTTTCTTCAGTTTAAGCTGGAATTTTGCTATAAGAAGCTGATGATCTGAGCCACAGTCAGCTCCAGGTCTTGTTTTTGCTGAGTGTATAGAGCTTCTCCATCTTTGGCTGCAGAGAATATAATCAATCTGATTTCGATGTTGCCCATCTGGTGATGTCCATGTGTAGAGTCGTCTCTTGTGTTGTTGGAAAAGAGTGTTTGTGATGACCAGCTTGTTCTCTTGACAGAACTCTATTAGCCTTTGCCCTGCTTCATTTTGATCTCCAAGGCCAAACTTGCCAGTTGTTCCTTTTATCTCTTGACTTCCTACTTTAGCATTCCAATCCCCTATAATGAGAAGAACATCCTTCTTTGGTGTCATTTCTATAAGGTGTTGTAAGTCTTCATAGAATTGATCAATTTCGGTTTCTTCAGCACTGGTAGTTGGTGCATAAACTTGGATTACTGTGATGTTAAAAGGACTGCCTTGGATTCGTATCGAGATCATTCTATCATTTTTGAAGTTGCATCCCAGTACAGCTTTCGCCACTCTTTTGTTGACTATGAGGGCCACTCCATTTCTTTTACGGGATTCCTGCCCACAGTAGTAGATATGATAGTCATCTGAACTGAATTCGCCCATTCCTGTCCATTTTAGTTCACTGATGCCTAGGATGTCAATGTTTATTCTTGCCATCTCATTTTTGACCACATCCAGCTTACCAAGGTTCATGGTTCTTACATTCCAGGTTCCTATGCAATACTTTTCTTTACAGCATTGGACTTTCCTTTCGCTTCCAGGCATATCCGCAACTGAGCGTCCTTTCGGCTTTGGCCCAGCCGCTTCATCAGCTCTGGATCTACTTGTACTTGTCCTCCGCTCTTCCCCAGTAGCAAGTTGGACGCCTTCCGACCTGAGGGGCTCATCTTCCAGCGTCATATCTTTTATATGCCTGTTGTCTTTGTCCATGGAGTTTTCTTGGCAGGGATACTGGAGCGGCTTGCCAGTTCCTTCTCCAGGTGGATCACGTTTGGTCCAAACTCTCCGCTATGACCTGTCCATCTTGACCTGTCCATAGCTTGCCTGAGTAATTCAAGCCCCTTCATGGATCACTGCCTTGTCGTGGCGAAGGGGCTTGAATTACTGTCCCTATTTTCTGTGGATTGTTTTTATGTGCACTGCTCAGAAATAAGCAGTATATAAAAGTCTTAAGTAAATTAAATACATCACATCCCCGACCATTCGCCATGCTGGCTGCAGCTGATGGCAGTTGAATTCCACAATAATATGGAGACTGCCATGTTGGCCTATGTGGAGAACTAGCCCAAAGCCAGGACTAAGCAAGGTAGGGGTTAAATTTTGTGTCAGTTAGAACCCAAAGGGGCGGGCTCAGCCTGGGTATAAAAAAAACCCCTCCCTGTGGTCAGTTAGAGAGAGAGTTGGTGGGAGAAGTAAGTTGAGCACAGAGTGAGTCAGGAGTGAGAACTGGGTCTAAGAGTCTGAGGTGTAGCATTGGTGGAAGTTAACAGCGAGGATAACCAGTTATTGTGAAACGTGTTGTTATTGTTAATTAGTTGACTGTTAGAGGTAATAGGCCGGTATCATCTAGCGGTAATAGGCCGGTATAGGACCATCTTTATAAGCTTATTGAACACTGTTTATTTGTCAGAAACCACAAGCTTTTGTACATAATAAACAACTTCTTTATTCACATAAACCTTGTCTGTGGTAAATAAAGCAAGTAGGTTCCAGTTAGCAGTCTGGTAGGTTGCAGCTGGGGACCGTTTGTCGTTGGTGCTGCACTCATAGACCGTGAAACGTCTGGGGGTGCTGTACAGGGTTGAAGTGCCCGCGACAGCCACCCGTGGTCACAACCATAACTGAAACCATTTCCACATAAATCATTATGTGATCTAAAAAAAATAAAGAGGCAAATGTTTTTGATACCAATAGCAGCAACAAACCCCCAGTCCAAGCCCAGCCCAAGAGTCCCAAGTGAAGTTTAACATAAGAAGATAAGAGCCTGCTGGATCAGGCCAATGACCCATCCAGTCCAGCAGATGCCAATGGGGAACCCGCAAGCAGGATCCCAGCACAAGAGCCCTCTCTCTTCCTGCAATTTCCAGCAACTGGTTTTCAAAAGCATTAGCAGAGCATAACCATCATGGCTAGCAGTCTTCACCAACCCTCTCCTCCATGAATTTGTCTAATAGATTTTCTTTTTCTTTGTCTTCATTTGTTTGGACTTTTATACCCTGTGCTGAAATTAAACTTAACATTTACAATGTAAATGTCCTAAAAATGTTTCCTTTACTGGCCATGGAGCAGAGGCAGCTTTGAGGTCATTTAGGTGACTATCAGCATTCACTGACGTATCTCTTGATTTTTAGAAGGTTCACTAAATTCACCTGGGATTGTCAGCATTTACCGGTGAATGACATCACTCACCAAATTTTGGAAATTCACCATACAAAGGGAGTAAGACATAGTTTGGTGTGTTTAGTCCTGGAGAATAAGAGAGACATACAGGTAAAACGATGTTTCTTATCAAATCAATGTCTGTAAGAATACTCAAGATGTCAAATAGCACAATTATTACCTCCTAAAGGGCCAATTTTAATCAGCATGGACAAATTTTAATTGATAGGGTTGAATGTTAAGGGCACACTTGTGTATTTTTCGAGGCTAATTGGATTGTAGTGTGTTACTGTAATGGGGAAAAGATAATGTTAAAGATGGCCTTTATGTCTAACACTGAGTGGTATTTTGTTCATAAAACTGTACATTATCCCACTTCATTCAATATATTTTAAAAGGTATCCATAGTAAGGGTTTGGTGATATGCAAATTTCATTAAATGTAATTGTCACAGAGCAAAGCATCTCCTCTCCCTCTGAAAAAAATCCGTGGTCTGCCATGGGCACTTTTTCCTACCATGTGGCAAGGTGAGGAAGGTTCTTACTATCTGTGGCCTACATAGTGAGCTAGCACATTAGGGACAGGGCTGTACTTGGTTTGTTCTGCTGAATATACTCCTGTCTGTTAAGGGGGGAGGGAGAAACCTCCTCAAGTTAGCACCTTTTCCAGATGACCAAGCATCTAGTACTGTTTCTTTCGTACAAGCTGGACTGGCAAACACTTCATGAACCTTTCTGATTGGGCACTGACCCCTTTACCCCTCCAACCTCCCCCATTCTAAGAAGCAAATTTTAAAACAGAGAGCTGGGGTGTGCCTTTTGTCTCCATCTGCCTGAAGATGTCTGTCTGTCACAGAACATGAAATCTCATTAAGTGAGATGCAGTCCATTAAGTGCTGAAAACCAACCTAGTATAGGATCACTTAATGCTATCTTGTGTTTTTAGTGCAACCTACTACATACACAGTGGGGCAGCGTGGGAGGACCACAGGAGCAGTTGCCCCAGGTGCAAAATTGTTAGGGGCGCAAAATCTCAACACCCAGTGCTGCCTCAATACAGCTGTGTGCTTCTGTTGCTGGACTCCATTGAAAACAGCTTCTCCATGCGAACCAGGAAATGACTTCTCCAGACAATGGAATGACTCTTCTTTTCTTATTTCTGTGGCTGTGATCTTCTGGATCACACGAACACCATCAGGCAGTTGAATGTGCATGCATGTTCCATCTGCCTCCTGCATTGTTTTTGCTGTTTTAGCAGCACCCAAGTGATGTCTCTGTGGCACAAGCCTAGGCAGTGTATATGAAGGTCCTCGGCTTTCCAGACAATAAGATCTCTCTCCCTCACCCCAGCCTTGCTAATATGGTCCAAAGGAAAGCAGAAAAATACATCTGGAACCAGCTTGGCTGCAGGAGTTGCCAGAAGGGAACTTACAAGATGCCATCCAACTGTCATAGGGACCCCACTCTGGATTTGTGTAGGGTTTACTCCTTAGTCTTTTCTTCTCCCGAAGATATCCTGCAAGGAAGCGAGTCTCAACAGGATACAAAACAACATTCTGTGCATATAACAGAATCACATACACTTCCACTTACAATAGGGAAGGATATTGTTTCTCCCATAGCTGTAGCCTTTGATTCAAGCAAGAAATCAAACAGAATTCAAAAGTTGCTCTCAAACGTTGCTCTGGCTCTTTCTCCAGCTTGCTGCTTTACTTCTAGGTCACATCACAGCAACTCAACTCTAACTCTGGCTTTGTCCTTTTAACTAACTGGGAGTTGGGGGGGGACATCTCACACCCAGCCCAACAATCCTTTGCTCTTTTAATGGCCCATCATCTAGGTGACCTGACTAATATTTTAACACTTGCTGGATCATAACACTGACTATGCCTGTTGTGAACTGCTCTTGTGAACAGCCAGCACATTAATGACGCAATTGCCTTTCAGTGTTGTATGCATTTAATGGCCTTCTGACCTCAGTGTCTGCACCCCCTGCCCCTCATCAATGCTTATGCCATTACATAATGACATCATAGGGACACTTAACATTAACATCAACATCAACATACAAGATCAATCAGATGTTCAGGGTTTACAGCATTAACCTCCGTAGAAGGTCCTGTTTCTCCCGTAGCCACAATCTTGGATTCAAACAGGAATCAGGCCTGGTTCTCTCTCTGCCTTTCCAGCCTGCAGCCTTTGCATCCAAATTCTAGCTCATATCACTCAATTCTCCATTCTGGCCTTTTGTCTTTCTAACGAACAGACAATTGAGGGAGGGAGGCCCACCCATTTGCCTTCTGGCACGGAGCCACTCCCTATGTTATCTTAATGATTTATACTTAGTAGGCCATAACCAGGCTGAATCCATGCTGGATCCAGGTATCAGAAGAGTCTTGCGTACAGCCTACTTCCTCCCCGCCCCAACTCATAACAGCATGTACACATTACTAACCAAACTCTTATACAGGACCTTCTTTTGCCCTAGGTACACAGGTCAGGAAATTGATATCTGCTGAGGCAAAATATAATGTGTGAAGCAGCATTAAGAATTCAAGGACACTGGGCATGTTCTGTGTGATTCTGATCCATTATTCAATATTTAACATAATAATAGAATGCAGGTTAAATCTGAATAGGAGATAATGTCTTTATCTGGGTTCAGGAGTTTCTGCCTCCTGTGACACCTAATATTTAAAGTGCATTTCTCAATGTTGAATAATAAGAGGGAATCTCACTGCTTCTGCTCTGCACAGCTGACCTTTCCTTTCAATAGAAAGCTGCTCTACGATACTTTTCCAATATGCCAATATGCTACATTTTTGAATAAACAGGCTAATGAGGGACGCAACCTTAAACACACATGATTTGTTACAACTGCATCCCTATATTGTAGAGACTATACTGCAGAGGCAGCCCCCCATTTACACACACTCAATTTGTGTGCGACCATGTATACGTGCATCGTGTCGAACCCAGAAGTGACCTGGAAACGTCATAAAGATGTCACTGAAATGTCACTAACAGGGCAGAATGGGAGCAGAACCAATCCCCTGCTTCTGGGCTTTCTTCCTCTTGTGGGGTTCCCCGCTGGTGCCTCTCCGCCACTCCTCTGCATCCGGCCAGTCCATGACAAAGGTGAATTTGTTCATAAGAGGTTGGGGAGCTTCAGAATCTGATTTTTTCCCATGATTGTACCATTCAGATTTTGGTAAAGGAGACTGTGGAAAGAACAGTTAAAGAATTGTTATGCCATAGGCCTGCGTATTCCCAACTTCATGGAAATCTACACAGAGGCAGCTTCTCAAACCCAGACTTTCACCTTGCAATGTCCACTCAATCGCATGGACATTGAAGAGGCGGGGTCAGTGGTGTGCCACATGCTGGAGGCAGGGCCAGTGGCACAGCGCTGTTCTTCTCCGGTCATAGCATGGAACCCCCTTTGTGCCATTAGGAAGATGTCTTCTATCAAGTCAGACCATTGGTCTATGAAGCTCAGCACTGTCTATACCAGGGTTTCCCAACTTTGCGTCTCCAGCTGCTTTTGGACTACAATTCCTATCATCTCTGACCACTCGTCTTGCTAATAATAATAATAATAATAATAATAATAATAATAAATTTTTATTTATACCCCGCCCTTCCCAGCCACAAACCGGGCTCAGGGCGGCTAACACTAATTAAAATCACAGCAAAAACATAAACACAATCAATTTAAAATAACAGATTAAAATACAAATTTAAAAATTCAATATTAAAACTGCAGTCTCATTTTCAAATAACCCACCAATAAAAGAATAAATAAAGAAGCATAAATATCAAACAGAAACCAACCCAAAGGCCAGGTGGAACAGCTCCGTCTTGCAGGCCCTGCGGAAAGATGCCAAATCCCACAGGGCCCTGGTCTCTTGTAATAGACTGTTCCACCAAGTCGGGGCCAATACTGAGAAGGCCCTGGCCCTAGTTGAGGCCAACCTAGCATCTTTGTTGCTCGGGACCTCCAAAAGATTATTATTTGAGGACCTTAAGGTCCTACATGGGACATACCAGGAGAGGCGGTCCCTTAGGTACGAGGGTCCTAAGCCGCATAACTAGGAATGATGGGAGTTGTAGTCCAAAAACAGCTGGAGACCCAAGGTTGGGAAACACTGGTCTATAATGACCGACAGCAGCCACTAAGATTTCCAGGTGGGCTTCTCTCTGAGCCCTACCTGGAGATGCCAGGAACTGGACCTTATACCTTCTGCGTGCAAAACCCTTCCTAAGCAATGGCAACTTTCAACATTTAATTATAACTGTTTGGCTCAATACTGATTTACTAGCTGCCTTGATAGTTCAGGCAGAATGATGGTATAAACCCAGCCGATGGATAAATGCAATTAAATGGTGCTAGCACCCGTACTTTCCATTATAAAATATAAAAACTGCATTTTAACACCGGTTGTTACAATTCTAAAAGTTTTATTGTTGTTCAGATATACACATGGAATGAACATACACACAGAGAGTTCCTTATTCCAAGCAAGCACATAGTCTGGCCGCATATCCATAATTAAGACAATGATGCTTTAGTGGGCAAATCCCTTGCAAAATGGGAGCTGATAAGTATAGCAGTTACAGTGTATCTAATTCATTAATATATTGGTGTGAATTACACAGTGGCAACACAACATAATTGCCAGAAGAACCAAGCTCTTACTAAAACATATGTATTTAACCTTGGCATTATGAACCATTCAAATGCTGAATACAAAGCAACAGACTTATGTTTGAATTTTCATTGTCAGAGTATCTTAAACCTCTTCATTTCACAACTGACAGTGAAAGCATCAAGCGGTGGTTCAAAGCCCTTTTACCATTGACTCATTCATAACGCTCAGTAGCAGAAATCCTACATTTGTGATTTAAATTTCCTACACGGTGTATAATTGGCAATGCCACTTGATCCTTCTGGCACTGCCTTGCATTTTGTTCATCAGGCAATTCATTTCAATTTCATTTAGATATAGACTTTGGAAAAGGAAGAGATTTTTAAAATAATAATAATAATAATAATAATAATAATAATAATAATAATGAAGAAAAATAATGAAATAGCAAAAAGACTAGCTTTTGTATTACAAATAGTAACAAGCATTTTAAAAAGAGAGAGAGAGAGAGAAATGGAGGTTCACAATAACTGTGAAGAATCCATTTGTTTCAAGAGAGAATTTGCTACACTATATGTAGAAGAGTTGTGAAAGATCAAAACTAAGCAGCTTCGAGGTGGATTTGATTAGAGCATCCTTGGCCAACATGGTGCCCTCCAGATGTTTTGAACTAAAACTCCCATCAGGCCAGGCCAAAGGAGCTGACTTAGGGAAGTGAAAAAGACAAAGGGCATATATGCCATCTGGAAAAAGAGAATGAGGAACACTGGTTTACTAGTCTGCATTTTACTAGATGCTTTGAGGCATTCTTCCCCACCATGTCAAGACTATCACCAAGATGGTGCTTACAATAATGATTGTCTATTCCAGGGGTAGGCAACCTAAGGCCCATGGGCCACAAGCGGCCAACAGGGATCGTTTAACCAACCCACGAGCTGCCCCCAAACTGAGCCGCCCACTTGGCGAGTCCCCACACGCTGCGCTAAACCGGCATAGCGCAGCGCGGGGACTCGCTTCCGCAGTGCCAAAAATTGCATCTGCACATGGACAGACGCTGAAAATGGTGTCTGCACAGACGCAGATGCCGGAAATCGCGGGTGCCCACGGAGGGATCTCCACTGGAGTGAACCGGCCCAGGCGAGGTAAACCTTGCCAACCCCTGCTCTATTCCACCTGTTGTAAACAATATTATGGGTTGGGAGAGTCAGTCTGAATGAAAGCCTGGTTCCCCTTCCAAACCTGGGGTCCTATATCTATGAGGGTAGAATGCATAGGGGGGTTGTAAAGGCTTTTTTTGGTTGGCTAGCTAAGTACCAAAATTTTGCATAAGCTAAGAAGTTGCTCTGTGCCATAGAACAAATGGGTGGGCCCTTCCTCCACCCCTTCACCTTGCTGCTAGGTCAAACAATGGTGGGGGTGGGGAGAGAGAGAGAGCGCTGGAATAGCTGGAAAACATAAATAAGTTTGCTCTGTTCTAGACTGGGGGTTCCTTTGGAAATGATGAAGCAAGATCTGTTGGGGTGTTAATGCTGTGAGCCCCTCCATTCTATACTCAGGTTGTATATATGTATGCACAAAACCTTATATCCTACTTCATAGTCTCCACTGACCTTCACTCCACAGAAACCAAATCTTGGGTGAGCATTTAAAATGCTTGGAGTTTCTCATCGCTCGGAGATTTGGGTGGAACATCTTACAGAAAGGTGGCTTTTATATGAAGTGTATATGTTTTAACTTTTGTTTGCTTTGATAGTTTCATGAAGTACAAGTTATTTGTTTGTAAAATTGGGGACCCACCACAGACGAGCAGGAGAGTGTCTATTGCAAATTGGGGGAAATAGAAAATGCCACAGCTGTCGACATCTTTGACCTTGCACATATGTTCAGATATGTGCCCAGGCCTGTGTCTTGGCAAACAACAAAATAACAAGAGGGTGTGGCATGATGGCAGTGGCCTTTCTGAATGTTGGAGACAGCCACTGCTCACCACCTCACCTCACTGGTTCTTACAGGCTCCTCCCACCATTGCTTGTTCCACTAAGCCTGGCATAGTAGCACCAATTCAACTCAGCTTTGCACCTGCCACCTGCTGACTTGCTCTCCTGCACTCTCATCCTGGGTCCAATCCATGCTGTTGAATGAGGGATATAGCAATGCAGGGGGGGAGCAGTTACTGCTGCAGGTGTTGAGTGATTGGAAGGAAAGGGAACCCATGGGTGCTCTGGAGCCCACAAAAACATGCAGCTGTAATGGCATATGCCACAACCCCACAGGCAACTGATGCTTGAACACTCTGCATGGCTGCTGTAGATCACTATTAAAAGGATTCCTCTCTGTTGGGTTATGGCAGCCAGCAATTACTGAGGTTTTGCTAATTAATTCCAAAACTTAATAGCTGCCACATTTGTTCACCTTTTAGAGGATCTGTCACAATTATTATTAATTACTATTTATTACATGCATTTGTCGCTCTATACAAAATAAGAAGTCTCAAAGTGGTTTTACAAGGTAAAATACAGATAAAATCAATTATAAACCACGCATTTAACAATACAAAATCCCTAAAGTGCTCCTCAAACAACACAATAAGGACAATTCCCACCCTACCCTACTAAAAGATGAACACCATAGTTGAGGCAAACCCAACTACCAAAGGGTTGGGCAAATAAAAATGTCTTATTTGGGGGCCTAAAAACTGACAATGAAAGTGCCAGGTATGTTACCATGATGAAAGCATTCCACAAATGGCGGGGGGTGGCACCACTGAAAAGGCGTGTTCACACATGGCCACCCTCCACACCTCCCTCAGATGAGCTATATGAAGAAGAGCCCTGATGAAGGATCTGGGCTGGTTCATTGTTAATGGTTTCTGAGCTTGAAAGCCTACCAGAGTGGAGGCTGCATTCCTTTTAGTGAGAATAAAATAACAACAACATCACCATAACCATCAATGTGTATGGCACTTAATGGAGTACAAGAGGATATTGTCCGTTGAGGATGGAACTAGTCATTATAGAAGATTTCCTGCTGCCACCAAAAAGAGCAGCCCCATCTCTCACACATTGTCTAGTAAAAGATGGTGCATCACATGGCGTCATTGTTCCCAGGGTTTCCTCACCTCTGCTGCACTTTGCTGGCTGAAGCAGAGTAGGGGCAAAGAAACTTGAAACAGCATTGTGTATATGCAGTTTCTTTTACAAAATATAACCAGAGAGAGAGGAAAAAGAAGAGAGGCTGAGATCTGAGGCTACTGTTTTCCATGGCAGCCCTGCATTTCCAAGACTCCTCCTAATAACAAATTCAGTGAGTGAATACTGAGGTGCTTATAGCCAAAACGAGACCACAGAGGAACTCTGAGATTTCTAGAAGTACCCCAAAAAAGTCTTGAGAGAGAAGGAACCAATGGAAACAAAGAACAACCACACCACCCCAAATCAATTGAGTGAGGACTGAGCATGCTCTGTGACCATAGAGTACTGAGTGTGTGTTGCAGAAAACCACAATTTGGAGGAAGAGGAATGCATGGGAGAGGGCACATGAATGCCTGGCTGGAAACCTGAATATTCCATAATGTAGCATTTTGCTGTAACATCTTGTAACATCTAATTCCACCCTCAGAGATTGAACATTATTGTAACAGCCTGTACATTTTTTTATTCCTATATGAAAAGGAAAAATCTATTGTTGCATTTTTAGCTTGTCTAGGCCTGGCATTAGGTGTTAATATGGTTGGGTGAATATGGTTGGGTGCCTGCCAGGCCTCAGTATGACTCATTTCTGACACAACCCTGACAGCCCGTTGGAACCAATAGCAACATATGAGCTGGTCCTTCTGGCTGTTCCCTCACTGTGAGACATGAAGCTACAGGGAACCAGGCAGGGAGCCTTCTTAGTAGTGGCACCCGCTCTGTGGAACGTCCTCTCATCAGATGTCAATGAGATGATAGAACCTTTAGAAGACATCTGAAGGCAGCCCTGTTCAAGAACATTTGTAATGGTTGGTGTTTTATTGAGTTTTAATTTAGTTGGGAGCCACCCAGAGTGGCTGGGGCAACCCAGTCAGATGGGCGGCACATTTATTATTATTATTATTATTATTATTATTATTATTATTATTATTATTATTATTAGAAAGGGGTCAACTGAGCCTAGAAACCTACATTTTTCAAATGAAAGCTTGCAGACTAAGACTTCCCTACCTTTTTCACTGCCAGAAGATGGCAGGACAGGGTTCAGGAGCTTGCAGGAACTTGGGGGTAACCAGATCATATTAAGCTCCTGATATTATAATTCGTAGTGTGGAATTGGCCTCAGAACAATATGAGCTATAGCAAACCCAATTCTGAATCAAACTGAACCCCCATCACTAAGAACCACTAATTAGCTCAAGCAAAGGTATCCTGCCCTGCTGTATATACCATCAAAGGTTTGTTTAGGATTGGAGCCAAGACTAGCCCACCCATGATGGAAAGTGAGTCAACCACCTCAGACAGGCTCCATAGGGGCAGCAGATCTTTATTCCCATCCCTTGTTTCTGATGTAGAGCTTCGTTCACCCCTTCTTCCCCTTCAGGGAGGGTGAGCGCCATTTTGTGATTTGCCTCAGGTGCCAAAATGTCTTGGGCCAGCCCTGCTTGAAGCAATCAAACTTTGCAGAGAACTTTTAAAATAAATTGTAGTCTTTAATGCAAAATGGTTATCTATTTCACCGTTAAGGCATTTTCTGATTTGGAAAGAAATGAAAAATTGATATGCTCTTTTTCTTGCGTGTCTATAAATCTCAGAATGACAAACAATTCAGTCTTGGTTTGCTATCTTTTCTCTTAACCTTTCCCCCACAACTTCTGTATTCTGTATTGTATTCTGCTTGTAAAAGTGATACTTAGTTTTAAGTAGATTGCAATTTAAGTTTTAAAGAGCTGTAATAGATTTCCTTGGATGAACAAAGCAGTAGTTATCAAGGGCAATGCCTGTAGGGACTTTTGAGATGCAAGAACTGAGTAGACCTGTCTCTTTAGGTTTCATACAGATGGTTCTCATCTCTTTAAGATGGCAGCTGTGTAATTGAGATACAGCCAGTACAATTGGGGATTTTTAAGTGTAGGCAAAAGCAGGCAGTGCCAATATCCAAAACCAACAAACAAAGTGAAGTGAATCTCAAAAGGTGCTAAAACACTTCTATGCTGAAGCACTCCAGAAAGTTTGTTATATCTGATAAATGTTGAATATAACATAACTTTTTTTATCACAAGTAATGGTCACTTCGGAGTTCCTGTGAGATGCATTTTGCTAGACAACTGCACACAGTATTCCAAGTGTGGTGGTCATAAAGGTATTATGATATTAGCAAGTCTATTTTCAAATAAAGAATTAAATATAATGGCAGTTGACAGGGACATTTATGGTGCGAGATTTTTCATGCTGCATTTCCAAATTATCGAAGTTGTTGTAGAGAATTGATTTGCAATCCAATTTTAAAAAATTATTTGTCCCCCCCCGAAATGCGGCTGTTTTGTAGAATTTATCCCATTATCAGATCTAATATTTATCTTTATCATATGTTATTACTGAAATCATATTTCAAATGGATGTGGGATGTACTTACAGCAATGGGGCAACTGAATTTGGAAATGAAATACAGGGAGATATTTGAAGAGTGAAGGAACAGAATAACAGAATAGTTTCACATCTCTTCATATCCTAATGACTTCGTTAGAGCTTAAAATTAAGTGGCTTCTTTCTTGAATTATACATGCAGGTGCCTGAAATTATGCCCAGTGGTTCTGGCTTCAACTCTGAACTTCTCAGTCATGCCACAACACAAATGTTGTTTTTCAGCAATAGCCTACTAAGCTGGCAACACAAGCTTGATATGTTTCAAGAAATTGGAATTCATGAATATATAGTTGAATAAATAGCTGCCGATATATTTAGGGGGCAGGGAGAGTATCATGGATCAAAAAACGTTATCCATTGTGATGGGATATCCCCAATATTCATTTATATTATGAGGCAAATCAATTAAGACAATTTGCTATAATTAAAGGAAGAAAAAGTTAAAGCGTGGACAAGAAAGGAAAATGATTGTCAGTATGGTATCCTGGAAGTGACAGGTTTTTTTCATTAATAAAAATCTTAAGAATCTAGAATAGGTGTAATTATAATTTTCAAATCTAGTTGGAAGCAACTGGTTCCCAGTCATTCACTCCCTTTTTATTATCTACTTTTCTATAACAAGGATAGGATGCAGATTATAATTATTTTTAAAAGTCAATGCAGATTATAATTATTTTTTAAAGTCAATAAACAGATTATATAGCATTAGGGCTCTCTATAATAATAATAGTCTGCAACAAAACAAGAAATCCAAGAAATTTCAGATAACAAGAGAACTCTTGGTTATAACTTTGGCAGGTTAGTTCCTTTTTTTATAGCAAAAGATATAATTAAACAGCAATAAAAAGAGAATTAATGTCATCTGAAGACTTGATTGTGGCACGTGATTTTAGTGCCAAAGGACACATCACTCATGTTCACAGAATATCAACCAAGTCAGATACAAGTGATCTAAAAGGATTACAGAAATGTTGCTAAAATAATTTGTTCTGATATTGACTGCATTAAATGGGAAAGAATATGGAACAAGGTGCATATGAAATCAAGCCTGACAAAGATTCAAGAATCTCCTCTTAAAATAATCACAGGTGGCATTCTTCTCCAGGGATTTTATCATGCATTAACCCTAGTCCATCACAAAATGCTGGTGCTGGGGGGGGGGGGGACAACACATTTCTACTTATGGTGGGAGTGTCACCCAGTGGCAGCATTTGGAGAGATAATGTTCATATGAATTAATTTCATAATAAAACAAGAATTGATACCAATCCCTTTGTTAGCATTACTGGGAATATGAGATGGGCCAAATGAAGATGGCTTAGATAATGAATTGTGTCTATATTTATTGTTAGGTGCCAGATGACCATCACAAGAAACTGGAAATATTGAAAACAAAATAAAATAAAAAATTCTTTCCAGTAGCATCTTAGAGACCAACTAAGTTTGTTCTTGGTATGAGCTTTCGTGTGCATGCACACTTCTTCAGATATCTGAAGAAGATATCTGAAGAAGTGTGCAGATCTGAAGGTATCTGAAGAAGTGTGCATGCACACGAAAGCTCATACCAAGAACAAACTTAGTTGGTCTCTAAGGTGCTACTGGAAGGAATTTTTTTATTTTATTTTGTTTTGATTATGGCAGACCAACAGGGCTACCTGCCTGTAACTGGAAATATTCAGAGTGATTAAAATAATAATTTATGGTGTAGTCAAATCTAGTCCATAGTTATTGCTGAAAAAGTAACTCAAAAATTAAGGGATACTAGAGGACAAACATTTTCATTTTATTTTCATTTATGTGGCAAAAAAAATATTTTATACAATGACAATAACAATGATCAAATCTCTGCAGTGAAATATGCTACTTCTCGGCTTTAAGTGAGAATATCATAAGGCCTTGAGGACAGTATCCTGATATTTATAAATAAAATATACCTTTAAAATGTTACTACCCACCAACACCAGTAATAATATTTTTTCCCAGGCACTGTGAATGAAATTACTCTAATTAGGATTTTGTGTGCGTGATTAATTGTAATTTTCATTCAACTTTATTTCCATATCTTTATTCTTGTATTCCATTGAAGCATTTGTTCTTATTTAAATGAATAAAAAGATTGTTAAAAACCTGTCATGTAGGTAATGTTTAGTCAGAAGAAAAGCTGTCAAAAAGTTAAGAGGGGGAAACTGAAAGTGCCCTCTTCTGGCAGCTGGTAATAACTGCTAGTAAATTTGACTTAATTGTTGAAAGTTACTTCGTATAGTGTCATGTAACAGTACAGTCACCTTATTAGATAGAATTTACCAGTTAATTCTCACTAGGTGGATGAATATTATTATTTTTTGTAAATATAGCTAGCCTGCTGTACACATAAATGCCTACATGTATCTGGGGTTGGTGGAGGTGGGGAACAAAAGTATTTCTCCAACCATGTACAGTCGTACCTTGGAAGTCAAATGGAATCCATTCCAGAAGTCTGTTCAACTTCCGAAACATTTGACTTCCAAAGCGTGGTTTCCAATTGGCTGCAGGAAGCTCCTGAAGCCAATCAGAAGCTGTGGAAGCCCCGTTGGGCTTCCAAAAGAATGTTCGGAAACCAGAACACTCACTTCCAGGTTTCAATAATTTGGGAGCCAATTTGTTTGGGAGCCAAGGTGTTCAAGATCCAAGGTGCAACTGTAATACCTTACATCCCTTCATTCTGTCACTTACGTGGCTAGACTGGCTGTTGTCTGGATGGATAGCTACTATTATGAAGCTCTGAGCAAGACACGTAATAATGCACCGTTTTCAGATTTTACTACTATTAATGTGTACCAAATTTCAGCCTTCTGAAATTGTCTTACATTTTATGAAACAGTGAATAGGGAAAATGCAGGCAGTAATGTTTAAAACCAGGGCTAATTTGTGGTCTTCCAAGTGGGCTACAACTCTCAATGAACTCACATGAACCTGACTATTGGCTATAGTCAATGAAGGGGGTTGGAAGCCAACATTTGGAATGTCAGAGGTTAGTCACCCAGGAAAACAACTCTAGCGGCCCATAACAAGGTATTGAGCTTCTACAACATTCTCACACCATGTTCTTTAGCTAAATCAAATTTATTTCATAATATTTATACACTGCTTGATAAATAAATAAACCTCAAATAAGTAAGTAAATAAAACCTCAAAACGGTTTGCAAATATGATAAAACAGTAACATTTATCACTAAGAAAAAATAATAATTTAAAACCTTTTGAAAAGTTAAAAATAGTCAAATATGAAGGCAACTAGCATAGAATTATAGCATTTACTAAAATGCTTGGGATTCCCATATATATTCCATTTTGGATTGCTTAATGGTCACATAACAAACACCAATGATTTATGATATTTCATAACCTCAAGACGTGTGATTGCTCTTGATGCCTTGGGACGGTAGGGGAATCAAATAAAGGAATGGATGAATCCTGGCAAACTGGAAGTGCTGTGGGGGAGCTGTTCCCTAGTCTAGATAATTGGTCACTTGCCTGCTTTAAATGGGGTTGCATCACCTAAAGGAGCAGCTTTGTATCTGCAGGTGATCCTGGATCCATTTCTGTCACAAGAGGAGTTGACCTCAGTGGCTAGGAGTACCTTTCACCAGCTTTGGCTGGTAAGACACTTTTAGCCCTTTCTGAAGTGGGATAGCCTGTCCACTGTTGCCCATGCCCTGGTAACCTCCAGATTGGATTGCTGAAATGCACACTATCCATGGAATTGCCTCTGAAGTTGACCCGGAAGCTGCAGCTTGTGTAAAATACAGTGACTTAACTGGCGCATAATATTACCACTTTGTTACCCTGCTGTTGAAAGAACTGCACTGGCTGACAATTAGCTATCAGGAAGGAGTGGATGGACCTGTTAGTTTCGGTTTTCTTAGTTTCTCATTTTTCCTGTCTTAAATTCAGTTCACATTTTTAGTGTGACTTTCTCCCAATAAACATTATGGCAAAACAATTCCCCCCTAATGTAGTGCATTTTTGTATGTTGTTTTCACTAAAATGTTCATTTTTATGCACAGTTCATTAATTTTCTTGTACGCATTACTTTGCTTGAGAACTGCATCGCAAAATTCAGAGAAAACGCAAATTTCAAAGGATGGCTATGTCTTGGTTTGTGTATTGTTTTGCAAAATGTGAATTTGGTAAGTTTGCCTTGAGATATATTTGTTTTATTTCAGGTAGTAGCTAACAACCAACTCTCAAAGAGTGGTTGTTTAGGGACTTGGGAGATTAGATAAATAATATCTCAGATCTTAGGAGAAGCTCATTCTACACTTTTCTTAGTTCATCAGTATAACTCTTGAAATATGTTTCTTTTTTAATTACATGCTTGTAACTATGGCAACTATAAATATAATTACTCTCCGTTCTTAAGCTTCAACATAGTGATTTCCTTTCAGCAAAGAGCAGTAAAAATAATCCTTCTTTAGAACTCTGGACTTTTTCTCTCCTGAATATCCCTTAATTAGTATGCCATAGGATTAGATCCAGTTATAACTCTTTTGCAACTACAAGAAACCAAATAACTAATATTGAACAGATTTGGGGGAAGGGACAAGGAGGGGTGTGAAATCTCAAGTCTGCTGCTTAACCACTCTGGTAGGAATTTGCTGCCATCTTCAGGCTTTCAAGCAGAAACCAAAAACCAGCACCTTGACGGCCAATACAAGTAGTATATATTTTTCTATCATGTATAATAACAGTAAGACAACGGACAGTGATCCGGTATTTCTTGTACGTCTTCAGCAAATAACTGCAAAATAAATAGACAAATAAATAAACAAAAACCTGCATGGAAATGTATCACAGTCATCCATGAAATCAATATATCCACTATAAATGATAGTGGTACAATACAACATAACAATAATAATGTAACGTAACAGCATACCTCAATATACACTGAAAGCAATTTTCTATGGAGCAGTGTTCATAAGAATATGTAAACCTACTCTTCTCATCAGGTGCATTCCATTACAATCATGTATGAGCACAGTTAATGCAACACCACTCCTTGACCAAAGCTAAATAAAGCAACCAAGATGCAGGTCCGAATTCAATCCTTCCGGATGAAGCGTCCTAAACATAAAAATAAATTGAGATTCTTTTTGTCTTAATCTTTTCACAGAATCACATCTATTATTAGTGAATCTCCTGGCTAAGACTAATCATTGGGTAGAGATCTCTCTACTCTACTTACCCGTGCTAACGTAATAAATACATTGAACCGCATTACAGGTTCTTTGATTAAATTGATAAAGAGACATTGGCATATCCTGTGGAATATTCCTGGTTGGTTGTTCGGAATTTCCTCTCATAGGTCTTAGACGCACTAACAGTTTTAAGGATCTATTGGTGCACACTGACATTCACAATACTAAGACTGGTTTATATACTGGACCTCAGGGACATTTCAGATGTGGTAGATGCTCCTCCTGCCCATTTGCATTGCAAACTAAAGTGATTTACAATGACAAAACGAACTTTAGGTTTACGATTAATCACTTTAGCACGTGTCAAACAAAAGAGGTGGTGTATTTGATCAGATGTCCGTGTAATCTGTTATACGTTGGATCGGCTACACGGGCAGTAGGCACACGTATCAGTGAACACCGATCCTGTATTCGGAATGCGGTGGTAGAAGCTCCTCTTGTCGAACATTTTTTATCACAAAACCATAATGACACGGATTTACTCTTTACAGTTATATGGATCAACAGGAGATCCACTAACAATAGATGTGATTCTGTGAAAAGATTAAGACAAAAAGAATCTCAATTTATTTTTATGTTTAGGACGCTTCATCCAGAAGGATTGAATTCGGACCTGGATCTTGGTTGCTTTATTTAGCTTTGGTCAAGGAGTGATGTTGCATTAACTGTGCTCATACATGATTTTAATGGAATGTACCTGATGAGAAGAGTAGGTTTATTAGCTCCTGAAATCCTGAGAACTACCAGCAGTGGTTACATATTCTTATGAACACTGCTCTGTAGAAAATTGCTTTCAAAGTATATTGAGGTATGCTATTATGTTACATTATAATTGTTATGTTGTATTGTATCATTTATAGTAGATATATTGATTTCATGGATGACTGTGATACATTTCCATGCAGGTTTTTGTTTATTTATTTGTCTATTTATTTTGCAGTTATTTGCTGAAGAAGACGTACACGAAACAGTGTTAATACCGGATCACTGTCCGTTGTCTTACTGTTATTATAAATGATAGAAAAATATATACTACTTGCATTGGCCGTCGTGGTGCTTGTTTTTGGTTTATGCTTGAAGATTGCATCACAGAGGTTCTTTGGTTTTACTAATCTTCAGGCTTTCAGCAAAATGGATTTTGCAATCCCAAAAATGCACACTTTATTCTTCAGATTATCTTCTTCGAAGAGGATGAGCAAATGTAATTTTCCTACTCCCAAAACATAATAAAACAAGCAAGAATGAAACAGCAACCACAGCCATATGCCTTATTTCCATAGTTGGAATGACTCATATTTTGTGTATATGTTAGAGCAAATTTAATTCTAAGCATGCCATTCACAAAGCATTTCTGCAAGACACCTCCCACTGATTTCAGTCAACAGCAGCAGTGCTCAACAGATTGAGGCTCCCTGACAGTAAGCCCCATTAAATTCAGACTTTCTTCTGAGTAGCCATGGTTAGGATTTCAGCCTAAGCCCCTAAAGGTGGTAAATCAGCATAACTTTAGTACTCCAAAGAGTATTCATTAATGGTTCCTCGTCATCCTGGAAAAATGTGACATGGAGTGCCGCAGGGTTCTGTCCTGGGCCCATTGTTCAATGTCTTCATAAACGACTTGGATGAAGGAATTGAGGGGATGCTCATAAAATTCGCAGGTGACATCAAACTGGGAGGGGTAGCTAACGCCACAAAAGACGGAATCAGAATTCAAAATGACCTTAACAGATTGGAGAACTGGGCTCAAGCAAACAAAATGAATTTCAACAGGGGCAAATGTAAAGTTCTGCACTTAGGCAGAAAAACCAGATGCACAAATAGAGGATGGGGGACACCTGGCTTAGTAGGAATACATATGAAAAGGATCTAGGGGTCTTAGTGGACCACAAGCTTAACATGAGTCAGCAGTGTTATTCAGCAGCAAAAAGAAAAGAAAAGAAAAGCTAATGCTAATCTAGGCTGCATCAACAGAAGTATAGTGTCCAGATCAAGAGAAGTAATAGTACCACTTTATTCTGCCTTAGACCACACTTGGAATACTGTGTCCAATTCTGGGTAGTAGTAGTAGTAGTAATAATAATAATAATAATAATAATAATAATAATAATAATAATGATGATGATGATGATGTATACCCCACACATCTGGCTGGGTTTCCCCAGCCACTCTGGGTGGCTTCCAACAAAATATTAAAATACAATAGTCTATTAAATATTAAAAGCTTCCCTAAACATGGCTGCCTTCAGATGTCTTCTAAAAGTCTGGTAGTTGTTTTTCTCATTGACATCTGGTGGGAGGGCGTTCCACAGGGCGGGTGCCACTACCGAGAAGGCCCTCTGCCTGTAACTTGGCTTCTCACAGTGAGGAAACCGCCAGAAGGCCCTCGGCACTGGACCTCAGTGTATGGGCAGAATGATGGGGGTGGAGATCCTCCTTCAAATATACTGGACCGTGGGCGTTTAGGGGTTTAAATTCAGCACCAACACTTTGAATTGTGCTGAGAAACGTACTGGGAGCCAATGTTGGTCTTTTAAGACTGGTGTTCTGTAGTCTTGGTGACTGCTCCCAATCACCAGTCTAGTTGCTGCATTCTGGATTAGTTGTAGTTTCCGGGTCACCTTCAAAGGTAGCCCCAGATAGAGCGCATTGCAGTAGTCCAAGCGAGAGCATGCACCACTCTGGTGAGACAGTCTGCGGGCAGGTAGGGTCTCAGCCTGCATACCAGATGGAGCTGATAAACAGCTGCCCTTGGCACAGAATTGACCTGCGCCTCCATGGACAGCTGTGAGTCCAAAATGACTCGCAGGCTGCACACCTGGTCCTTCAGGGGCACAGTTACCCCATTCAGGACCAGGGAGTCCTCCACACCCACCCACCTCCTGTCCCCCAAAAACAGTACTTCTTGTCTTGTCAGGATTCAACCTCAATCTGTTAGCCACCATCCATCCTCCAACCACCTCCAGACACTCACACAGGACCTTCACCGTCTTCACTGGTTCTGATTTGAAGGAGAGGTAGAGCTGAGTATCATCCGCATACTGATGAAAACGCAGCCCAAATCCCCTGATGATCTCTCCCGGCGGCTGCATGTAGATGTTGAAAAGCACGGGGGAGAGGACAGAGCCCTGAGGCACCCCACAAGTGAGAGCCCAGGGGTCTGAACACTCATCCCCCACCACCACTTTCAGAACACAACCCCTCTAGACCAGGGGTGGCCAACTCCCAAGAGACTGCGATCTACTCACAGAGTTAAAAACTGGCAGTGATCTACCCCCTTTTTGGAGGGTTCAGGTCAAAGTTGTTGAGTTTTTTCAGAGAGGAGGTAAAATGTTGAGTTTTAGGGGAGCCATAGTTGTTCAGCTTCTTTGGGGGGAACCAATGATCTACCAGTGATCTACCGCCGACGTCCAGTGATCTAGCAGTAGATCACGATCTACCTGTTGGACATGACTGCTCTAGACGGTCCAGAAGGATGCTATGGTCAATGGTGTCCAAAGCCGCTGAGAGATCCAGCAGAACTAGGAAACAGCTCTCACCTTTGTACCTAGCCCGCCAGAGATCATCAACCAGTGCAACCAAGGCAGTTTCAGTCCCATGATGAGGCCTGAATCCCGACTGGAAGGGATCCAAATGGTCCACTTCTTCCAGGAGTTGTTCAGCAACCACTCGCTCAATCACCTTGCCCAACAATGGAAGATTTGAGACTGGGCGATAGTTGGCCATATTGGCCGCATCTAAAGATGGTTTTTTAAGAAGCGATTTGATAACCGCCTCTTTCAGAGGGTCTGGGAAGGCTCCCTCACAGAGAGAAGCATTCACCACCCTGCAAAGCCCATCGCCCAGCCCTTCCTGGCTAGCTTTTATAAGCCAGGATGGGCAAGGATCAAGGAGACAGGTGATTGGTTTCACTCGTCCAAGCAGCCTGCCCACATCCTCGGAGGTAACAGATTGGAATCGATCCCACGCAACTTGACTAGACAGGACTCTAGCACTCTCCTGCCCCGGCCCTGCTCCCATGGTGGAGTCTACCTCCTCCCAAATCTGAGCAACTTTATCTGCAAAAAACTTTGCAAAATCATTGTAGATCATGTGGCCCGTACTGGGCCCCAATGGAGCAGGTGGTTCCGCTTAATTGCGAACCACCTGAAAGAGTCTCCTGCTGCTGTTTGCAGATGCAATAGAGGCGGTGAAGAAAGTCTTCTTCGCCATCACTACCACCACTTGGTAGGCTCGACATTGAGCTCTAACCCGTGTCCAGTCAGCTTCAGAATGAGTTATCAACCACCGGCACTCTAGCCATCTCAGCGATTGTTTGATTGCCCTCAGATACATGGAAAACCATGGGGCTGTCCGGGCTCCATGCAGTCGGAGAGGGCGCTTCAGAACCAAACAGTCAATAGCCCTGGTTAACTCCACATTCCAGCAGGCCACCAGGGAATCAGCTGAAAGGACATCAACATGGGATAAAGCATCCCCTACCACTCTCTGGAAACCATTTGGATCCATTAAGTGGTGGGGGCGGACCAGCCAAATTGGTCCCACCTCCCTGCAGAGGGAAAGGGTCGTGGAGAAGTCCAGTTGCACCAGTTACCACAATTTAAGAAGGATGTTGACAAGCTGGAACGTGTACAGAGGAGGGCAACCAAGATGATCAAGGGTCTTATGAGGAGCACTTGAAGGAGCTGGGTGTGTTTAGCCTGGAAAAGAGGAAACTGAGAGTAGATATGATAGCTTTCTTCAAATATCTTGAGTGCTAGCACATGGAAGAGGGAGCATGCTTGTTTTCTCCTGTTCTGGAGGATAGGACTCGTGGCAATGGCTTCAAGTTACAAGAAAGGAGATTTCGACTAAACATTAAAAAAAAAAAATTCTGACAGTAAGAGCTGTTCGGCAGTGGAATAGACTCCCATGAGAGGTGGCGGACTCTCCTTCTTTAGAGCTTTTAAAGCAGAGGTTGGATGGCCATGTGTCATGGATGCTTTAGCTGAGATTCCTGCATTGCAGGGGGTTGGACTAGATGACCCTTGGTCTCCCTTCGAACTCTACAATTCTATGAACTTCACAACCATCAAAGAAGATGCAACCCATTTCACCCTTCTTACAAAGATCTAGAGATTTCATAACTTGCTCTTAGACCCTCCTCACCTTATTGCAATCAACTGCAAGTCTCTTTTCTTCTTCAGCGATCAAGCCAACATCCATAAAGACGGCAGTGGTAACGGCTAACACCATATCTGATGCTCTGTATAGCAACATTATGTATTTCTAATGTGTCATACCCCATCTTTTTATTAGTAGTGGAAGTCGTAGTTTAGTTTCCTAATGTCAGCCATAACTTCCATCATTTCTATCTTGGGGATCAGCTATTTATTTTTCATTTTCATTAGCAGAGAAAATTATTTCATTTGATGGTATTGAAGCATCCTGCTTATTTCTCTACTTATATTCAGCAAGCCTCCTCGTCTTGTCTTCTTGCCGTTTCCACTTTTTGATTTGTCTGTTATGCTTAGGTATAGGCAGGCCTGTAGCAATATCAGCCTTCGCTGAATGGGGAGGGTCCAGAGTGCTGCCACCATTCCTACAACCCATATTCAGCTACTGTGCTCAGTAGGCCCCATTGTTCTTACAGGAGGGGTTCCCTGAGGTAACAGAAGCTGGTCTGTGGTCATACGTTTGTAAGTGTGTGGCTCTCATTCTGCAGGCACTGCTTCTGGCAGGCAGTGTTGGCAGTGACCAGGCCTAGATGTGTGGGTGCCTCTTTGGGGCTACATTTCGCCAGCACCAAGCGACTCCTCTTGCTTCCTCCCTCCATCACGCTTCCATGGAGGAGCTGAGTTGGCTGCATTGTCCTGCTGCAGCTATCCTGGAACGTAGCCAGCGCTCCATCTCCGTCATAAGCTCAATTCATAAACAATAATGAACAACTTTGCAAGTTGTTTTTTTTTAAAGCATTGTGACCATGAATTGCTGTTCTTCAGTGGTTCAGTATCAAAACCATTACAACAAACGCATGCTGACAGTAATTCATTAATATTTTTGGATTTTAAGGCCCCAGCTTGATGGGTCTGGTTGCTGGGTTTTCTTGTAGGTTTGATTTCCTTCTGCCCCCACCCCACCCCTTTGGCTAAAACACAGAGCAGGAGCACTCCATATTGCAACCATTTGTTACAGGTCACACTTGCCTCCTGTGGTTGCCTGTCAGGGAGGGAGTGGGGGTAATATAATAGAGGTAGCTAGGCACTGAAGCTGCTTCTGCAGCCACCTGGTGGAAAAAGTGAGCCTTGGGGAAGTGTCAGCAGGGGAACGGGGAGAGACATTTTTCAACCAAGCTCCTTGAGTGAAGTATTGAAGGGAGATGAGGACTCTGATGTTGTTGTTTAGTCGTGTCCGACTCTTCGTGACCCCATGGACCAGAGCATGCCAGGCACTCCTGTCTTCCACTGCCTCCCACAGTCTGGTCAGACTCATGTTAGTAGCTTCGAGAACACTGTCCAACCATCTCATCCTCTGTCGTCCCCTTCTCCTTGTGCCCTCCATCTTTCCCAACATCAGGGTCTTTTCCAGGAAGTCTTCTCTTCTCATGAGGTGGCCAAAGTATTGGAGCTTCAGCTTTAGGATTTGTCCTTCCAGTGAGCACTCAGGGCTGATTTCCTTCAGAATGAATCATAGAATAGAATCATAGAGTTGGAAGAGACCACAAGGGCCATCCAGTCCAACCCCCTGCCAAGCAGGAAACACCATCAAAGCATTCCTGACAGATGGCTGTCAAGCCTCTGCTTAAAGACCTCCAAAGAAGGAGACTCCACCACACTCCTTGGTAGCAAATTCCACTGCCGAACAGCTCTCACTGTCAGCAAGTTCTTCCTAATGTTTAGGTGGAATCTTCTTTCTTGTAGTTTGAATCCATTGCCCCGTGTCCGCTTCTCTGGAGCAGCAGAAAACAACCTTTCACCCTCCTCTATATGACATCCTTTTATATATTTGAACATGGCTATCATATCACCCCTTAACCTTCTCTTCTCCAGGCTAAACATACCCAGCTCCCTAAGCCATTCCTCATAAGGCATCGTTTCCAGGCCTTTGACCATTTTGGTTGCCCTCTGCTGGACACGTTCCAGCTTGTCAGTATCCTTCTTGAACTGTGGTGCCCAGAACTGGACACAGTATTCCAGGTGAGGTCTGACCAGAGCAGAATGGATAGGTTTGATCTTCTTGCAGTCCATGGGACTGCAAAAGGTAAAAGGTAAAGGTAAAGGACCCCTGGGCAGTTAAGTCCAGTCAAAGGTGACTATGGGGTGTGGCGCTCATCTCGCTTTTCAGGCCAAGGGAGCCGGCATTTGTCCACAGAAAGCTTTCCGGATCATGTGGCCAGCATGACTAAACCGCTAGTGGCGCACGGAGGACCGTGATGAGTGCCAGAGCCCACAGAAATGCCGTTTATCTTTCCGCCACAGCAGAACCTATTTATCTACTCACACCGGTATGCTTTTGAAGTGCTAGGTTGGTAGGCTGGGACAGAGCAAGGGGAGCTCACCCTGTCACAGCGATTCAAACTGCCAACCTTCCAGTCGGCAAGCCCAAGAGGCTCAGTGGTTTAGATCACAGCGCCACCCACACTTGGCTCAAGATAGGCTGCCATAACATCTGCCCATCTTTCTCTTCTAGAACAAGGCGGAGGAGCCAGGGAAGACCCAGAAATCTAAAGCATGAAATGCAGATCTTAAACATATTTCAGTATCGAGGTAAGTCATCATCATGCAATTTGTAATTAACCAGATACTTAACATGTCCATAGTGGGCACTGTGAAGTACCGTTATGTGTACACAAATACATGGGAAGGGTAATAGCTCAGTGGTAGAGCACAGAAATACTTTGTAAGCAGAATGCCCCAGGTTCAAGGCTTCTCCTATATAGGATACCAGCTTTTAAATAATTCTATGCTTTATACACAAACACAGAACAAGGTCAAGGAAAATGGTGTTCTTCGTATTATATGAAGATAGGTCTAAAAACAGGAAATCATCTGTTGGTTTAAAGAACAGCATTTTCAGGCTCAGTTAACATTTTTACAGGTTTTCAAAACCATAATCACTAGGAAGGTGTGTCATATGTTTTCCGCTGTGGCATACCTATATAGTTCACTTACTTGTCTTATACACACACAAAAAAGACTTGCAAAAAGAAGCAATACAATGTAAACGCAAAGAAAACATATAAAATCAAAACACACCAAACATTTAATGAACACTAAAGGTGATCATACAATGATCCTCCATAAAATAATTTTAAAAACTCACCACCTCACCACCATATAAGCACGATCATGTTAACCAGCTAAAGAATACCCTAGAAATAGCAATCGGTTGTTAATAGCCTGTGAGGAAAGTCCTTGCCTGGCACTGAAAATATGCAATGCATGCTACCAGGCGAGTCTCCTGGGGAAAAGGTTTCATAAATGGGACCCCCAATTTCCTGTGCGTGCCAGGAATTATTCAACTCAAACACTGAATTTTAAATTTTCAAATTAACAAACACCTGTAATCTAAGAATGAAGGCAAAGGGATAAATGTACAACTAACGGCTGATTCATACAGAAGCCTGTGAATATTTTATGTGTACAGAAGCCTCTGGCCACCTGTAGCAGCTACTGAATGAGTTGCCAGAGCGCCGCATTCCAGCCTTCTTGGACGTATTTTCCCCAATAGTCATCTTGCTCTGCAGTGGCAGCATCTTCCCTTGCCTTTTCTATTGCCAGAGGACAGAAACTGTCTGAGGCAATCAAAGCACACATGGTGGTAGTAGTGCTAGCACTGGTGACAAGACTCCAGGCGTGCTCTCTGTAAGGATTTGTCAAAGCTCATTTTGAAGATGCAGGAAACTACCTTCTGCTGAGTCAGGCAGTCTAACTCAGTACTGTCTGCACTGACTCGCAGCAACTCTCCAGGGTTTCAGGCAGGAGTTTTCCCCAGTCCTAACATGGAGATGGTGGGGATTGAACTTGGGACCTTTGCATTCACAGCATGAGCTCTACCAGTGAGCCACGACTATTACCTTTGCTCACAGCCAGCCTCATTGCTGCAATGATTACAGCCAGTTACAGTGTTGGTGTAGCTAGCCAGCGGCTTCTCTGTATATAGCGCCGGTTCACAGGCTCTTGTCTTAGAAACGAATGGTTTGATAATAACAGCTGCTTCAGTTGTTTGCATATCAGAACTATTAGTCCATTATATTAGGCAATAAAATTTTAAAATATTTCCTCCTCTGAGGTGCTTGAATACACTGCAATTTTTATTTTTATTTTTTAAAAAGGTTTACACTACGGAAACCACATTCACGAGCTGTACAACTATTCAGATTCTCCATGACAGGTTCATTTATTTATACACTAGGTTAAAAAATACAAATATCTCATTACAAAAGAAGCTTTATCAAACTGTGTACATACAGTAGGTTTTGTCAAAAGCCAACCTGTCAGAATTACTTTATATACATTTGGCTAATATGTGTGACATGCAGAGTAAGAAGAAAACTGTTTCAGGCCAATTTCAGAAGCCTGGGATTATAGACTTTTGACAACAGTCAAATGGGTTTCGCATAATCAGTAAATACATTTTCACATAAACATGAAAGCAGTTTATAAACCAGGATAAGACTTTATTCTGAGCCCCAGCAACTACAATCAATCAAACTGGCAAGTGAGAGACAATTCCAATGCAGAGAAGATGTGTCATATTACCAGCCATAATGAAAGCGTGGTAACATGAACACAAGAAATAGCTATTTAAGCAGCAATGGCTGGCATCCCATGGTTCCATGCAGCAATGCTCAAGTGCCCAAGCTTGGACGGTAATGCAGATTGCTGCAAGGTTAGTGTGTACATGTATGTACATACACACATACATGTTCAAAACACACACCTGTTGATACTGAAGGACAGATGAGATTCCAACCTGCAAAAGTGTGCAAAGGCCGATGCTGCCGATCCTTCATTTTTTATTTTTTTAAAAAAGACAATAGTCTCAGTGTACGTTGCTCCGAATTGGCAGTCTTTTGCTGCTAGGCTGAGCTGAAACTGCTCTGGGTGCATAAAGAGGCGACAGGATAAGAATTTACAAGAAGAGCAAATTGTTAGAATCCTGCCCATTGAATCCAGCTATAGGGCTCCCCACTTCCAATACACTTTAAGCTCAAATTTGAATGATGAGACATAAAAATACTTGGGGTAGCATACAACTAATGCATCCCATCAGCGCAAGGATTTCTACTTGTGCAACAGAACCACCTCCACCTGTGCAAATCCGCTCCAGAGGGTTGTGAGAACTCCTAGAACAGATGGGAGGGGCTGTGGGAGAAGCTCCACTCAAGCAGAAATCCTTATGCTGATGGAGTAAGTTACTGCTTAGCGCTGCTTTGGATATAACCCTTTCCCTTGGGCTGAGCAGGTTATTCAGGCAAGCTTATGGGCCTAAGAGTTGATTTTTCCACAGGATGCTATTTTCAAGTAGAGCAGGTTTCCCTAAGCTGCCCATCCAGACCCACCATGATATTTGCTTGCTGGGATGAGATTGGAGTACTGCAAACACACTGATTAATTTATTTTACACATAGGGGTTTTAATTCAGGAATTGAAATAGAGAGGGGTTGCATGTTAGGATTCTAGATTTAGCACCAGTCCAAACTACAACATAAAAACACTTTTGGCAGCCTCTTCCATCAGATGCAGACTTCCTTCAAAGGCTCATCTCAATGGATAGTAAAGTGCACAAAACCACCAAGTAACACCTCCTCCTCCTTCCACCCAACCAACCACAGTCCATGCCTCCAACACAGAATCATAGAATTGCAGAGCTGGATGGGACCCTGGGATCAAATCCCCAGCAATACAGGAATCTCAACTAAAACACCCATAACAGGTGGCCATCCAACCTCTGCTTTAAAAAAAACTCCAAGGAAGGAGAGTCCACCACCATTTGAGGAAGTCTGTTCCACCGTCGAACAAGTAAGGTAAAACTAACAGATCTTACTCCTGATGCTAAGCTTACAAATGCTAACTTTTTGAGGTTGTGAAGCAGCAAACACCATTGTTTCTGCCCAGGGTACAATTTTAAAGGATTACACATCATTGGACTATGGATACATTTAATTGCAGAGCTATATGCAGCAATACTTTTGGTTATCGGTTTACCATTTTCAGAACAGGCACTCTTGACCTTTGGAGAGGGGACTTAATACTAGCAGAAACGGAGACAGTGTCATTTGCTTTTGCACTGATTCCCCCCCCCCCCGAACTCCTTGCTTTGTGCTAGTTTTAATAGAAAATCAGTAACAGTTTCTCTGAAGTAACCCAGCTAGGATAACTATTGGGGGGGGGGCGCTCCTCCACTTTTTCCAGTTGCCCATCTAAGTATACTTTTCCATTAGGCTACATCAAAGTAACATTTGCACAAGCTAACATAGGTTTGCAAAACAAACATGACATGTTTTCTAAAATTCAAGGAGTTCTTATATATGTAGTGATAGACATCACAATTATCACATGATCCATTAATTTTTATATATATTTATAAATAGCACTTCTTTCCCATTTTATACAAGTGGATTTAGACTACAGTCTTAGAAGCTAGTGTGCCATGTGGTGAAGAACCAAGCATGTGCCCAGGTGGTGTCTTTCTGCAGCATCCTCTCACTTCCCCCAGTAGCTCAATAGGCAGTTTTAAAATTGGCTCACACACTGAGCCAAGCAAGCAGCTGCAAAAGAAACTTAAAAGACCCCAAGCAGCTGCATGCGCCATTCTCCCCCATGCATGCACATAGCTTTGTAGGACTGCAGGCTTAGTCAGATGTCCTCAGGCTCTCCAAAAGGTTAACGTTTTCTATCTGAGACGCTGGGACCGAACTAGAGGCAAGACGTCATGGTTGACATGATTATGTATCACTTATTCTAAGACATTTGTATGAAGATTACTGACACTACTACAAATACACAGATACTGCCACACAAAGTAGATGAGAACAAATAGTAAATACATCTTTCATCTCATGGCACATCTAGCAGGATAACACTGTCTGGTTGGTTTAACGGTCAGTTGTGATTATGCTTGATTGAATATTTTCCTTTCTGTAGCTGGGAAATAAACAGTTTGGATTTGCTTCCATCAGGCCTCTTAAACCACACTTCATCATGGTTAATTGTTGTAATTATGGCACTGAAAAAAAGGAGGGGGGAATCAGGAGCACATTAGTGTCCATATAAAACTACAGGATCACCTTAAACTGCACTGCCATTTATAAACGGAACTGTAATTATTGGTAATAGAACACATAAGAATTATAACAAGTGCCTCATTAAATTAAGGATAGTTAATAAAATACAGGAACACTGATATTGGAAGTGTACTAAACATTACTATGTCTGTTTACTAACCGTTCACATCTTTAATAGCCGCCCTTTGTTAAGGAAGGGAAAAAGAGAGAGAGGCACGTGCACAGGTTTAACAGCAGAGTGACTAGCTGGCAGTGATGTAGCTACAACAGCGCTCTATAGGATACTGAAGTCAGTATCCTATAGTACAGTTTGCTATTGTATAGGTGGAGACCATTCTGAGTATGTCCAATTGAGGTGCGACTGTCGACACATCAGTCCTTTTGGACCGTGAAAAGGGCGCAACGGGGGCAGGGAGTAATGGGACGGGGCGTAATGGGCTGGCTTACAAACAATGACAAATGCAGGGACCAGAAGCGGAATCCCTGCGCAAAACGGCTGCCATCTGTATAGTATGTTTTACAATGCCTATCAGTAGGAATCCTACAATAAGACCTAGCTATTATAAGTAACACTGATGGAAACTTGATTTGTTGTGGGATTGCTACTGACAGGCATAGTAAAGTATCCTATATGAAAGCATACTAGTAATTTAGGATACAAAAGTCACCTCTGAGGATGCTACTGTAGCTACATCATTGCCAGCTAGTCATTCTGCTGTTGACTCCATGTTGACAAAAGTTCTCATTGGGTGATGCATAGGCAAGCTTCTCTAGTCCTGCTGTGATTTAACTCATTTCTCTCTATATATTTATAAATTAATGTTTTATTGTCTGTATGTACCAGGCATAGGCAAACTCTGGCCCTCCAGATGTTTGGGACTACACTTCCCATCATCCCTGACCACTGGTCCTGTTAGCCAGGGATGATGGGAATTGTAGTCCCAAACATCTGGAGGGCCAGAGTTTGCCTATGCCTGGTATGTACTATGTACTTTCCCCATACAAGAACATTATTCAGTATATAATATAAATTTATTCACAGACTAACACAAACACATACTAATGTCCTCTTGCCCTAAGCCCATCGCACCTCTATCATGGGCAACTGGAGCCCATGAGACATAGAGGTCCTACACAAGCTGGAAACCACATACCTAAAGAATTTCTGCCACTTTGTATCTGCCTGTGCATTAATTATGATCTGCTCTCTGTCCTATTGCTGCATCAGATCAGAATGATGGAGCTAGAAGCATGGCTTTCGCTGCCCTTTCCCTTAGGCTATAGCAGATGGTGGGTAGACTTGAGTCTTGTGGGATCTACTTTGTTTATTCTTTTAACTAAAACTCTTGAGATTTCTCCAACCAGAGACAGGTTCGCTAGGTGAATCCTGCCCACTGTCTTTACCTTACAGGGCATTCATCTTTCCTATCGATACATATTGTTTGTCCACGTCCGTACCACTCCCCATTATAATACAGCTTTCCATCTTCAGATCTTGCATTGTGTACATGTTTTTCCAACTTGACAGGGGCTGAAAGAATCAGTGCAGACAAAACAGAACACTAGATTTAAGAAGGCAATTTCTGTCTACCTCACTTCTACTGAGTTTGTCTTTTTGCTTGGAACGCCTCCCACAACTATAGAACAGGAATGGGGAGCCTCAGCCGCAGGGACTGAATGCGGCCCCCCAGGCCTTTCCCTCTGGCCCTGGAGCCTCTCCAGCCACTCCCCATTTTCACAAACTACACCTGTAACTGGTTCTGCATTGCACCGTACTTGAGTATTTTTGCCAGGTTAGAATGTCCTTGAACTCTGATAATACTCTTAAATGCCTGGATGAAGGATGAAGAGGGATGTGTGAGTAAAGCAACACCTGGTGCTCCACTGACTTTTGCTTCTACCACCCCCACCCCAGTTACTGCCATGTGACCCTTGGAAGGTTTCCTACAAGGTTCTCCACTCCCTACTACAGAAGGGATCCACTTAAGTTCTCCAAAAGGACAGAAAGTCTTTCCAAACCACACAAAAAACAGTGTCTTGCTCCCTACTCCGCACACAATTAAGAACTCCCCGTAGTAAACTCTTAGCATCTGTGGCTGAGAAATTCTGAGCTATTATACAGGCCAGGATTAAACAAATATAAAGCAGATTGTCCTTACGTTCTGTTTTCACTCTATGTGGCCCCAAAGTAGCCATTGCCTGAAATAAAAAAAATGGTAATCATTAGTCATCATTTCAGCAAAACAACTTTGGAGCTTTGCTTTAAAGAGTATCCCTCTTGAAACCTAAGCCATGCCCATTCATATCAGCCATTTTCTTTAAAAGAAAAAGGAATACAGACAGCAACATTCAACAATACCTTTCTTATTGTGGTCCAGTCTTCAAGTATATCAAGATCTTGCAGCATGTACACTATATAGGGTCGTTAATATGTTAAGGGACTTGCGCATTTCCAAAGAGGGTCAAGTTTGTTTGTTTGTTTGTTTGTTTGTTTAAAGGTTTTAGCTGATCACTTTGAAGTATGCTTGGTATAATGCAACTAAAATCTGTGCCAAGACAGACCCCAAGGGCAGGGCATACACATTTTTTTGTGTATGCCTTGGAGCGCCGACACAAATTTATCAGAGACGCAGCATTGCTTCATTTCCTTGTTTTCAAAAGGGCTAATTGTGTGGCTACATATCCTTTCAGGTTCTAAAGAATGAAAAGTTGCGGTTGCAGCAGGTTCCTCTGCACACATGCACAGAGAAACAAAAGGCATCTCATTACAACTGTTGCCAAAATTTCTTCAAACTCTTAGGTTTTTTAAAAAAGTTGTGGGGGTTGGAGAATAGGTATACTGGGTTATCACTAGATGGAGATTTTATGCTGTACCACCTGCCACCTGCTCTTTAATAATCCACATTATAATCAGGAGGGTGATATCCAGCATTATTCATAATCAGACTAGAGCCACTGAAAGCGCTGGAACCAAGTCTACTCATTTTAATGGGTCTACATTATGACTTAGCTGAATATCACCCAAGATTTTTAACATCATCCTGTTACTATAACCATACCACATACTGTGCAAAAAAAAAAAGGTGACAATCCTAATGGACAGACCAGCTCTTAGTCCCCAATAAAAATATTGTTCTAAATTCTCAGCTTTCAAACTATTGTCTTGTGTTTCACCCCACTTAGTTTCTTAATGAAAGTTTTATGAAGTGTTAACAACCAGCAGCACTGTAATTCAGCGAATATTATATCCAGTTGGCAACCGTGAAAAGGATATCTGATACAACAACCGGTTTCTTCTTATCGGGACTGAAGGGATCCTTCCTTTTTTTCCTAGACTGAAGTTCATCATTCCATAACTCTGAGGAAACGTAAGAATGTGGCAGTTAAAACCATTTTCTTCACATAGCACACTGGTCTCCAAGCTCATCTATACATACAATTGATAAGCAAGCTGTGCTGCCTTAGGAACTGGAACTGCCACTTACACTGACCATCCCATCTTATTAACATTTAGAATAGATTTTTCTTTATGGCATGAAGCCGAGAGAGAGAGAGAGAGAGAGAGAGAGAGAGAGAGAGAGAGAGAGACCCTTGCATTTGAGTGTTATAAGCCATGCCTGTGACCAACTCCAACTTGACACAAGTACACTTGTACACTCTTCCTTTCCATTTCTGTGCAGCTACCTTTATGTTATGGGCTGGCTGAGTCAAGACAATGCAGATGGAGGACTGCCCAAGGTGCCTGAAGAAGGCTCCAGTGGAATATGGGAGCCGTTGCTGGCAGTGTGCTAGCAATGACTCTGGGGGACAGTTCCCCCCCCCCTGCTCTTCCATATCATTTGCCCCCGTGATGAGAACCGAAAGTGCCACCTCTCTCTCTCCAAAGAAAGTCAGAACCCATGGTGCTCATTGCATCGCCTACCCCAGAGCCACCAGTTACTGGGAGTAGCTCTGCCTACCCAGAAGGGGATGTTTCACTGGTCCCAGCCACCTCTCAGGAGGCAGAGACACTTCCCTCAACACCTAGGTCCAGGAGAAGCCAGATGACAGTAGTAGTAGTAGTAATAATAATAATAATAATTTATTTATACCCCGCCCATCTGGCTGGGTTTCCCCAGCCACTCTGGGCGGTTCCCAACAGAATATTAAAAACACAGTAAAACATCAAACATTAAAAACTTCCCTAAACAGGGCTGCCTTCAGATGTCTTCTAAAAGTCAGTTGTTTATTTCCTTGACATCTGATGGGAGGGTGTTCCACAGGATGGGTGCCAATACCGAGAAGGCCCTCTGCCTGGTTCCCTGTAATTTCACTTCTCACAGTGAGGGAACCGCCAGAAGGCCCTTGGAGCTGGACATCAGTGTCTGGGCTGAACGATGGGGGTGAAGATGCCCCTTCAGGTATACTGGGCAGAGGCCAGAGAACAGCAAGAGAACAGTATATTCCGCACACTAAGCATAGTGAGAGATTTCAGAAATGCTTACTGCCCTAAGATGGGCCCACCCCATTCCTATATATAGGATAGCAAAAGGAGTGTGACAGTGTAGGATCAATGTCTAAAACTTGGGTAGTTAGAGTATCTGCCTTTCATATAGCTGTGTTTAGGATTGCCTGAAGTGCCTTAAACCAGCAATCTGCATATATGCAGCGGTAATCTATACATTAAAGCCTTTGGAAAGAATCTTTCTTCAAGTCTTTGTCTTCAAGAACTGGGAGCCAGGACACTCCACCAGCTCTTAGTTACCTGAGGTAATGTCAATGCTATGTCGGTCTTCTTCAAGTCGTCTGATTTTCTCTTCCAGTTCACTTTGAACTGTGTCATACAACAAGAGCTTTTCACTCTGAAAGGAAAAGTTAACAATGTAGTCAAACATTAGCCAACGAAAAGCAGCCAACACATCATCATCTACTGGATTGGGGCACTCAAGAGCAACGGAAGAAGCTTCCAACAAAGAGACCTGATGTATAAGAACCGTTCTCTTGCTGGGTTCAGAGTGCCAGAAGCAATGCAAAAAGGCTGTCATCTGATGTTGAGAAAAGTAGTCTCAGGTGTGTGAGGCAGACGCAATAGCGCACAGAGGGGTTAACATCCTGCAGAACATTCAAGTGGGTGCATGACATAACAAAAGAGAGGGGTTAAAAGCGGTTTTCGTCTTCCAAGAAGTGTTTTGAATCTACAAAGCACCAAGCCTAGCCTGATAAATGTGAAAGGTTTTACCCATATTTTCCAAACAGTCGGAAATTATATAAACTCAAGAAAATAAACACACTAGTCTTAAAAAAGGAGAAACCCAAGACCTCATTTACCTTCTACATATGTTATGTTCTGTATGTAGCTACTTAATCAGGAAAATCAACCTGTAGGAACACATGGGAGAATTTCAAGTCATCTTGGGCGGGGGGGGGGGGAGTACAGTGGTACCTTGGTTCTCAAACACCTTGGTACTCAAATGCCAAAAACCCAGAGGTAAGTGTTCCTGTTTTTGAACGTTTTTCGGAAGCCGAACGTCCGATGCAGCTGTCGGCTATTGTTCCTGGGGCGCCTGCACCAAACAGAAGCTGCCAAATGGACTTCCGGAATAGATTACTGGTAAGTCTGGCGCTTTTGTTTTTGTTATTTATTTTGCGTTTTTGTTTTTGAGGCTTTTTCAGTTAATTTGTTTTTGTGACTGTATGGAACCCAGTTCAGCTACTGATTGATTGTGTGACTGCAGAAATGGATAAAAGCCCCCCATCCAAACAATAACTATCATAAGTGCAGGTAAGGAAAAAATTTGATTTTTATCACCTACAATACTGTCTTATTTATTTTATAGGACAGTACATTGATTATTGCTTTCATTTTATGGATCAAAGGTCTCATTAGATAGTAAAATTCATGTTAAATTGCTGTTTTAGGGGTTATTTTTAAAAGTCTGGAACGGATTAATTCATTTTGCATTACTTTCTATGGGGAAGTGTGCCTTGGTTTTGGAATGCTTTAGTTTTGGAACGGACTTCTGGAACAGATTAAGTCTGAGAACTAAGGTACCACTGTAAAAGAAGCAATGCAGCTGGAATATGAAGACTATGCAACTAGTCCTGTGTGCTTGGAGATGCTTTAAGAAATTTCAGCTTTTGTACCCTTGCAAAAGTAGCCTCACTTCCTTCCCCACTGGCCACACAGCACATCATATTTGGAACTTATGGGGGGGGGCTATCAATATGTAGCCGCCTTATATTCAAAATCAAGAATCCCAAATGGTGCAATCAAACCCTTCTGTATGCCTGAACTAGATGTTTGGATTCTGATCATTCTGAGGGAACTCAGGGTGGATTTTGCATATTTAAAAATATATTTTGGTTTATTTTTTTTTAAAAAAAGTTGGAAATAATATGGTTTAATTGAATGCTGAATTTAAAACATGCAACGTCTACACTTACTCAGGTAACTCACAATTATGTGCATTTAAGTTCTGCTCATTCATCTTCAGTAAAAATAATAATTTAAAAGGGGGCAAAAAACCTGGCCAATTCTGCTGACACTAACCATCTGAGTTTGCTATTAAAAGAGAGTGATTACTGCATTTCTTATTGTGGGAAACTATGAAACAGCAGGGCATTTATTTTTGTATCACAAAGAAAAACTGTATTGTCCAGATGCACTATATAGCACCTGGTACTTCTGGAAAGCACTGCGGCCAGGATCCAAAATGCTGCAAGGTTCATGCAAGGCTTTAATGTTGACCCAGTACTGTAGAATTTTTTATCCTGTTAATTTTGCTTGAATCAGGCCTTAGTGTTTTTAACTGTTTACAGGAAGAGCCAAAAAGATCAATTCCTTTAACAATTACAGCTGGTGTTTTTAGGCATATATGGATCTACATGACCAACATTTTTGTGATCGTGCTCTTAAGGTAGCATGAAGCCTCTGCTTCATTGCAAACTAAAGTTTTGATTATTACAGTAACCAGTTAGTATGCCTATGTTTTTCAGGGGAAAAGCCAGAAACTACAGAACTGCGAGTCTGAATTGAATCATCCCACCCAGAGCTCATTCAAGGATTTTCAGTGCCTCTCAATGATTACTAGTGCTGTATGAACCTTCTTCTGAATCAAAACAATGTCTGAGTTCTTGGTTTCCCCTCCAGGCAACAGAAAAACGCCACGTATCTCGGAAAAGTTCTTTGAAAATGACACCACACACAGGAGGTGCAGTAAAAAATGTGGTTCAGGTAGCATCGCAGAACTGAAACAAATCACATGGCAGTGACCTGACCTGTTTATGCAAACTTGAAACATACAAAACTTAGCTGAAGTAATTTGCTTCATTTTGTGTTCCCAGTGTACCCCTCAGGTGGCACGCTGGTTTCCTTTTGAGATTAAGATTTCAAACGGCTGATTAGACATGCTACCAAGAGCTTCATGATTTTCAAGAAAGCCCAGTAATTAAAATCATTGTTCTCTTTTCTGTAGATGAAAATGCTGTAATATTCTACGTTCAAAAATAACTTGTCAGCTGCACAACCTGAATGTGTGCATGTTTCCCCAGAAGCAAGCCCCAACAGTTACAGACAAATGAAAACTCTCTTCAGCTAAGAACGGTACCTCACAGTGCTGGCGGGAAGCTTGGATTTCACATTCATATTTGTTTTTCACGGACTCTAAACAGAGCTCTCTGTAGATACCTACAAACAAACAATTTTTTGTTTAAACCTTCTGTGGGAGAGGCAAAATAGGGCCTCATTTAACCTACCAATGCATTTTCCCATAAGCTGCAACTTACCAAATCCTAAGGAATGGGGCATTTTAAACAGCGGTGAAATCCCAATCATGCCTGGCCCTCATGAATTCTCCACAAGTGAATTCTAAATTCCCCATCAGTAAAAGGGCCCTTTTCAGTTCAACCCAAGGACAAGGCTCTCTTTGCTCCACTGCCCATCCTGTGCCCGGTATTCACAAACAAAATTTTCCCGCATGTGCCCTTTTCACATTTCCCCTTCCAAAACACATCAGGGCCGTGAAACCGGGAAAACAGGCTAGAAATAAAGCTGCTTGCCCTGTCTTTTTCCTAGCTCTGAGTGTGGCCCGTTTGCTCCTCTGCTCCTCTTGATTATTGAATGTTAAATGTGGTAAAAGCTTGATGAGATATTAACTACCCACTTTCTATGTTAGAAGTGGGCATAGAAGTATATGGGAAAGCAGCTAAAGTGCACCCCGGTTCCCTCATGTACCCAGGCTTTGCTATTGTTTGCTTCCTATGCTAGCAGGAAGAGGGGTGGGAGGAAGATAGGAGAGCCTAACTCTGCCTTGCTAAAAACACAGTAAATAAGAGTATGCCTTGGAGGCCAAGCAGATGAGATAAGAGTTTGATTTCATCTACTCTGGGCATTCTTATACAATGCCCTCCTTGAATCTTTCACCAACAAAGACAGAAGTGCCGAGGAGCGCAAGAAAGGGAGCAGAGGGGCAGGGGGGCAAGCTTGACATTCATTACCAGCTCCAAAAATTGTGATTGCATCTGAATTGGCCCTCTGAGGGGTATTGCAGCTATGAGAGAAACTGGAAACAAGCACTTATTTGGGACACAGATCAAGGATCCAATCTGGTGAAGGCTTCCGTGTTCTACAACCATCCAGACTTGGGGCCAAAAGCTTTAGTGGGAATTTCAAAATTAAGCACCTGATAGTTAAAAAGATCTGCTAAAAGATCAAACTTATCTATCCTTAAAGAAATCAGCCCTGAGTGCTCACTGGAAGGACAGTTGAGGCTCCAGTACTTTGGCCACCTCATGAGAAGATAAGACTCCCTAGAAAAGACCCTGATGTTGGGAAAGATGGAGGGCACAAGGAGAAGGGGACGACAGACGATGAGATAGTTGGACAGTGTTCTCGAAGTGACTAGGATGAGTTTGGCCAAACTGCGGGAGGCAGTGAAAGATAGGCGTGCCTGGCGTGCTCTGGTCCATGGGGTCACGAAGAGTCGGACATGACTGAACAACTGAACGACTGAACAACAACAACAAAGTTAAAAAGGAGCAGATTTAAATATTTTTGTTAGTATTTTACTTCTACCTAAACCCTGCCGGATGTACCTAGCTGAGTCAAAAACAACCCCTTCGCACACTTACCTGCCACTTTTGTTCGGATTTGCATGTTTTCTTGCAGAGCTGCCAGCGGTTCCAAGTACTCTGGTGCCTTTCCCGCAATGACCTCCTGCAGTTTTGCATCCACTTGGCTTAATCTCTCTTTGTAAAGTCTTAACATAATGCAGATGAAAGATGGAGTGCATTGTATTAAAGTAGTGAAGAGAATACTGTATATTAACATTACTAAGAATACCTTTTCCACAACCACCAATGACCAGAACCTAGAAAACCCATTGAACCTGCCAACCTTGCAGAAATTAAGAGGACTTAAAAAAAGACTAAATTGTACAGAAAAATTATCACTTACACAACGCTTATACAGTGCTCGATCTTTACATTATGCTTCCTGATTTTAGCCCTCACAGATGAAGATCAGACATCCATTTAAGACTGTCTCCTAGTACCCAACACATAAATACAGCTATATGAATTGGAACTCTTTCCATGCACACAAAAGCTCGTAGCAAGAACAAACTTAGTTGGTCTCTAAGGTGCTACTGGAATAAATTTATTATTATTATTATTATTATTATTATTATTATTATTATTATTATTATTATTTTAAAGATATTTACAGTATTTATTCCAAGTATTAGTCTGGGAAACATGCAGAACAGAACCCTCACTTTTTTTTTAAAAAAAAATGACCAATCCTTTATTGCTATTTTTTAAAATGATGAAATGCATATTCTGCTCTCAGGGCAGCTAACAGCACAGCAGCTGTAGATAAAACACAATGAAGTATTTTTTTTAAAAAAATGAGGTTGGACTAAGGACTTATTATGGCTTAAACTGGTTTAACACAAGTGAGTGTTGTTTCATAGTAACTGAATGTTTCAAGAGTCCTCACTATGGTGCTACCAAATACTTCCATTTCAGCAACCCAAAGAATTCCACACCCTCTGCACCAGAAAGTAAAACCATGTTTCCTGACTTGCAGTTTACAGGGCAGCTGTGCACCTAGATCTGCCACATTCAAATATAAAACAGGACCAGTCTGGTCTTTATTTGAAGCAGAATGTGCAGAGGAGTGAAGTGAAGCATGCACCCACTTTCACAGCCTTACCTTGTAGCATCCATTGCTACCTGGAGTTTTGTTACTGCCCATATCACTTCCAAAGTTGGAGTCAAGCCTGGTAAAAACTGCTTAAAGTGCAGTGTTCCAGTTTGCGAATGTTCTTTGGAAGCCGAACGTCCGATGCAGCTTATGCGGCTTCTGAATGAGTGCAGGAAGCTCCTGCAGCCAATCAGAAGCTGCACCTTGGTTTTTGAACGTTTTTGGAAGTCGAACGGACTTCCGGAACGGATTCTGTTAGAGAACCAAGGTACGACTGTATAGAGAAGACCCCATTTCCCCACTTTGTGCTTGAATGGGAGCAGGCATGGGCATAAAATGCAGATCTGTGCTATCACAATTAGGGTGGCCTTTTAGAATGTCCCACCCTAGCACAGGGCAAAAGTTGCTTCTCGCTTTGCATATAAGGTCTAGGAAGACAAAGGTGAATTCTTCCATTTCAGATGTACAGGAATATAAAATCCCATGGTAACTACATTGGAAATCTCTAATCATCATCGTATTTATTATCTGTCCTTCACAAGGAGGTCCCAACACAGATCACAACCATGTAAAAGACAATAAATATCTAGATACCTCCCAAAATTTCACCAGCATACATTAATCTTTCAGCATAAACAATTGGAACCTTGCTCCACAGACCTTTGGATCAGGGATAGGCAGACTTCAGGCTTGGGGAAGGTCTGTAGTCCATTAGCAGAACATATGCTTTGCATGCAAAAGACAATCAGTTCAATCCCTGGCAATTCCAGATTGGGCTTGGAAAGACCCTCATTTTAAACCTTGAGGCGCCACATCCAGCCAGTGCAGACAGAGGCAGATGTACAGCAGTTTCCTGTGCTCCACCTACCTTTTAGTTTTACTACAACCGCAAAATCCATCAACTAGAGAAGGGTGCAGAATGGCAACAGGGGTTGGGAAATACATACTGAGATTTAAGGAAGAGGTCTCAGCCCAGGGATTTGTTTTGATAGCACAACTAAGCTCACAATTCTTTTACCCATAAAGCATATTCATGCTTTCTCCCAAGCATCCTACACTTCAGCAATCTAATTAAGGAAAAAAAGCCTTTCCATTGTAGCTACCATCACATAATCACATCAGAGAACCCTGTGAAACTACTGCAATTCACCCAAATTTGTACCAGTAGATCCCAATATATTTTATGCCTTCCCTTGCTTTACAAAATACAAAGCTAACTCAGGAAGGTGAGAGGACTAGAATCAAATCTGTAGTTTACTTACTGGTCTTTGAGGTCTGTAAATTGTTTTTCAAGATTGGACATCTCATCCAAACACTCCATCCTTCTTCTTTCACAGTCCTCATCGTCCATTTCTGAGAACAGAATTATTCACTTTAAAAATACACAACAGCAACTGGTTTTCCTCCAGTCTATTTTATAGAATTTATACCCAAACAGTTCATTATAAAAAAGTTAAATTTCCAAAGTATGAAGTTTTAAGAGAAATTAATGCTTGACCATCTTTATTTTTTTCCTGCTCCACAATTCATCTTGAAACATAACCAGAGTGGATCATCCATCACTAGTTCAGACTCGCTTGAGCGTGTATGTGAAATTGAGATTTATTTTTTTGCCCCAACGTGCATCCCTTTACACCTGTTTACACTGAATTGCACCTGCTATTCTACCGCTCATTCACTGACTTTGGATTTGGACAGGCCCTTTTGGAGCTCTTCACTATACGGCTAGTACACCAGGAGATGTAGTACTGGCTTTATATCAAGGTAATTTAAAATAATCTCTTTTTATATTAATGTGTTTCATGGACATGTGGATGGCATGCACTGCAGAATTATACCTGCTTAGAAATGGGGGGGGGGATCTGTTGCGTTCTCTGTCTACATGTTAGGATGCTAATCAAGAGCATCTTCTTGAAAGCTAAATATGGTAGTTATTTAGCTGGTAGTTACTGGGTAATGGCTTTTCCACGAGATGGAAAGTAAATGTCCATGACAGGACAGAGCCTGTTCTATTGTGGCCCCCTATTTCTGAAATTTCCTCCTGTGAAAGTTACACCTGACACAAGCCTTATTCTCTTTTTCTTATCAGGTATATCCCTTTTTATTTGCTCGGGTCTTTTAAGTTTCTAAGGTTTTATACTAACATTTTATCTTGCTTTATTGTTCTGTGCTTTATTATTGAGGCCTAAATCAGATAGAAAATCTAATAGCAAATTTACGACTTTCTGTACTTCAATTATTTCAGGGGAATATACAACGCTTACTTGACAAATCAGAGAAGTGACACTTCCTAATTTAAGTAGCAGCTTTAAGCATTACAGCTGCTTCACAAAAGTGCACATATTTTAATAATCCTCTTAACTGCATCCCAACCTATCAGTATTATTTCCATATTGCGCATGGAAGGCGAAGGCTATGATGGCTTTGGACGGTGGGAGTATATTGAGGAAGTGAGGTTTTAACTTTTGACACTGCAGTGCACCGGCTCTTTTGGAATATTTTACAATAACAATCCTCCAGGATTTTGTTTATGAGTTTGCAGAATCAATTCTGGGCTGACAAACAATGACCAACAGCCGTATAAATTATAGCATGAGAAAGTCCATTGTGTACTAACTGGTACAGATACATTTGTAAGAATCAATGCATGTCTGTCAACAGTTATCTGTTGACATTATTCTTGGGATGAGACAAATGAACAAAAGCTTAACTGTTCGTCCAATTCAGAAGCAAGATAGTCAGCCATGGACCATACTAGCAGGTGGAGCTGTGATCTAAACCAGAGCATCTTGGGCTTGCCAATCAGAAGGTTGGCGGTTTGAATCCCCGCAATGGGGTGAGCTCCCATTGCTCAGTCAAAGCTCCTGCCAGCCTAGCACTTCAAAAGGACGCCAGTGCAAGTAGATAAATAGGTACTGATGTGGTGGGAAGGTAAATGGCGTTTCCATGTGCTCTGGTTTCTAACATGGTGTTCCGTTGCACCAGAAGTGGTTTAGTCATGCTGGCCATATGACCCAGAAAGCTGTCTGTGGACAAACGCCGGCTCCCTCAGCCTGAAAGCGAGATGAGCGCCGCAACCCCATAGTTGTCTTTGACTAGACTTAACTGTCCAGGGGTCCTTTACTTTTACCTATACCAGCAATGAATAAAATCTGTGCCAAGAATCTCCTCATGATTTCTGAAATGAAGCTTACCTCTGCCACCATGCTACTTGCTTTGTCATTTCAAAATCAGATTTAGTGCTTCCAGAAGTCCCACCCAATCAAAAAGCAATGGGGGTGGGGAGAACAGCACATACTAGTTGTGATTTATTTATGAAGCATTTTTTGATTGTTGGAAAGGCTTCAAACCAATTTCTGCACACTAACGGAGCCCGGCACACTTCCTCTGCGCAAATACCTGCCTGAAGCGTTTTTCCTTGCTGCCGTCTCCTGTGCTATTCAGCAGTTATCTTCTTATCTTCTCTCACGCAGCGGGGTGTGTGCATGCCAGCATATTACAGACAACAGAGTCCAGCTTCTTTCTAATCTAGAAGCTTTATTTTACAAGGCATAAATCTACATTCCTGGAGAGACGCAAGCCATGTTGGTGGCTTCTCCCTTCTCTCCGTTCTCCGGACAACAGAAAAAGAAAGTATCACATTACAAAGTACAACAGTACACAGAGCATCCGGTGACGCTCTTCCTCCTGTGGGTGGGACAACCTGGTTGAGCTTGTTAACTCTAAAAGCTCCAAACCTCTACACCCCCTCTTGTCCCGCACACAGGGGCGTTGTAAGCTTGCAGCTTACCTCACACAAACCCTCTTAGAACTCCCCATGACGTTGGAAGCTCAGGGGCTTCGTGAACCCAACCCTCTGGTTCACCTGACCAGGACAGTACTTCAGCTTCTCCCAGCTGGTCTGAACGCACACGTCTCGAAAGAGAACGTCTAGGTGTTTGGGTCTGGCCTTGACTTGTCCAGACTCTGCCGCCAACAAACAGAGTTGGTTGTCCTCCCAAACCATCACGGGCAGGCAACTCTGAACGCAGATCTCTTGGACCAAACACCTATAGAACTCCAGTTCCCTGCAAAGCACTGACAACGCACTGTACCTGGCTTCTGCACGAGAACGAGCAATGAGGCTCTGGCACCGGGACTTCAGCCCGCCTAAAGCTCCTCCACACTGTACAACCATTTCAGACACAGATTTCCTGTCCTCGGAATTTGCCCAACCGCTGTCGCACAAGCGCGTGAGCTGGGGCTCACCGGTAGCTGACAACTCCGGGCAAAACTCCTTAGTCTCCTGCAAACTCTGGAGCACTCTCTCCATGCCATTCCAGGCATGCATGCTGGGATTTGCAGCCTCCTTGCTGAACAGATCCACAGCAACTGCTATGTCAGTTTTTGCTCAACTGTGAAGGAAACAACAGCCTCCCAGGAGCTGACCTAAACACCTCGGGGCTCTCGAACTCAGAGCGTTCCCCGGTCTGACTGTCCTCACCTAGACACGTCTCCATGGGTGTTCTGACACTAGCACATTCAGACACTCTGCACTTCTTCAACAACTGCACTACCTTGCCAGTCTGATTGAGCAAGACACTACTGTCTTCGGCTCTGTCTACCTGCACACCTAGGTAAACACCAACAGGGCTTAGGTTCCTGAGCTGGAAAGACTGACCAAGCTCCTCTGCGAACCGTTGCACCTGTCCCCTGGTCTCCACCAGGTAAAGCATGTCCGCACTGGACTGCAGAACTAGCTCCTGCTCTGGACTTACTCCTGCCAGAAACAGGCAGCTATCAGCACAACTCTGGCTGACACCTAGCTTTCTCAAAGCTTCTTGCACGCCTGAGGACCAATCTCTGGCTGACTCCTTCAAGCCAGTGATTGCCTCGTGCAAACTCCACACTTGATTTGGCCCGTTGTCCTCGAACCCTGGCGGAGGTACCTCGTACCTCTCCTCATCCAGGTCGGAATTCAAACAGGCACCCAAACCAAAGTGGCTTGCCTCAAAGCTGCTTTGAGTCGCGACCGCTAACAGCATGCACGTGGTTTCGCTTCTGAGAGAGAGCGCGTCCAGTACCTCGTAACAATGGACCCCCTCCTCCTGAGTGAAACCTCTGGCTACTGACCTAGCCTTGCACTGCAACTCGCCAGTTGCTGCCGTCTTGAGTCTGCACACTCAACGACCTTCCGACAGCGTCGTGGTTGTGCACACACTCAAAGACCTCATTGAGCTTACCTGCTCTACCATGGCATCCTGCCATTTCTGGGCCTCACCTTGAGATACCCTTTGAACCTTCACAAGGCTTTCCGGTTCACACTGAACCAAACAAGCACTCACGCTAGTGGCCGTGAACCTTTCGGGCAGAATCCCTTCAGTGGATCGTGCAGACTGCTGTGATACCACTTCAGATTCTCCCTCTGCTCCAGTTGCACTGGATTCCACCTGCACGTCCGTGACGTCAGGCATCTCACCTACAGACTTGCTGCGCCTGTGCATCCTAACTGAACCACCCAAGGATGACGTTGGCGCGCCTTTGGGCTCCTGCTTCACTCCCAAAGAACCCTGCTCTTGCTCCGGGACGAGACCTGCGTCAGGCTCTCCTGGAGAAGAGTTGCCACACAAAGAGTCGCCATGCGTGGCCTGCCTCCTAGTCCGTGACATAGGAGTTGCGGGTGCACTCCCAGGCTGCTGCCTTGGAGTTGCCCCTAGCTGCGCTGCACCCTGGTGATGACCGGGAACTCGGCCCGAGCCACCAGCAGGTGCTAAAGCCACAGCAATACTCCCTCTTGGGGCTGGTCCACCTGGACCATTGCCACCAGCAGGCGGTGTATCAGGCTGTCCATCAGTGACAGGACCATCCAGAACATCAGGGCTTCTAGGGATGTGTTCCAATCCATTCTGCTCACAGAATTCAGCACTCCTGCTGACTAGAACCTGGGTCTGGTCACTATCTGGGCTAACCAACCTCCAGCTACGCAAGCTGGGCTCGTACACACAGACAGACACTTTCGGAACCTTGGTACCACCCAGTTCCACCCAGAACCCTTGCGGAGGCTCTGCATCCAAGAGTGTGTCTTCAGTGGCAGCATGCAGCATCCTTTGCTGCCTCTCTGCAAGACCACATACCTGTGAAGAAAGCAGGTTAGTCACACTGTGCTTACTCCCCCTCTCACTGAGGACCTGGGAACAGCCTACTCCAGTAGAAACCTGCTGTTCCACTACAACCAGTGGTGCTGCCTCAGTTGCCTCCTTGAGCAACGCAGACCACATGTGGTGAGAGAAAGCATCAGCCAAACACTCAGAACAACACGCTCCCCCCAGGTTAGCTTCTGGCATCCCTTCAGAAACAGCCACATGAACCAGGGAAAAGGGACGCGTGGTTTCCCTTTCAGACGCGGGGTAGCAGGATGTCGACTCCTCGACCTTGCAAACCCTGCAATCAAGAAAGCTGTTACATGCCCTTAACTTGCACCCTTCAGAGAACTCAGGCTGCTTCAGCACACTGTCCCAGTGGCGACTTGCCAGCCTTTGGTACCACTGACACAAACATAAGTGGTGCACGGGCACACTGGTGCACTGAGCAAACATTCCATCAGCGCCACCTCCCCCTGTTCTGGATTGAGACTTCTTAACAGCAAACAGCCCGTCCTGGCTGCCTTTCACGCGTAGAAGCATCTTCTGGCCCCTGCAAGCAGAACAGGTGATAATCACAAAGCAAACAGCAAAAACATTGGACAGAAGGTTTGACATAAACAGATACACAGCCACGTCAGCAACCAAAGAAAACGCCAGTTCTGTCCCTTTAAGACCTGCAGAGACTGTTAGCAAAAAGTCAAGCCTTTTCTTGCTTCCAACAGTCAGTTCTTCAAACTGCTCTGTAGAAAAAGAGCTGCAGTTCCTCACAAGTCCACCAGGAGGAACGATGACGATGCAAAGAGACGCTGCACAGGCACTCATCACTCGCAGCCCACCAGGGTTGGCCTTCGTTGCCACGGTAACTGCACGACAACAGTAGGCATCCTCTTCCGCCTGGGCTGTGGTAGAGCTGTTGCAATTCTCATGGCCAGTACCACACGTCATGTCCTTGGCCTTATCTTCAGCCATGCACGTCAACAAAAGACCAGGTGCAGGCGACGTGACAAAACACAGCTCCACAGTCAAAACTTTTTACACTGGCTTCAGACTTGGAAACAGCCCCTCCCTTTCTGGGAGCAAAGCCCACGGCGATCTGGCCCCCCTCCTGCTTTCCATGGCACTGTTGCTGCACAACAGCCATAAGCCGAGCTGGGGGCGAGCTTTCCAAAGCCACTTCAGCCAGTCCCTCAGCCCCGTGAAACTGGGCTAGGGTCTTCTTCCAGGCTTCACAAGCACTGGCCAGACCTTCCTCCTCACAGGCGTTGGCCAGCACATCAACGCTATCAGGGAACAGCCCTCTGCATTGAAGCTGTGAGGCTGGAGGTGCTTGCAAACAAAAGCTTCCCTCCTCCTTGCTGGGAATGCTATGGCTCCCTCCATCTTGCCCAGGGGTAGCGTACTTACGAATCTGTAGCTTCTTACCCGGCTACACAGATGGGGGTTTCACCAGAGAGGGTACACTGCTTGGGCACACCTCAATCTGGGCTTCCCTGCTGCCTTCCAACCTCTGGCAGCAGGTTTTAGGCTCCTGAGCCATTCAGCAGACTGCTGAATGCTCCTGCTGGCAAAGCAAACTTCCCTGGATGCTCCATCACAGTCCAAACCAGGGAGGCACTTCTCAGCTTGGCACACACGTTCTGGATCCTTGGAACTGCTCCAGAATCAGTCCAGAATCGGTAAAAGCTTGGATCCATAACCTGAAGCATTTTTTGATTGTTGGAAAGGCTTCAAACCAATTTCTGCACACTAACGGAGCCCGGCACACTTCCTCTGCGCAAATACCTGCCTGAAGCGTTTTTCCTTGCTGCCGTCTCCTGTGCTATTCAGCAGTTATCTTCTTATCTTCTCTCACGCAGCGGGGTGTGTGCATGCCAGCATATTACAGACAACAGAGTCCAGCTTCTTTCTAATCTAGAAGCTTTATTTTACAAGGCATAAATCTACATTCCTGGAGAGACGCAAGCCATGTTGGTGGCTTCTCCCTTCTCTCCGTTCTCCGGACAACAGAAAAAGAAAGTATCACATTACAAAGTACAACAGTACACAGAGCATCCGGTGACGCTCTTCCTCCTGTGGGTGGGACAACCTGGTTGAGCTTGTTAACTCTAAAAGCTCCAAACCTCTACAATTTACCACACTCCACTGAAAGCACAAGTGACAAAAGTGCTCCGTGAAATATTGAAGAGGCCTAAAAAGAATGGCTTTGGACTATGTTTAATATGCTGGGGTAGTATGACTACTGCTTGTCCCAAGGCAATAAGAGACTTCCTCACCCCAGAAACCCAGGTTAGAATTTGCTCATCCAAGTAAGTAGTTTAAGTGCTTGACACTTCAACGTATTAAGAGTCTGAAATGTGAAGGTTTGATGGCAACCTATAACACTGCACTACAAACAGAACTGGCAAACAGGCTTTCCGGTGTACCTAGGCAGGAGGAGGACAGCCTAGTCATGACATACCTAGGCCTGCACTCCTGCCCAACAGTGCTGCTTGGTTCAGTAACTATATATAACACCAAAACAAATTACCACCAAGGAGCAAGGAGCTGCATGTAGCCTGCAGGGCACATTAGAGTGTCAGACCTGGGAGACCAGGGTTCGAATTTCCACTTAGCATGAAGCTCACTGAGTAACCTTGGGCCAGTCTCTGTCTCTCGGCCTAACCTACCTCACAGGATTGTTGTGAGGATAATATGGAGAGGAGGAGAACCTCCTTGAGCTCCTTGGTGGTGTATAAATGCAATAAATACACAAATCCCTCTTCCTCAACATGTGGCGTAATTGCCCCCAAAGTCTGGCTGCCAATTGTTTAGTGCTTTTCTAGGTAGGCTTGCTACCTAAATCCACTGGATCCACTCTGTGTGGTTCATAAGAAACTTGGCATAATCCCCACTGGGTTGTTGTTGTTTACTGATACTATACAATATGTCTTCAAAAAGTGAGGATGAATCCTAGCCACTATTAAAATAGTGAACAGCACCGGGGAGTTGTCTGATGGAAAATCTCCTGGGAAACATAGTTCCCTTTTTCCTAGGGTTCACCCCCCCCAAAGAAAATCTGGATTCCAAGTTAGAAAGACTAATACTGCGAAGTCAAATATTTTGAAGTGTGAAATCCTCAAGTCAGAACATAAAAAGAGCCCTGCTGGGTCAGGACAAGGGCCCATCTAATAAAACATCCTGTTCTCACAGGGGCAACCAAATGCCTCTGGGAAGCCTGCAATCCTGGACCTGAATGCAACTGCCAAACTACAGAATAAGGAGATTGTGCTGTGCCAGCTCTTCATCCAGCCTCTTTCTTGCACACTGCACCTGTTAACACTTGGCTTACTCCAGCAAGAAACATTCAGTTTATTTTAAAAACTTAATGCAACTTCTATTTGAGTTTAAAATAATGTAAGCATATACTATATTGTCTCCCTGCTTATTTAACTTATATGCAGAATTCATCATGCGAAAGGCTGGACTGGATGAATCCCAAACCGGAATTAAGATTGCCGTAAAAAATATCAACAACCTCAGATATGCTGATGATACAACCTTGATGGCAGAAAGTGAGGAAGAATTAAAGAACCTTTTAATGAGGGTGAAAGAAGAGAGCGCAAAATATGGTCTGAAGCTCAACATAAAAAAAAACTAAGATCATGGCCACTGGTCCCATCACCTCCTGGCAAATAGAAGGGGAAGAAATGGAGGCAGTGAGAGATTTCACTTTCTTGGGTTCCATGATCACTGCAGATGGTGACAGCAGTCACGAAATTAAAAGACTCCTGCTTCTTGGGAGGAAAGCAATGACAAACCTAGACAGAATCTTAAAAAGCAGAGACATCACCTTGCCGACAAAGGTCTGTATAGTTAAAGCTATGGTTTTCCCAGTAGTAATGTACGGAAGTGAGAGCTGGACCATAAAGAAGGCTGATCGCCGTAGAATTGATGCTTTTGAATTATGGTGCTGGAGGAGACTCTTGAGAGTCCCATGGACTGCAAGAAGATGAAACCTACCCATTCTCAAAGAAATCAGCCCTGAGTGCTCACTAGAAGGACAGATCCTGAAGTTGAGGCTCCAGTACTTTGGCCACCTCATGAGAAGAGAAGACTCCCTGGAAAAGACCCTGATGTTGGGAAAGATGGAGGGCACAAGGAGAAGGGGACGACAGAGGATGAGATGGTTGGACAGTGTTCTCGAAGCTACTAACATGAGTTTGGCCAAACTGCGAGAGGCAGTGAAGTATAGGCATGCCTGGCGTGCTCTGGTCCATGGGGTCACGAAGAGTCGGACACGACTGAACGACTGAACAACAACAACAAATACTACGGTTCCAGAAAGAGTTTTTCCCCTTAAAAATACCTAGAGATTCTTACCATAATACTGTATTTTTGAAACTGACCAAGACTGAACTCACAAGATCAGTCGGTTTACAGAATGCATATTACCCTTAAATGTTTTTTTAAAAGTATTTGAAAGAAGGACGAGCACAAGGTTTGGTGTTTTAATGCTCCATATAGTGGAGGGGGCTGGTGAGAGAAAAGAGCAAAAAAGCCTGTCCTCTTTGTAATAAAGCATATTACATGTTCACAGGCAAACTCTCTCTCATTTTATGACTTTAACTGATGTTTAGCTTTTTTGTGTTGTGTTACTTGTACACCACTTCAAGACAATTCTAATTAAGTGGCACATAATTTGGTGAAATAAATAAAATAAATTATATTTTTTTCTGGGTTCCAGCCAGATTTCCATGGGTCATGAGCCTAGAGTAGAGCTACTAGCACATGGCCACTACTGGCTCAAGAGCCCTTTATCCAAGAGAGGCGTCTGGCCACAGAAACTAAACAGTTGTTTGGCAAATTGAAAATAAAAATAAATGCATCTGATAAAGTGGACTCTGGTCTATGACAGCTTATGCCTTAATAAATTTATTGTTGTTTTTAAGATGCTACAAGACTATTGGTTTTGCTGCAACTGATGAAAACGTCTGCCTCTCTGAAAATGCCTAGGCAGATCTCCAGTTCTGCCAGGATAGTGTTCATCATACACCATTTTAATGGTTGGCTTAATTGCTCTGCCAAGCAATTCACTCCTCAAATGAAGGAAAAGAAACTTACTTCCTCTGTTGCTTTTGTAATGTTGGGATAAGTGATGGAGGATGTGCACATAAATGAAGAAAATGCACTATTAGTATAGTTCAGTGAAGAAAGGAAAAGAAATGAGGGTAGGTAAGAGATTTTTATGGCACTATAACAGCTATGCCAAGAATGAAAAGGAGAAGCAAATGCTTTTGAGAGAGTTTGCAAATCTCTCCTCCAAGACTTGTGAGGGGCATAATTTCATCAGCCATGCTAAAATAATTGCAACTCCCACACCTGTTGTCTTGCACTCAGATTCCTGGTATAGCAACTGTACCTGGGCTGTAGAGTTTTCTTCTCAATTTCTATGCCTTCTTTTGCAGCATTCCCTTCCCATGCTTCTCTCCAAATACTGTTTGCAAAAATGTAATGTATTTTATCTTCTCCCATTCCCTCCAAGTCCCCCCCATTCAATCTCAATCTAGCCAGTCAGATCAAACTACGGTACTTTGTGCTTCCTTCCCAGGGACCTTAGTTATTCCTAGAATTGCAGTGTGTTCTCTATGACTCTACAGATGTTGGAGAGCTCCAGCTGTACTTCTTCATTGAAACTCATTGTATGCTGAACTGTGTGTGTGCATGCGTAGACCATCCATATTCCCAGATTTTAGTGTGCAAGTAATTGTAGTTACAGGTTGAGATGCTCTCACTTCAGTTTCCCCATCCCCTCCAATCTGTCCTAGACGCACAATGTAGGAAACCTGCTTGGGAGAATATACACACCCGGTACATGCCATTTCCCTTTAAAGATTAGGTACAGCAGATCTGTGCTAGGTCTGGCTTGGGTTTGGCTCTTCTCTGTATGCTTACACAGGAAGCAGTAAAAATATGATCTTGATTTCCCTTACCTGGGAGTAAGACCTTAAACTCAAAAGGAGCCAATTCTGAGTAGGCAGAAATAGAATCAAACTGTATAAATGGAGAGGATGCCTGAATGCACCAAACTGAAACTACTGGTATGTAAATTAGTGGTTCTGCAGATGAGTAGTTCAATATTCAGCACTAACATTTAGCTGTATTTGTTAAGAGCTGACCTTATTTGTAGATGCGTACATCTTCTCTGTTGTTGGGGAAAGTGTGTAAGTTTTGTGTGTTGCATTTCTGTATCGTTAAGATTTTTCTCTACTTTCTTCATCAGTCTGCCCACACATCTGAGCCCAGACACTCCATCCTGTTTTTCCCTTCCATTACTCTGAATCAATTCTGACCATGTATGTTTGTCCAGTTATTTCCTTGTCTCTGCCTAGCCTCATACAGTATGCCTCTTCCCTTCCCCTTCTCAGATCAGTCTTATGTGTCTCCTCTATCTATAAATAAATAAATAAATAGCCTCGTTCTTGGAAGCTAATATATCTTAATCTACTCTGGAGTCATCTCCTCACTCCTCCATCCACGCCTGCATCTTTCATTATGGTTTTTTTTGTAACATGAAAGGGGGGGAGGACAGATGAAGAAGTATGTGTGGGTGGATGTGGGTGTGTAGTGGCTTGCCAAATGCAAGAGAGGCCAGGTGGCTCCCGCAACTTTATTGGTTTACAGAAGGGGGGTTGGGGGAGAAGCCATCCCTGCTGAACACAACTAGCGGGCAGGAGCCCTGTTTTCTGCAACCGGAAGGCGCGGACAAGCAAGAGGGATGCTACGCAGGTCTGCTCGGAAAGGATCTCCACTGAGTTCCATGGGCCCTACTCGCATGCCAGCATGCACGGGGTTTCGCAGCCCTGGACGAAAGCAAGCATCTTGCCTGCCTATTGTTACCCCGGGCGACGCCTAGGGCAAGCTGCCCTGCCCTCCGCCCCACAGCCAAGGGGGTGCATGGGGGAAGCAGCGGGCGGGAAAATGGGCGGGGCGGACGGGGAAGGGGGCGGGGCTGGGTCCTCCTTTTTCCACCCACCGGCCCAGCCCGAGCGGGCAGGAGAGAGGGCGCCCCGCTGCCTCGCCGGCTTCACCTGAGCTGTCACCCTCCTCGGACACGGACGAGCTCTCGGACTCCTCCTCCTCGGAACTGCTGCCCTCGTTCTCCCCGTAGTCCACCTCCATCTCGTCGTGGTTGTTCTCCTTCTTCTCCCGCGAGTGGACCGGCATCGCGCCGCCCAGCCCAGCCCGCAGGCGCTCGGCGTCGCTGGCTCCTAGGGACCAGGGGACAACAGCCCTCGGCTGCCCAGCCCTCCCTGGCCGGCCGCCTGCCTCCCCAACGCGCCGAAGCTCCGCCTCAGAGAAACCCCGCCATCCACCTTAGCCCCGCACAGCCTCACGCTCCGCTCCGCCGCTCATTGGCGGACGACCCGCCGACGGGCGTGGCACGCGGGAGGGTGGGTGGCTGGGTGGCGGCCGTCGGAGCCGGAGCGGCGCGTGGCGGAGCTTCGCTGCGGCGCGGAGGATCTCGGGACATGTAGTTTCTCGGATGTAAGGCTTCACTCCCCCTAACCGCCAGCCCGCCTCTCAGTGGGCGGTGGAAGGCGCGCCGAAGTGGAAATGCGTTTCCTAGGATTGCAGGCGGCCTGCCAAAGATCCGCAACGAAACCTCGAAATTCTGAGAGCCGATGATGAAGATGGTGGAAAGATTTAGGAGAGGGATCTGTGCGGGTTTATGGAGGAGTCAGACCCATAAAACCATACACGGCGGCAGCAGTAGCAGCAGCAGGCACGGGAAATTTGTGGGCGCCCAGATGCTGCCCGGACTACAAGCTCCTACTATCCTTGGACATTGGCTATGCTTGCTGGGGCTGATGGGAGTTGGAGTCCCAACAACATCTGGAGGGCCTCAGGATGGCACTCTTAGAATGTAAGAAGGGTTACTTCTGCTGGATCGGACTAAGGATCCCATTTAGAGCGAGAACCAGCCTGGGATCGGAGTTACATGGCTTCAAATTCCCATTTACTGTAGTTACATTAGCATGGTCCCTATAACTCAGTCTAAACTACTTTGCTTCCAAAGATAAGATAAAATGAGCTGGGGAGAACTACTGATTTTTTATATATATAAAGGCATTGCAAGATGGGGTGCTTGATTTTCAATCCACTCTGAAGATGAATTGTGAAATAAATATGGAGTTTGCCTTCATTGTTGTTGCATAATCTTTGATGCTTCAGCTGAACTGTCCGCTACATTTGCAAGTCTATTTTCATGGATAAGTCATCTGTTCAATTGCTTTATGTGAAGTTAGACTATCATGCCAAAAATTTAATTGCACTGAGGTCACATTCACATCATACATTTAAAGCACCTTTATAGCACTTTTCACAGCAGTGTTTTTTCTGGGGGTACTCAAGAGTATGCAGTGCCAGCACATTGTTAAAAAGAAGAAAAGCACTGGTTTAAAGTGTGGCACTTACTGTAACAACTTCATGGTGAGTTCTTCGCTTCAGAGACCAGCATAGTTCCCATGGAGTCCAAATGGAAGAGCACCTCCTGCCACAAAGAGTTTTGTGCCAAATGAGTGATAGCAATGAGTGTAAACAGTGTTTGGGAAGGAGCCGATGTCTGAAAAGCAATCCAAGATTCAGCCAACCTTCACTAGTCAACAAATTGAGGATTTATTTTCCTCCTAATTGTGGGAATGTTACTCTGCTAAATTGTAGAACTTGTTAACACAAGTTGGAAAGGATATAATCAAACAATATATCCTCTCCTGCATCCCTGAACATTCCCACACTCATTTTGTTCTGTAGCAACTATGTAGTGCCTTCTCATCCAGGGATTTCTGGGCTCAGATGTCGTAGAACAGTAAGGAACCCCACCATGTCACCACCCTGCTAATGTGTTCATAGAAGCTCAGAGAACAATAGCAAGCACATGACAGGCCAGCTTATTTTACAGCTATCCCCAAAATAGTGGCAAGTAAAATGAAAGTTAGAATCATTAAGCGTGTAATGGCATCTTGAAGAAACAGTAAATAGAGGCAAAAGGTGAGTGCTCCTGTGGATTGAAAACTGGCTAAACAAAAGGAAGCAAGGGTCAAGGCAATATATTTTTCACAAAAACATCAGTAGGGTCTGCACTTGAACTGTACCATTTAATTTCTATGATAGTGAATCAAGGGTGAGTGACAAGATTGCCAAAGTTGTAAATGATTCCAAATTAATCAGAATAATGAAAACAAAAGACTCTTTAAATGCTCCAGAAAGAAAGCCATTTTTAGTGACAAACAAATTTTTGTTAATAAACAATTTCATACTTAACAGTAAGATATTAAGTATAGTCTTTTGTCTCAATCTTTAAAGCTGCCTTTATGTACAATGAAATTGTTATTTTGTGATATGCTTGTTTCTATTTCATCATGTCATTTGATTGCAAGCTAATCTAAAAGTACATGTTGCAAAAAATCTGGAATGTGTGCACAGCGGGGTAATTAAGATGAGAAAGGGTCGGGAAACCAAGCCTTGTGAGGAATGGTTGAGGGAATTGGGTATGTTTAGACTGGTAAAGAGGAGACTGAGAGGAGATATGAAAGCTAATTTCAAATATTTCAAGGGTTTCCACATGTGCAACAGTATGCAGCGCACAAAAGGCACACTAATTTTTTTCTGTTTTTACCACTAAGTATGGGAACCTGCACAAAGCCTATCACAAAATTCCAACGGAGTTTAAAGTATGTAAGGATTAAGCATCAAATACAGAATGTCTTGCTTTCCCTGCATATTAAGTACAGAAACAAAATATGAGTCCATCCCACAGAAAAACAATGAAAGAATAGAAAAAGAAATTTGTCCAAGGATCTCAATGTTGACCTATAGCTGTGGGGTAAACAGATTTTAAAAACTTGAGTACAAATATTGTTGGTTGAAGACAATGAAAAATAAAGCAGTAATCCTCTGCACATTTAAGTAAGAATAAAAGAAAAACCTCTGAAGACGGTAAGACTTTCTTACAAGCAAATGCAGTATACAGTACTTAGATTCATGAGTATCTCTTGTATTGATGAGGATAATATGAAGTTAGTTCTCTGTCCTATTCAAAAATACTAGGACCAGTTACAAGGAGAGCAGAAAAATCCCTAGGGAGACCCACTTCAGATTTAGGTAGTCACTGATCTGCAGAATATAGTATCAAGGTAGTATCTTGGGTAGTTGTAACTGTGGGGGAGTGAATGTTTAGAGAACATTCAGGCAGGACTTGATATGAAAAGGTAATTTGGGGGCAAAATGAAGCAAAGTGCTACAGACAGTAACTGAGAATAAAGGATAACTGAGCATAAAGCAGTGAAGGTGAACAGAACAGGCAGGAGGTCACGTACAAAGAGGGAAAGGTACGGGCCAGAAAACAAATGTACATATCTAGTGCCTGTTAATCTAAATTCCAGGTATGTTAATCTGTAACCACAAGAAGTGGTGCTTTAGAGACTAGTTTATTACAATATTTGTTTTTGTTGGAGCTCAGATGCAGCACAGGATAACCTAAGATAAAAACTAAAGCTAATATGAATACAAAACACTCCCTTGGTTATTGGTGCAGCAAGTCTATATGAAAACAAGGCAATGCATGTGACATTCTAACTATTGGTAATGCATAACTACTGAGAATTAAACACAAGGAAAGGGAAGATGTTATTTTTATAGTGAGTCAATTCATAATCCTGAAAAATATAAAGTCGCTGATTAATTTCATTCTGATTGTTTCCTTTCCCCCTTGCAACTAAAAGTGAATGGAGGGACACAGACATTGCATGCAGCCAATGAAAACAGATGAGAACCCTTGCTCTCTCCCTGCATTTGTGCAGTTAAGTTTGCTCCAGTACCCATTCACCTGTCCCATTTGTAGTGCAAGTTTAACTGGCCACATCTGGCAAAGTAGGATTCTACCACCACTACCCAAACTTCACTGGCTGTAGATGGGGTTTGGGGTTTTTTGTCTACTAAGTCTACACTGTTAAGTCAAGGGAGGAGGAGTTAATGTTAAGTGTGATGCCACTGGATAGGTTAAGATGTCCAGGTGTAGGCACAACTGTTTGATACTGTTCTTTTTAACTCATTCCATGACCTACTCCCATGGTACCCTCTGGTATTGCAGACACCACACTGCCGATTCACATCTCTACCTACTGTTCCCTAAAATACCCGAAAGACAATGCCACATGAAGAGTACGAAGCATACTCTATTCTTTTCATATACTGTAGTTTTGATGCTTTTAGATTGTTTGCAATCCACCTTGAGTACTAATTGTTGTAATGTGGGGATCGTGATTCAGCAAGTGATTTCAGCTCTAACATAGCAGGCAGGAGACAGCTTCTTCATGTAACACTCTTTATTCAGACAAACAAGACTCGGGAACTGAGGAGAGGGAGATACATTTATAGGGACAGAAAGACTGGCTAGAAAGGATACATTTTGGAGGGAACAATCTCAAGCAATCACAAAGCTGCCTTTTGGTGGGAACCAATAAGACTGAGGATCCAAATGCAGCAACTTGAATGAACTAATGGTAGCTGTTCCTTCTGGAACAGAAAGGCAGTTACTTTCCCCTAATGTGAATACAGACAATAGAAATACAGATATGATAACCCTTGAATCAATACACAACACTAATGGTTGGTATAAATGTTAAAAGTCCCCCCACCCCCCACTACAAGTACTCAAAGCAATGTGGAAAAACCTAATCTACAATAAATTATGTGCATGGGAGTGGCTTTCATATGACAGATTCAGAGTGTGGCAACTGGGGACAGGTCAGTATGTGCACTTTTACGGGAAGGAGACAAAACTGGAGCAGTTAGAGAAGAGGAAATACTCCCCTTTTATTTTCAAGTTTCTTACTTTAATGCCCTTCTTTGTTCTCCTGAAGAGACTATGTAAACTGCTGAATATCAACACGGAAGCTAAATTATGTGGGACAAGGCTGCTCCTGTGTAAAAATGTTTCAGTGGTATGAGAATGGTACTTCTTTTGCAACTTTGGTTGCTAACAGAATGCTACACTGAACGTGTGAAATGGGAGACAAATGACCTTACCTCTGAGATTGATTCTAGGGATTGACACTTGCACACCTGATCTTAAATTAAACACTGAAATTGTTTGTTTTTCCTTTGCTTCTGCTTTGCTAGCTGTGCAAGTGAACTCAGCCAGATAAATATAGCTGAAGGAAAGGGTTTTTTCATAGTGGGGACTGACCTCTAGGAGAGGTAATTACATTCTTGCACAATCCTAGAATGTATCAGTGACAGGAAAATGTGTAAGTGGAAAAGAGGACTTGTCCCCTTTCAGAATAAAGTATCAATTCAAAGTGAATGGACATATAAAACACTTAAATTAATTTAAAGTGCATGAACATAGTGCAGAAGTTCTTCCAAGTCCTGACAATGAACATGATTTCAAGCACTGAGCCATAAGAGCCAACTATAGAAGGGCCACTAAACTCAGTAGATAAGCTGCATGCAGAATTGTGGCCTCTTAAAACAATCACAGACAAGAGGGTTTCAAACTTTTCCTTTGTTTTTTTAGTTTAAGAATTTTTATATTTCTGAATCCCTAGATTTTATAGCTCTAGCTTCTGCCATAAATTTTATTTCGAAAAGCAATGTACAAAACATCTAAAGTAGCAAAACTTTTTTCCTCACCGGACACGCACCTCCACCCTTTGCTTCTTTTGAGTACAAATCTAACTAAGCATGCTTACACAGGAGTAAATTCTAATAAGCCCAAAGTGGCTTACTCCCATGAATCTTCTCCTCCCACGTTAGTAGTAAGAACTGCCAAGAGGCTTGGCGGCACCCAAAAGACCAACAAATGTATTGCAGATCACGCCATAGGAAGTTCGTCAAGTTTTCAGGGTGCCACAAGACTCTCGGCTGCAAGTGGTCGCAGCCTCGACGTCTGAGCTCACTCTCCTCTGCCCTGAAGAGACCCCACTGATAAAGGCTCCCCCAGCACGTAAACGAAGGAAGCCGGGCGACGCCGGAAGAACCGCCTTCCCTTTGAGTCCCCCGGCTATGACGTCAGAGCGAAGGCGGTTGCCATGGGAAGCCTGGAATTCGCACCTGACGGCTGTCGTGAAACGTTAGGGGGGGGCAGTGCTCGGAGAGTAAGGGAGAAGGAGGAGGAGAGAGGAGGAGGAGTAACGCGGTGCTGCGGAGCGAGAAGCCCTAAGCCAGCCCTGCCTACCTCGCCACAGCCGCCGCCAACCCTCCCTTCACCAACCCCGCGCACCCGAGAGCTTCGAGTGCGCCGGCCGCACCCGCCCCTTCGGAGCCTCGGGTCGCCGCCGCCTGCTATGTAGGCTACGCTGACCGGGGGCGCGGATCCGGAGGCCGCAGCGCACCTCAGGTTTTGCCGGGGGGTCCCGGCGGCGCCGACTGTACGAGGAGGAGGAGGAGGGCGTCGGCTAGGACAACAGCGCGGCTGCCAGCCCCGGGGGCCCCGCAGGCGGGATGTTCTCCAAGAAGCCTCACGGCGATGTGCGGAAATCCACGCAGAAGGTGCTGGACACCCGCAAGGACCCGCTCACCCGCCTCAAGCACTTGCGCGTCGTTATCGGTGAGGAAGGGGAAGCGGGGGGGGGGCGAGGCCCTGCTAGCTGCTGAGGGTCTGGAGGGGGGCGGGGAGAGGGGGGGGGTCTCGGTTGAAAGGAAAGAGGCCGGGTTGGAGAAGCCCTCGCTGGGCTGGGCTGGTGCCCGAGCGAGGGGGGGAGGCCGCCCTGAGAGCTTTCTCCTCCTCCTCCTCTCCCCTCCCTTCCCCTCCCCGCTTTATCTTTGCTAGAGGTGGGTGGGAAAGAGAGGTTGGACAGTGCTGGGGTGCTTTGAGGTTGGGGAGCAGCTGCATTTTTGCCGAGAGGTGAGGAGAGAGGGGGGAGAAGCTCCATCCCAACTCTTTTGTTGGCATGACAACCCGGACACTGATGGCACTGTGGGAAATGACAGGCGAGGAATACCTGGAGAGTGATGAAAATATCCACCAACTGCCTGTTTTAACACACGCCCATGCTATTTACACACACACACACACCCATGCCTGACTTGCGTTGCATATATTAAGATGAGGCAACTTGCTTTGCACCCTGTGTTGTGATAATGTTTCGGGGGTTGTTGACTGCTGGATAAATTGGAACAGGCTTTCATAGGTGCGATTGGGATGGTTGTCAACCCTGTGCTTTGAGTTTGTGTTTGGGCATGTCTAGAATGTCTTAACTTTGTGGAATCTGGTGTAGGGTTTCTTGTCTTCTTATGCTTACTGCCTAGAGTAGTACTTGCATCAGGCTGTGCAGTCTCTGAGAACACAAAGCTGAAAGTTAGGGACACAAATTGTTCTATCTATGCAGTTTGGGATCTTGTATTGAGCTCAAGAGTGTATCCAGGCAAATCTTCCCCAGGAAGCTTCCTGCTTTTCTGCTCGTGCAGAAAAGTCCTGCCTAGGACTATGGAAAGTTTCAGGAAGTGAACAATTGGATGGGCTCTGATATGGAGATTCATTGGTGTGAGGTGCCCCTTACTTGTTTCTATTAGTGGTCCAGTTTGATGAAAATATGTATTGGGATTGCTGCCTTTGGTTGGTGACATTCATTAAAATAAACACAGCATATTACAGAGTTCTAGCATTGTATTGTGGTGTGGGAAGGGGCAGCATAAATTAACTAATCTAAATTAACTAATCCCTGAGGCAGGAACTCAGATACTTGTTTTGACTGTGTAAGCCCAAGGGTTTGATACCATTGAATCTGACTGCTTTTTTTCTACAAACTTGTTACTCACTCATGCTTGATTGAAGTGCATTATTCCACATGTTTTCATGATGAGTTTTCATTCTGTTGGTTTTGCAGGTGTCAGCTTATTTAAGATGAGTACTTTATGACAAGTGTATGATAAAATGCAGACTCAAAAATGTTTCATATTACTTGAGTCTTCATCAGAGTTGCAGTCCTATGCACGTTTACTCAAAACTAAGTCATACTTTATCCATTGGGCCTTACTCCCAGGAAAATGAGAGTTGGATTGTATCCTGAAGCTTGCTGTATATCAGTTTACAATTAACAGAATCACCAGCTGGTGATGCGCACACACACACACACACACACACACACGTGTGTGTGTGTGTTAGGGTATCTACTGGAGAGAACCCTGCTAGTATTCAGTATTGTAATTTATGCATTTATTATTATTTATTTTCATTTCTATACCTCTTTATATAGATAAGAAAAAATCTCAACGTGGTTTGCAACGCATTAGAACAGGGGTGGCCAACTCCCAAGAGACTGTGGGGGGTTCAGGTCAAAGTTGTTGAGTTTTTTCAGGGGGTAGGTAAAATGTTGAGCTTTTTCTAGGGGAGCCACAGTTGTTCAGCTTCTTTGGGGGGGAACCAGTGATCTACCAGTGATCTACCACAGACGTCCAGTGATCTACCATAGATCACAATCTACCTGTTGGACATGCCTGCATTAGAACATCATATAAAACAATCCAGAATCATCATCATCTTTGGTGATCACTTGTAGCTGTAAGATTGTCTTCCATGAACACAGTCTTAACAGTGAGTCTGTAAGTGACTGTGGAGGCCAATTCTGGATCCACATGTCCTTCCACAGTGGGGACATAGGTTTCTGGGCAGGAGTTGATCACAGTGAGGGTTTGCCAAACATGCCTTCCTCTTAACTCGTTTCTCCTTTACACCCTGCGTTTGTGCTTCTTCAAAGTCCATGACACCTTTGGTAAAGGCTGTTTTCCAGTTGGAGCGCTCGCAGGCCAGTGTTTCCCAGTTATCAGTGCTTATGTTACATTTTTAAGGATTTGCCTTGAGAGCGTCTTTAAACCTCTTTTGTTGTCCACCAGTATTTTGCTTTCCATTCTTGAGTTGGAATTAGAGTACTGTAGTTGCTTTGGAAGACGATAATCAGGCATCCGAACAACATGACCAGTCCAACAAAGTTGATGTTGAAGAATCACTGCTTTGACACTAGTGATCTTTACTTCTTCCAGTACACTGACATTAGTTCATCTGTCTTCCCAAGTGATGTGTAAAAGTTTTGGAAACACCATTGAGGGAATCTTTCAAGGAGTTGTAGATGGCGTTTATAAGTGGTCCATGTTTCACAAGTGTACAGTTGGTAGTACAATAGCTTTGTAAACAAGCATTTTGGTTTCCCTGCAAATGTCTTGGCCCTCAACACTCTGTGCTTCAATTGGAAGACTCACACAGCTCAAGTGATGCTGGATTTCAGCATTGATGTCTGCTCTTGTTGAAACATAACTGCCCAGGTAGGAAAAGTGATCAGCACTTTCCAATGTTACACCATTAAGCTGGATTTGTGCTGCTGTAGAGGGATCGTTTTGTGCTTATTGGTGCAGCATTTGGGTTTTTTGGATATTGAGCGATAGGCCAAGTTTTTCATAAGCTGCTGCAAAGATATTTAGGATGATTTGGAGGTCATCCTCTGAGTGTGCACACACTACATTGTCATCAGTATACTGAAGCTCTGTGACAGAAGCTATATTACTCTTTGCTTTCAGCCTGCTCAGATTAAAGAGCTTTCCATCTGTTTGATATATGATTTCTACCCCGGTGGGGAGTTTCCCTTCGACAATGGCGATACAGTTGGGGTGATAACACATCCCTGTTTAACACCCGATTCCACTATGAATGGTTCACTTTGAGAGCAATTATTATTTGCGATTGTTGCTGTCATGTTATCATGAAGGAGCTGATTAAAAAATTATCTGGGCAGCCGATTTTCAGAAGGACAGTCCACAGGGCAGTATGTTTTACAGTGTCAAAGGCCTTAAAACATTACTGAAGAAAGTCAAATATAAAGTATACATTCAAAGTAACATAACAGGAAACCAAAATATTACTGGTATTTTAAATATTTCAAAATAAAACATTACACAGGAGGTCACTTATCCCATCATTGTGCATAAACCAATACATTAAAAAGTTGTTTTACTAGAAAGGTCCCTTGAAAATGCCAAGATTGTATTATCATTTGTATTGTGGGTAAAATTTCAGTTCTGGGATCCAGATATATGCCTGCAGCAGAAATTCTTATGTTGGCACTGTTCTTCAAATTGTTGTAGAAAAGTTACTTGGAGATTCTGTAAAAAGGGGACTTAGTTTCAGGATATATCTTTTTTATTAATATTTATTAAATCTGTATAACACCCTTTATTCATAGATCTCAGAGTGGTTCAAGACATAAAATTGAGATATAAAGAACACATGTTGAGATGTTGTGTAAGACAGTGTTTTTCAACCACTGTTCCGCGGCACACTAGTGTGCCGCGAGATGTTGCCTGGTGTGCCGTGGGAAAAATTGAAAAATTCAAGAGAATTACTTTATATATAGTCAATATAGGCACAGAGTTAAATTTTTTAACATTTTCTAATGGTGGTGTGCCTCGTGATTTTTTTCATGAAACAAGTGTGCCTTTGCCCAAAAAAGGTTGAAAAACACTGGTGTAAGAGAATACACAATGCCTTGTGCTTGCATGCATCTTGAGATTTTTTTGTGGCTCTGTGTAAGAGATTGCACGAGTCATTGCGCTAGCACCTTTTTGAGACATTGTGGAACAGATCGTAGAAAGCTTAGCACTACAAGAAGCACTTTGCTTTTTTTTGTGCTAAGTCAGGAAAAGCCCTTCTGTTCACAGAGCAGCATCTCCGGATCAAACCCATTGATTGTAGCTGCATTTCAAAGGATACCATAGAATTGACCTATGTTTGCCCAGAAATACTTCTTTGCATGATATATTTTAAAGCAGTTTCTGTCCTACTCTTTGGAGAAAACCTTTCAGTGCAACAAGCACAATAGACCTAGATGCCACTTGATAAGCTGCCTTTAAAGTGGGAAATATTAAAAGCAGTTTCTAATGTAGTTCTTGAGTAGGAGAGAAGCACATGCTCAAAGGAGTTCTCTGGATCACAGCCTATCTAAATATTTTTTGGTATCAGAGTGCTATAGTGGATGGAGTGTTTTATTTGAAAGTGTGGGGTTATATAAAAAAAGATCCAGTCTCACTCAGTTATTTGAACTCTTTAGTGACACTATCCCTAAGGCTTTGAATGGGTTACAGTGTTAGAAACATACAATCAATTTTCTATTTTTTTAAAAATCAAGATTTTAAAAAGCCTGCTTTTTAAATCTCATTCCCAGTTAGAGGCTTAACACTGGCTTAACGCTGGCTACCAAAAGCAGAAGGCTTTTGACACAGGCTTGGATATTAACAAGCCTCTGAAGGAACAGTGTTACTTTATTGTGAAACCTTCAATGAGAACATTTCTCTGTGCCCACAACAATTATCATGTTTCATTTTATGCATAGTGATCAGATCAATTGGAAGTTACACTTCTCAGAAGAGTAAGTTTGTAAAGATGTTTCCGGTAGTTACATTGCTCACTGTTTTGAAACACATATGGATGTTAACTATGCATTGTATTATTCCTGATGGAAGAACTGTGTGTTTATAAAGCAAATTTATTTTAAACATATTTATTGTATAGAAATTCATTGTTTCATGACTGAAACATCAAGTACTTTTTGTCACCTTTGCATTGCAAAGAATTTGCCATATACTATTTTGAAATTTGTATTGTGTATGAAATATATACTGTGTATTCAGGTAGTACCACCACCTGTTACTTTTAATTCTGATTTTGTTTGTGGCTTTCAGGAAGTCTGTACATTCCTAGCCTTTTAAATTGGATCCACAGTATCAGAGGTTTAATTTGGAGGTGATAAGTTGATCCATGATTTAAACAGAGACTTCTCTGAAAAGTGGCAATAGGGACGCCTGACCCTTTCTGTCACTGTTTTGAAAAGTTGCTCATTGCAGTGTTATAATGTATGACCAGACTGTAGTCCTATAGAATACTGTGAGTCTTCTGAAAAATGTTGAACTGGCATTAGTTTGGCTACGGAGTCAAACTCTGGCGTACTACAAAAAGGGAGCAGTTTTGGCAGTGTCTCTTAAATCTTCTCCAGGTGGTTGGGCATCCTCAAGAACAAGACTGAGGGAGAATTGAATATTTATTTATTGCATTTGCATACCTTTTTTCTCCAAGGAGCTCAAAGGGGCATACATGATTCTCCCCCCTCCTCATTTAATCCCCAAAACAACCCTGTGAGGTAGGTTAGGCTGAGAGACAGTAACTGGTCCAAGGTCACCCAGTGAGCTTCATGACTGAGTGGGAATTTGAACCCTAGTCCAACACTCTTACCACTACACCACACAGGCTGTCTTCCCAATCCACTGATGGCCGTCATACCAACTGAGCAACACTGGTAGATACTACCCAAACAAATCCAAAGTTTTCCTTGGAAACTGTTTTTATTGGAATGCTAACAGTGCAGTATTAAACATGTGTACCCAGAAGAAACCCACATCAATCCTTTCTTCCATGTAAGCCACATAGAATTGCAGCCTAAGGCATATTATATCCCAACATTTTTAAGATTTTAAGGGGTTATGGAGACACTGAAAATGCCACGTTTTCCAACTTTTATTTTAGATTTGAGTTGCATTATATTCTAGTATTTTCCATTTTGGATTTGCCACCCCACATCACTGGTCTTACTGTATTTTTTATTATTTATTAAATTTCTATACTGCCGCTCATCTATGGGACACAGGTCAGTTTACAATATAAAAAAACAAAAATACATAACATAATAACAAACAGAAACAATACACATGTACCCCACAATTTAAAAAGCCATATACTGTATTATTTAATTAGCCAAATTTTGCTGACTATTCCTGCTTACTTGGAACATTCCTGAGTTGGAACCATAGTAGAATTCAGCAGAGGAGAAAGCTGCAGAAGTTTATTTTTCTGGATAGCTAATAAAGAAGTGTAAGTTACCCCAATGAAAGGATTTCTTAATTCAGAAATATATTGTGCACTGTAGAACATATTGGCACTTTGAAAATTTGATCTCTTTGGGGTTTTTCTTGGAACCATTTCTGCCACAAGAAAATTAGTTACTTCTAGAGCTTCAACCCATTTAAAACAATTTTAGTTGAGTAATCAATTCAATTTGTGTATGGGTAAAGATAATATTTCTGAAGCAAGAAATATATGATTACCGGTAATCAATTAAACCTTGTAGCTCTAGTCTCCTCCTGATTGCCTTAAACTAATTGTAATGGAGCAATTGTAGCCTATATGGGAATATGTTGTTTCTTTTACCTTCCATTTGGGCAAATCACATGGAATCCACAGGAGAGAAATAAAATCTGGATATGAATGTTGGAGAGTGTTGGACATTACAATGCTTCCTGCTGTTTGGCTTGCCTTGCCGCTGACTGCTTCAGGGTTATGAGGCAAGCAGCTCTTACCCCTGCCCTTGCAAACAAATGACACAACCAAAGATTTTTTTAAAAGGTGATGTAGGAGACAGGAAGATAAACTGCTGCCTCCCCAGTGGCTTTATAGAATATTTGAAAATACTTGACCATGGTTGTATAATGCAGTGGTACCTTGGTTTGTTTTTTTCTTTTTTGTTTTTTTGCTAAAATAGACTTTATTTAAGTTCAAAGTTTACAAAGAAAAATAATAATAATAATAATAATAATAATAATAATAATAAAGATTACAAAAATACGTGAAAATAACAAAGATACATAGCATAAATACATAGATTAACTAAACCTTAACAAAGCACAAACATAATTTCCCTCCTTCCCTTAATTTCCCTCCTCGTACCCCACCCTCTATAGCTACCCACCCCCCTACCCCTTGTTACTTCTCAGTCTACTCCTTACTGTATTAATATCTTCTTTTCCTCCATCTGCATGCTCTATTATCTCTTCTTTATCATTAAGTTCTATTATTTAGGTCTTTAATACTCTACTAAGAGATTGGCCTTCTCAACATACAAATTCATATATTCTTTGAATAATTTCCACTTCTCCTCTCTCTCTATCTCGTTTATTCCTTTTAGTTCTTCATATTTGGATGCCAAATTATAATATGTTAGCATTTTTAAATGCCAATCCTCTTTGCTAGGTACTTTTTGAGATTTCCAATTTCTAGCTATTAACAACCTTGCTGAGACGGTCGCATACATGATTATATGCCTATCTTTGGTCTTGATCGTATAGTGGTTAGTACTCTGCGTTGTGGTACCTTGGTTTGTGAACATCCTAGTTTCCGACTATTTTGGATTATAACCAATTCAAACCTGGAAGTGCGTGTCCCGCTTTGCGAACTTTTTTTGGATTACGCCCCCCTATTTTATGAACAATTTTTTTGGTTTACGAACAATGTTGTTGTTGTTTTTGATTATGACCCGGTTTTTTTGGAGGCCCCATTGGCGAAAGTGCGCCTTGGGTTATGACCTGTTTTGGTTACGAATGGACCTCCAGAACGGATTATGGTCATAAACCAAGGTACCACTGTAGTTGCTGATTTTACACATGAGCATGAAAACAATACCACCCCTTTGTCAACACAGTCTAGTATACTGGAACATAACCATCTGAGAAGCTAAAAAGCCATCTTTGGTCATTCTACTTCACATGATTCACAGTTGTGTGCAGTAGGCAGTGGGGCTGCACTTGCTGACCCTGCTGAGTAAGCCATGCAGCAAAGTTACTCTGTATTCTTATACTGTACTTGCCTTAAATATCTACAAGGTTGAAACTGTCTAGGCTAGGGCATAGAGCTTGCCCAGACGTAAGTGAAAGAGCAGGAAAGCATTTGCCATCCTGTTTTTTTAGCAATATTTTATTGCTTCTTTTGAAGGGCATCTCAAGGGTATGAAAAAGGAAAGGACTACTTATTTATTGTTGTACCTAGATCATCCTTCAATTTCCTCCATCTGGTCTAATTCTGGCCTGCAGGATCATCTGGGAAGGGTAAATACGAAAGGTCTGCTTGTATAATAAGATGCAGCAAACCTGAAATGAGATTAGGAAAATGATTTTCCAGAAATTGTGGGTGACTTAACTTCCCAGTATTATTCTTTGATGAAGTAGCTTCAGAATTTTGAAAACAGGACAATGTTATGCTTACTGCAGAGTGAAGCCCCCCACCCCTCCAAGTTCCAAGTGTATATCTGGATGGCAGTGCATTATGAAGCATTACAAATATCTCCCAGGACCATTTTTAAAAGCATGTCATCTTGAAAAACCAGAAGCATCATTTCCATACCCACTTGCACTCTTTACCTAAAATGTGCATTTGCCAAGTGAGTGCATGACAAGAGTTACAATGGGGAGGGAATCAAACTGCAAGACAGCCAATCCATTTAAAAAACATACAAACATACAAAAACACACACATGAGAGACCACAGCTGCATAACAGCATAGTTCCACATCCAAATCATGGTAAAGGAAAATGCTCATAATAACCCAAACTGAAATTTGCCACCGTAGATAAGTAGACGTTGTTCACAAGTGGACATCTGTGTGGCAGATTCCCCTGGCATTGCAAAAGTAGGCAAAGCACTCTGCTGCTTTAAAATGGGAATGTAGCTCCTTCCCCACCTCCTTGAATTTTATTTTATTTTATTTAGAACAAAATCTAAACTGTTTAAGCAAAAAACAACAACCCACAAGTGATGTACATAAACTACATTTGAGATAGTGACCTTCTAGTGCTAGTGAGTGTGCACATGCCTGTATTTTGTGCTGTATTTGCATGTCAGTGAAGCCACATGACAAGCACTTGTATCAGAAGCATACTGTATGAAACCTTTCGGTTGCTCCTGCACTGACAGAGAATTCTCATTACATTATGATACTGCTCCAAATAAAAATTTCCACACCTCCCCACATTTTTTTTAATAAAAACAACAACGACCATCTGTTCAAAGATTATTATAGTGTATTGCAGGGGGCTTACTAAATATAAATAGGCACACCAGTGGAAAGGAAATGCTTAAAATTATGCATTAAGGTTGTTTGCTGATTGCTTTCACCAAGTTGTTTACTTCTGTCTTACCCGTGTCAATGAAATGAGCAATAAAGCCACATATGCTTGAGGATAAATATACCTATATATACATGCATTATCCAGGTTTCTATAATGGATGTCATCACAGTATTCTGCTCCATATAGCAAGAACTTAACTTCTTTGTTTACCATTGTCTTAATTTTCCTTCCTTCCCCCTGTTGCCTCCCGTATCTTGAATTGTATATTGTAAAAGATCTGTCTTTGTGGTGTTACTTTGTAAGGTGCCATGCATATTCATGGTGCTGTATAAATTAATAATAATAATTCTATGCAGAAATTCGGATGCGGGTGGTGCTGTGGTCTAAACCACAGAGCCTGGGGCTTGCCGATCAGAAAGTTGACAGTTCGAATCCCCGGGACTGGGTGAGCTCCCGTTGCTCGGTCCCAGCTCCTGCCAACCTAGCAGTTCGAAAGCCCACCAGTGCAAGTAGATAAATAGGTACCACTCTGGAAGGAAGGTAAACGGTGTTTCCGTGCGCTGCTCTAGTTTTGCCAGAAGTGGCTTAGTCATGCTGGTCACATGACCCAGAAAAACTGTCTGCAGACAAACGTCGGCTCCCTCGGCCAGTAAAACTAGATGAGCGCTGCAACCCCAGAGTCGTTCGCAACTGGACTTAACTGTCAGGGGTCCTTTACCTTTTTTATGCACAAATTAGATTTCTAGCATTTATCTAAATGAGTGCTTTAGGTTCGTCCAGATGTTTAAATGCTGTAATACCCCCCCCCCACACACACACATACCCGGCCAACTGATTAAAATAGCATTGTTGTGGAAAGCTGTTTACAAGTATTCAGTTTGGTGTGGTGCTGGGAGAGAGCAATGGGTTGTATTGAATGGGTAGTATAGCTGATGGTAAGGGTTCCATCACCAGAATGGAGATGAAAGCAATTTTTGGATATTCCCACTCTGCCTTGCAGCCCCTGACCCTGCAAACTGTTAGTGATTCTCCCTTCTCCTTTACTTCCAGGGACCATCCAGAGCTGATCTTTATTTTATTTGTTTGCCCAGGGGGGAGGGGCTTCAGAGAGAGGAAGAATAGCTGAAAATTGTTTTCCTCTTTGTTACACTGACAGAAGCCTACCATCAGCTGAATAATGCTGTTGGCTACAACCCTATGTCTTTTGCTATGTAAAATGCTGTGTCTACGGATGGTTTCTCTCTCTCTCTCTCTCTCTCTCTCTCTCTGTGTGTGTGTGTGTGTGTGTGTCACTCTTGTGTCACTTACACCAACATTTTTTTTTAATGCATTAGTTATAGTACAGTGCCATTGGTGTTAGAAAAAGGAGCGAGTGAGAGAATAGGCTGAAGGAGAGGGCCCATAATGCACAGTGATATTCACACAAAAATGAGCAGGAAAGAACCATAGCACATCTTTTGTATGCAGGAGGGCCCAGGTTCAACTTCTACCAACTCCAGGTAGGACTGGAAAATATCCCAGTCTGAAACCCTGAAGTGCTCAAAATTCTGAACTAGAGATTTGGAAAAAGGCAGTTTATGCTTGTATGAGTTGACATCACAGTGCAGAATGCTACAAAAGCAATCTTCAGTTCACTTTTTAAATTATTTTTGTTTGTTTGTTTGTTTGTTTGTTGTTCATTAAATTTGTATACTGCCCCATACCCGTAGATCTCAGGGTAGTTCATGACATAAAATTACAGTATAAAAAACATGAAATAAGCAATAAAAATAAAGACAACCCAATAATCCCCCCTCCCACAACACATTTAAAAGGGCATCAGATGTCAATCAGCCCAAGGCCTGGTTAAAGAGGCACATTTTCGCCTGACACCTAAAGGTGTATAATGAAGGTGCCAGCCAAACCTCCCTGGCAGAGAATTCCACAAATGGGGAGCCGCTGCAGAAAAGGCCCATTCTTGTGTTGCCACTCTCTGAGCCTCTTGTGGAGGATGCACACACAAACATGCCTCAGAGGATGATCTTGGGGTCTGAGTAGGTCCATATGGGACTTCTGACTGTTAAGTCTAGTCGAGAACGACTCTGGGGTTGCGGCGCTCATCTCGCTTTAGTGTCCAAGGGAGCCGGCGTTTTTCCACAGACAGCTTCCAGGTCATGTGGCCAGCATGACTAAGCCGCTTCTGGCGAACCAGATCAGCGCACAGAAACACCATTTACCTTCCCGCCGGAGTGGTACCTATTTATCTACTTGAACTTTGACGTGCTTTCGAACTGCTAGGTTGGCAGGAGCAGGGACTGAGTAACGGGAGCTCACCCTGTTGCAGGGATTCAAACCACCGACCTTCTGATCGGCAAGCCCTAGGCTCTGAGGTTTAGACCACAGCGCCACCCGCGTCCCATAGGAGAACCTAGATCAGTCCAAATGCACATGACAGGACTACAACAAAGTATTTATGAGCTAGGCATTAAATGTTGAGGTGTTTGTTTTGGGAAAAAAGTCTAAATGTCTGCACACACCCTAAAAAATGGATTTAATCAAATACCAAAGTTTTTGCTGCTTTATTGTGCTACTTGGCATTTGGCACAATGGTTTTATTCATCATCATCATCATCATCATCAAGTCCGTATGAGGCTGCTAAACTGGAGGTTGTATTGGAATCTAGGCAGAAGTCTGCCTCACATCGCATGGCAACAATAAAGGAACAGTTATTAATATCTACATATGCCTCCCGAATGTTAGCATAAACAAAAGCTCCTGCCAAGTACGGTGTCTGATCTCATGAAACAGCTCCCTAATGCAATAAGCCTCCAACTCTGAAGGTTGGGCCTATCCTTTCTATTGTTTAGGTTGCTTGAAATCGCTTCCTGACAATCTTTTTTTCTTAGCCAAACTGTTTTTAAAAAAATTCTGTACAGTAATGCTATCTTTAGGTGAGCCCTCACAAGGCAGCTCACAGTGAAAAATGCTCAAAAGAAAGCAGCTGATAAACAATACATGAAAACAACATCAGATAAAATCAAATGCAGAGGACCAACAAAACACAGTAACAACAAACGTGGCCAAATAAGCATGTCTTCAGGGGCCACTTAAACTTTGGCTTTGGCTGCAAGGGACTAGGGCCTCCTGGGGGCAGTGTTTAGTAATTGCTATTCTGTGCTACAGAAATATATCAAGAATTGGCTTAAAGCTCTATTGCAGTAGAGTAGACTCTATTGAGTATAGCAATGATGTTACAGCCTAAGTGCAGTGACCAAGTAAAGATAACGTTTTAACAGAAAGTCTCCTTAGAGTTACGCCAGGTCAAGGTCTATAGAATATCTTGTCAGATGTGACTCACACCCAATTTATGTACTAATTCTACCACCAATTCTTGGTCCTTGCATACTAGAGGCCAGGACTTCTCTCTTGCTATATATAGATAATTTAACATAACACAGTATTCCTAGCAATGTTGATTGCTGCTGTTAATAGTCACTAACCTTACATACTTTTGAGCTTTGCAAAGATCTGTCATGCTTGCATCTCATTGCCTTTGGCAAAAGTTAACATTTTCTTCTCTCTTCTTGTGTTCATGCACACATTACACCTATCTTTGCAAACTGACTGCAATGTTTCATGCATCTGATGAGTGAGTTCTAGTCCATGAAAGTTTATGGCACAATAACACTAAACAGCAGGTCTTAGAAAAATCAATTCTGCCTTGTGATATTACCAAGGCTGTAACATGCTAATTTTCATATTCTTTGTATGAGTTGTTAGAAGTGAACTTTTTATATCCAAAGACAGCACAAGAATAAATGTATTATTTGCTTCCAAACATTTTATGACCTGTGGGGAATTGGTACAGTGGTGTGTGTGTGTGTGTGTGTGTGTGTGTGTAGCCTGGGGGGAGGTAAATTGCAGGGGAGTCTGTAGCAACCTTCCATTCACTTGCTTCCCTAGTGTAAATAAATGGTTTCACGTAGTTTTATCCTTAGCTACAAATTACTGAAACTGGGCTACTGCCTAAGTGTTTGCTTTTTCTGATTGAATTGAAGAGGAATTCAAACAGAAGGTCTAGCTAAAAGTTAAAAAGTGTGTGCAGTTCAGGAAAGTATGCCTGACTGAAGACAGTTACAGGTGCCCACATTTACACAAAGAAGTGCATTTAGGAGATCCAGCCTGATTTGTCATCTTCTGAATGTATATTTATGAAAGTGGTTATAGTTTTTACGATCTCTCAAACTTTCAATAGGACCTGTGGATTTGCATAGGGTTCCATATATCATAGTTCCTTTGTCATCTTTGGGAAATTGCTGTCATAGTTTACAAAATCAGGACAGTGCTTTAAGCCCTTGTATGAGTTGAAGGCACTTCTGCTGGTGCAGATTTTCCCCCACTCCATCTGCAGCCCCACAAGTTACATCCCATGATATTCTGGAGGGTCCTCCAACTCATAGGAATGGCTTGCAGTGAGCAGTCAAGGTTCTGCAGCAGTGAAATAATTAGACCTGAGAATTTTCAGTGTGGAATTGGGAAGAGAGAGACATTTTTCACTAGTTTCACTTAGCAGCAGCATTTCTTTTTCTTTAAAATTTTGTTTTGATGCAGCTGTCAGTTTTGGTGGTGAAATTCCTCTTGATGGCAGCCAGGAGCAGTACTGCTACTCCCCAGTAAACCCCTGCAAACTTGCAATAATAATAATAATAATAATAATAATAATAATAATAATAATCATTGAAATAGCCCTCAAGATTTGCTGCTTTTGAATAGGTGTTGAATTGGAGGGAGGGTTTTTTTTTTGTTCAAACCTATAACATCATTTGTGCAGCATGTGCAACATGTGTTAGGTGCACCACAACATGTTGTTAATCATGGCTTTTTCCGACTTGTTAAAACATAGTTTTTTATTTCAGTAATTCACATTTTGTTTGTTACATTCTCTTTTAATTTGATTTGATCTCCTTCTGTATATCTTTTCATAATGTGAACATATGTGTTTCTAGTACAGTATTATGCTCTTGCATTGTACTGCAAAAGCTACCCTCTTTTTCACTGATGAACTTCTATATGGCATTTATATTGGGCAAACATACATAGCATGGGTAAACACAGAATCCAGATTAGAGAATTCTCTAAAGGTGACAGTTAAGTGTTTTGCTATGTATTGATGTAGGAAATAATTGCATATTAAACTCTTCTGAGAAGTAAGTCCAATTGAGTTAACTGGGGAGTTAGTTTTAGGTAAGTGTACATAGCAGCAGTGGGGAATCTTTGGCTTGCGGGCTTAATTATACACTCCAGTCTCTCCAAATAACTTGCAAGGCCATTTTCTTTAGACCACAGCCACTTGGGTAATGTTATCTGCTGCCACCTATCAATCTCTTCCGCCACTCTGTTTAAATCAAATTTTTTGTAGCTTTCCATCTGACCATGGCACTTCCTACTTCAATTTCTCCTTCTACCACCATTTCTGTGTGGCATGGGTTTATTTTGAAGGTCCCTTCGGCAGCATTTAAAAATGGTACTCTTCACAGTGTCTGGATTCTGTTGCTAAGGTTATTACCGGGACACTCTGGACACTGATTTACTTCCTGCCTTCCTTTGCGTGACCAGCTTGAAATCAAGGTGGACTCCAAAGGAAGAATTGGGACCATGCTTAGAACTTCCATGGAAAAACTATGTATTCTTCCACATGACAGAGTGGAGCCAGTTCCCCACCAGTGTGTAGGAGTGCAGCCTTAAGCTATGAGCCTGTTGAGTCCTCCTTAAGAAATTGGTACTATTGCAGGTACCAAAAGTATAATAGAATTTGAGAGTGTGATGGATAGACCATCAGTTAAAGAGATTGTGTTTGGATTATCAAGAAATTACTCAGGGGGCATTTATACTTGGTGTGTGTTGGGGGGGGGGAGATAAAATGTGATTAAATAGTTAATATAGTGAATTTTTAAAAAACAAATTATTTCCCCCAAATATGCCTCCTTTTCTCAGTTAATTTGGCCTAGCTGCAGCTGACATAAAACCCCTACACTATCTCTGTAAAAATATAAGGGGGTATAGAAGGTTATAGAACTGGTTACTCATGTTTTGTAATGTAATTATTAACTGGTTTTTCTATTGTCATTCAGCAGTGTTAAGTGTTTTGTAGGGCTGGGTAATAATGAAATTATCTTTTGTTTGTTTTGCAGAGAATGCAGAATCTATCGATCTGAAGCAGTTTTTTGACCTACACTTTTCACATATATATTACATCTTCTTTGAAAATTTTGTGACTATTGAAATTAGTCTTAAACAGAAAGGTAAGATTTTTTATTAAAATGTTTGACTTTGATTTTGCATACATGTCATTAGACTTACCAGCCAGTGCTTCAGTTTCTTCTGCAGTGTGCTGTTTCTGAGAGGTTCAAAGTTTTTAACTTGGTTTACTAAAAAGAAGTAAAATAAACATGCTAAACTATATCACTCTCTAGAGCAGGGGTAGGCAATGTGATATCTTCTAGATGCTGCAGGCCCGGCCAGCGGTCAGGAATGATGGTGGTCAGATAGAGGGCAACATATTGGCTTCCCCTTCTCTTGGGCATCAGGAAAATTTACAATGCAAATTATCTAAATTTGCCTTGGGAAATTTTCCCTGTTCAAAATTTTGGAAAACCCACAACACAAAGCTATATTATTTGATGCTCTGATGATTCATTGTTTAGGCTACTGCAGTGCATTCTGCATGGGACTGCCCTTGAAGACAGTCCACAAACTGTAGCTGGTGCAGAATGCAGTTGTCAGATTATTTACTGGTGCCACAAAGTGAAATCGTGTGTTGCTGCCTAGCTGTCTGTTTGCCAGCAGGGCTGATTTGAAGAGTTGAGTCTGGCCTATAAAGTCCTTAACAGCTTGGGACCCCAGCATTTGAAAGAGTACTACTCCTGCTAACCTGTGCCTTAAGGTGTGAAGACAGGCTCTGTTTGTAGTTCTATCGACAGTAGTTTGTTGTGTGATGCTGTGGATTAGTGCCTTCTCCCTTATGACCCCCTGGAACTCCCTCCCACTGGATATATGGGCATCTCTCATTGGCTCCCAGTACGATTCTGAGCACGATTCAAAGTGTTGGTGCTGACCTTTAAAGTCCTAAACGGCCTCGGTCCTGTATACCTGAAGGAGCGTCTCCACCCCCATCATTCAGCCCGGACACTGAGATCCAGCGCCGAGGGCCTTCTGGCGGTTCCCTCACTGCGAGAAGCGAAGCTACAGGGAACCAGGCAGAGGGCCTTCTCGGTAGTGGCGCCCGCCCTGTGGAACGCCCTCCCATCACAGGTCAAGGAGATAATAAACAACTAGCTGACATTCAGAAAATACCTGAAGGCAGCCCTTTTTAGGGAAGTTTTAAATGTGTGATATTTTTGTATTTGATTTTTGTTGGAAGCCGCCCAGAGTGGCTGGGGAAACCCAGCCAGATGGGCGGGGTACAAATAATAATAATAATAATAATAATAATAATAATAATAATAATAATAATAATAATGTCATAAAAATGTATTTCTGCATTCAAGACTCTGGAGATGGCTGATTTCAATAACTTATTTCTGAATTTATTGTTTTAAGATAAAAAATAATCTGTTTTATGATTTTGTATTTGTGTTGTATTTTAATGACATATTTGTGTACCCACCCACCCTGTACCTGTGGGTTGAAGGGCAGGTTATAAATATGATAAATTTCTCCATCTTAGGCAGCTGTGTAAAATAACATAAATTTCAAAATGGTAATAGTTTATTATTACAGAACTGTAGTTATTTTCACTATCTTTAGTTGTTGAAAACAATCCTGTTTTTGAATTTAGGTCACAAGTCACAGAGAGAAGAACTAGATGCAATACTTTTTATTTTTGAGGTAAGATTCTTCCAATGTAGAAATTCTGCTGTTGTCTAGGTCTTTTATTCTGATCACTTTTTTAATACACATTCTTGAAACGCAAGTGGTAGCTTGTAAAAGTTAAGCTGGAAAGTCAAGAATTAGTCTCTGATGAAGGGATAGTTAGCTGGACTCTTAGCACTCCTTGTCAATATGGCCAATACTCAGGGATAATGAATTGTAGTGCAGCAACACTACATGGGCTCTTCATCCCTGCTTTAATGATTCCATAAAATCCATTTGTGGGTTGTAATTACCCGTTGTTGTTGTTGTTGTTGTTGTTGTTGTTGTTGTTTAGTAGTAGTAAAATCATAGAATTCCATAGTTGGAAGAGATCATAAGTGTCATCTACTCCACCCCCTGCCATGCAGGAATCTTTTGCTCAACGTGGGGCTCAAACGCATGACCCTGAGATTAAGTGTCTTATGCTCTACTGAATGAGCTGTCCCAGCTACAAGTAGAACTCAGTTAATTGGCAGAAGGTGGAAGACTTTGGGGGTGATCTTCATTTACCATAAACCAGAAAACTGCTTTTAAGTATCCAGAAGGACTTTTGATTAGGTTTCATATTACATACCCCTTAACACATACACCAAATTGACATTTATTAAATCTCTCTTCCTCCCACCTTTCTAAAGAAAATCTACCAAATTCACTTTAGAATTCTATAACTTGTTTGTCCCAAACAAACAAAGATCCATTCATCCAGAGGGTATAAACGATAATAAATCCTTGATAACTGATTTCAACTAATTGATAATTTTAATATTTTGTTTTTATTTTGTAATCCTCATAGAAGTTTTATTTCAATGAAGCTATATAAGCATTTTGTTAAATAATGAATTGATGCCTGATAGCAGCCATTGTGCCCTAATGATTGCTCTATGTATTTATTGACTTCTGCTTTTGTAGAAAATTTTACAACTTCTTCCAGAAAGAATTCATCAAAGATGGCAGTTTCACAGTATTGGTATGTATTGGTAATATGGTAATAGCATTATCATTTTTATTAATGTAATCAGTATTCTCAAGCATCAAACTGCTTTTTACAGTGTTATCTGCTGTCATGTCTAATTAGTGCTCTTGGAGAGAAAAATATAAATGTCATGGACTGAAGGAGGAGTGGCTGAATTGATGGCCTGGGAGCTAGACCAGACCTCAAAGTAAAATTATCCAGCCCCTGGCATTCTGATAAACTTTAATTAGGGTCTGATTTAAAAAGTTTGATCACTGTGTTACAGTTGTAGGGGGAAGAAATATTTGCATGTTCCAAGAATTAGAGATATCTTACATCTCTTGTAAAATTAGTGATGTGAAACATCTCATTTTGGATTTTATATCTAATGATGCACTGTGCCTGAGGGCTTATCCTCCATGACTGCAACAGAAATGTGGACACTTGGGTGGGTGGGGAGGGCCCTAGTTTGTGAGAAACAGAACCGCAATACAGAAGTTGGCCATCTGGGGCTTAGCGTACTCAATTCAAAATGTTTCTTTGGTTTTGTCACTGATTAAGATAAGTTAAGGAAAATACCACGCATTTGCTACTTTGCTAACTCATGCACACATTAGTATGTAAAATTGCTAGCAAATGCTGCATATATTAGTCATGTTTAATGCCTCTGCATAGCGTGTTACAAAGGCACAATGAATTCATTAATTGATGGGAAATTCATGATTGGAATTGAAATTAAAATATAATTAAAATACATATACTTTAAATTATAATCAACATGAATTATGCATGTTTCATACTCCCACAGATTCTATCCAATGCTGCAGTGTCTTCTTTAATTTTTTGATGGCAAACTAGCTATTACTTTTGCTGAATGTGATATTTGGAATTATGTTATTGTTTGTATGGAGAAAAGTATAGGTCCAGTTTGATTAAATGGCTAGAGAAGGTGAACTTTTCTCACTTCTGGCATTAAGCTTGTTGCCAGAGGACATGAAGGCTCACCAAGAATAATCAAGAGTTTGCCAAGGACTTGTTATGAAGACTTTATTAAGTCCGACCGAGGGCTCTCACACCTTAAATTGGCAATGAAACAACAAATATTGAATGTGTGGTTTTTTTATTTTCAGGATTGATTTTAAAGAAATTACTTCACACGGGGAATTCTTTAAAGGTATGACTGATAACCTACTCGTTTTTTCTTTGTCGAAGAAGGCGAGGGAGGTAAATAGTATTTGTAATGTTGGGCCAAATCTTTAGAAAGCTATTTAAAGGTGTCTTATTGGCTGTAATTGGATTAATCTAAGAGTTGTATCAGCATTGGGCTCAGGTAACTGTTGAAATTGTAAATTTTACCTGTAAATGTGAAATTAAAACATTTTATCACCTTTTCTTCCAAGATTCGTCGTGAAGGTGTACGTCTCTTCCTCTTGTGGTTGCAAGCACTTCAAAATAATTGTAGTAAAGAACAGCTATGTATGTTTTCTTGTTTAATTCCTGGATTTCCATCACCACAGTCTGAACACGGGCCTCGAACACTAGATAATCTCATTAATCCTGTGCTTAGTGTTCAAGAAAGTAAGTATGCAGTGGCCATATGCATACAGTATATTTGTGATTAGTTGTTGGCACCCGACTGCCTCAAAAGACAGTGCAGTATGCCTCCAGGCATGAAGTCAAACCACTGTGTTAGCAGCACAGAAGTGACCCCCCCCCAGGTGCAAGCCTGGGCAGTATGTATGGACGTCCTGGGCTGGCCAGACAACAAGACTCCACTTTTGGCCTCACTGTTGTGGCCCAAAGGAAAGCAGAGCAATACATTGACACCAGCTTGGCTGCAGGAGTTGGCAGAAGGAGGTGTACAAGGCACCATCCAACCATCTTAGGGATACCACTCCAGATTTGTGTAGGGTTTGCTCCTTAACCTTTACTTCTCCTGAAGATGTCGCACAAGGCAGTGGAGGTTTAGGATCAGAGCTTTCCTCCTCCTGGATGGGGCTACCTTCCCACATTGATGAGCCCCATCTGTCCCTCACTTCCCTCTACAGCATGTGCAGAAACTGCCTTCTTGACCGTTGGACTCACAATTGGTCTCAACTGCTCAGTCCCCTGGAGGCTGTCTTTGCATGCAGGGGAAGTCCCTAGCTCACCGAGGGTTTGAGACCCATCAACTACCCTCACCTGGTTTAACTTGCCAGTCAAAGCCATTCCCGTAGGTGTGGCCGCTGTCACATGCTGACAGCTTCTAGGAGCCACAGGAGAAAGCTGGGTGGGGAGTGGGGACCGAAGTTGTACACAGTACCCCAGGAGGAGCATGACGTGTTCCCCACCAGAACTACTACCCTTTCATTACACCCACACTCCCCTTGTCATTAGTAATGCGGTCCTAATCATATTTACTCAGAAATAAGACCTTCTGAGTTTAATGTTGAGTTTAATGACTGAGATGGAGAGCATATTGCAGTCTTTCTCTTGTGCTTCTGCACCCTTGGAAGGAATTACCATTGAACTTAGTGGATCATCTTTTCCACCTGCTGCCTTGTGTGTCCCCAAGCTGCAGTGTGTTAGCCATTGGGTAGAAGGAGGGAGCATGTCCTTTTTGATGATCCAGCCCTTGCTGGACTCCTGGTTTTTCAAGTTATTTCTACCTGAATCAGAAGTAACTCAATGCCTGGAGCTTGAGGGGAAGGCGGGATTGCTAGAAGTGACGTGCACATATCTACATAATGGATGTTATGTTGCAATTCATTCCTATCCCAGAAGGTTGGTTGATGCATAGTTGAGCACGGTGTTAAAATAGTTCCTTAAGATAGAAACAATATTCCTTTATTGCTCTTCTATGCGTAGTTTTGTGTTCACTGATTGAAGAACAATTCCTGCTTTAAACAAAGGAAGCTATGTGCTTATGAACATAAACTGAAAACAGTCATGCATTAGCTTTCATAATGTATTCATTTTATTTATTTATTTGAATTTAACACATGTATACAATGTAACATACCCAACCTGACAACCTGTATTATTTGAGCAGCACAAGTGACTGTAGAAGAAATCACTCCACTTGTCCCCCCACAATCAGGAGATAAAGGACAGGATGATCTAACAAGCTATTTTTTAGAAGCACTTTTGAAATACATAGTAATTCAGGTATGTTGTGTTGCCCACATTTACTTGAAAAACAGATTTTCTAACTAATATGTAATTTTATTATTGTAGACTGCAGGAGATCAACTTCATTCCAATTTCTTTCTCTTGCTGAATAATGGTAATCTGTTTAAAGCCATTTTAAAAGCCTAATTGCGTGCGGGGGGGGGGGGGGGTGCTTTAAGTTTAGTATATGTATAAGTTTGGACCTTCTGCTCTGAGAACAGAAGAGCTTTTTCCATCCCCAAAAGGGTTGGATCCGCCAGAGGCTCCTGTTCTGCAAACTAGATGTTTCAATTGGTGGAAGTCAGGGGAGGATATTATTATTATTATTATTATTATTATTATTATTATTATTATTATTTGCTGATTTCCCCATCTCTTCTGCATCCCCAGATCACATCCCACACTGCTCTAGAGAAGAAATTTGGTTCTTAGGGAGTTGCAGGGGGAAAGGGAATAATTTAAAATTTTCTTTCCATCCTGTGTGAGCATCCATTTTGCACATTTCTGTTCTTTGCAACTTTGGATCCAACTTATTATATTTACCTTCATGACTCAGAACCACTTACAGTGGATATATTGTTAGATTAACTTAAAACACTTCAAGAACTAATGGTCTTTACTTCCCTGTTAGAGTATTCTAATGCACATAAATGTCTCTCCCAGTGTCTTCCTCATAATTTCTATGGGTGAATCTGGCACAAAGCAAGCTCTGCTGTCTCCTCCTTTTTTCCTTATTTACTCTCCAGTATTGAAGGGTAGACATGATAGTATAGTGCAGTTTTCTATGTCTTTTCAGTTCATGTTTTTGTCCTTGCAGCAGGTAAGAAAAAGGAAGATGAGTGTATAGGGTGCAGAGGCTGCTTCCCTTGTCTCCTTCTAGCTGTCTCTCCCTTGGCTCCTCTCTTCTGTTTCAGGAAAAATGTAGTGGCAGCAGAGTATCAATTCCTCTGTTCCATCTTACATGCAACTCAGTCATATCAAGAGACACTTGCTAAAATCTTGTACAATGAAGGATCTGGAAGCTGGGCAGAAATGAAATTATAATTACTGCACTATTTCTGCACAGTTTTAAATAGGAACACATTAACATGCAGAGAGAAACTGATGGAGAATGTGTGGTTGAATATAAATAATATTGATTCCACATACCTGTCACATTGGGATGTACTGCTACTCTTTTGCCTCCTAAATACCTGTAAGTAATCTAAAATTCATTTTTGTAGGTCAAAAGCCTGGAATGGAAGAACAAAGAAAACCAAGAAAAGGGATTTTCATTCTTATTTTCACATTTTAAGAAATACTACTTGCCTTATATTTTCCCAAACATGTGTAAGGAGAGCAGCTTGTATAACCCTGTACTTGGTAAGCATTATTTCAGTATCTCTTAGCAGCCTTCACCATTTGTAATACGATGTATGACACAGGGGCACAGTACTTCTATGTTCTTCTTCTGTAGGATCAGGTCTTACATAATGGTTACATTGCAGACCTCCTATGCCTAGCTTTGCCCATACCTAAACTAGCAGCTGTACCCTTCTGTATCTGTATTCTTACTAGGATTTGAATGGAAAAACATTAGCTGGTTTAGTGACCTTTTCTTCAGCATCCTTTGAATACAAATGTCACTCTCTTTGCATTGAGAGGAATTCAATGCTACTATATTATGATTGTTCCATTAGTGCAAGCATTTCTGCTTGCCAGATGGAACAGTCTCCCCTCTCCTCCCCCTGTACGCTTTTGTGGATTTTGTCCTGGATCTTCAAAGCCAATTGGGGGGGGGATGCGGATGGAGGAGAGGTCGAAAGCCCCTTTATGCTAATAGGACTTGTTGCTCTGGCTCCTGCTAATACAACTATTCACCTTAATCTGGCTCACTTTGTTGTAGATTGCAATAAACTTTGGGTTGTATCCAGCAAAGTTGTCCCGTTTCTGCAAGGGCTTCCACTTGTGCAGTGGTACTGCCCCTTCCTTTTCTCGTGTGCCTGCATGTTACCCTGCACGCCTGCTGCCGAGGGTTGCAGAGAAACCAGAACACATTTGGGGAGTACACTGGGGGACGAGAGGGATTGGAAATTTGTTACAAAAGCAGAGGTTCTCGCACAAACAGGAAGACGTCATTTGGTGCATCCCTTGATTTCAGAAACGCTGGTGATAAAGTTGTCTCTCGTGTTTAGAACAATAATTCTTAAACAGCCATTTTTGCCTATCTTTGGGTAAACTCTTCTTTGTCTGCGTAGTATTTGTAATTGTGGTTTTCTTTGTACAAGGTAGAAAGTGATAGAATCCATATCTACTCCACTACCCAGCTTTATTATACTGGACTATGCTAGAGATCCCAGAAGTACCTAGACTGTTAATCATGTACGCAGCTGCTTTCCTAAGTGGTGGCCCTCTTGTGGCAAGTTGATCAATATTCAGCAACATCTTAGCACATATATATGACTACATTCTAATAAAATGAGTTTAATCCTGAGGAAATTTAAGGCTGCTATATTAGGCCCTGAACCTCAGCACATTTACTTGGAAGTAAGTTCTCTTGATTTCAACAGATTATTTCTAAGTAAGTGTGCATAAAGAGTTTCAGCTTTAGCTTGCTTTGCTACATTTTCCTAACAGTGTTTAAAGCCTCACTCTTTAATAATATAGTCTTTAATAATACTGTTTGAAATTAATGTGAAACATTTATAGCCATACTTTATATTAGTGGGGTGGGGGATGGAAGCATAGCATTTGAAATTATTTGCTCTTGTACAATTAAATTTCTGTAACTTTTATGTACTGTTTCAAACTTTTGAGGCAAGCTCCATGTAATATCTTTCTCAGATATATATATATATAGAGAGAGAGAGAGAGAGAGAATGAATTGATTTGTTTGGATGGGTTTCATTGCAAAATGTATTACATCTTAGTAATGTCTGGTGTAACTCCTATCTAGTTGTATAGTGGCTAACTACTTTTTAATTAAAATTTCTTCATCATAACTTTTGTTATGTACCCAGAAATCTGAAATGGGTATTTTGGCTTTGATTGAATGCTTTCTATCCCCTTATTATTTAGAAATTGTTTTCTTCTCTATAGAGATACCACAGACGAGACCAAAGCCACATTATGTAATGATAAAGAAAGATGCTGAAACCAATGAAGCAATATATTGCACAAAGGAACCCTTCCTTAAGGCCCGGGTTATTGTCATCCGATGGTTGGTGTCTTTCTGGCTTGAGCCAAAACCTCACGCAGGACCTCAGATTCCTGGAATGGAGGGTGAAACTGTGCCAAAGAATATTCAGGTAGAGCCAAAAAGGTGATTTGGGTGGGACTGAATAGGGATGAGACAGATCCTACTATTTTACTTATTTCACATTTATCCCACACTCCTTTGAAGGAGCTCTTGAGTGGAAGGTATGGTTCTCCTCACAACCCTGTGAGGTAGACTAAACCGAGCATGATAAGTCCAAGGTCATTCGGTCAGCTTTGTGCCTCCATAGATGCTGGCTTAGATTTAAGCACACACATCCCTCGTGTAATCACACTTGATTTCAAATCATGCCTCCTACACTTTAGCCATTGAAGTACAGTTTATTTATTCCTTTATACAAACAATAATATACCGCTCTCTCAAACATCAGGGCCATGTACAGCAATATAAAAATATTTGTTAAGTCATTAGAAGCAGTACAGAACAATCACTAAGAAGACTGGCGACTCAAGAAAACTGTAAACAGCTTCATAGGCCTATCAGTATAAAAAGTCTTCAAAAGGTTCCTGAAACTCAAATCCAGGATGCTTGCCAAATCTCTACCGGAACAATGTTCCAATGCCCAACTTCTGGTTGACACCAGTGCTCTTCTGGATGATCTCAGTGATGAAAGAGCTCAGGTGGTCCTTAAGGTATCCTGAACTCAAGTTGTAGATAACTTTGTATACTAACTCAAGAGCCTTGAAACAGGCTTGATAGCATAAGGGCAGCCAGTGTAGATATTTTAATAGAGGTGTTGCATTCTGTCAGCTATCTGCCCCCACCAGCAGTCTAGCCACTGCATTCTGCTGCCCCTGGAACTTCCAGATCTGGTCCAAGAGCAGCTCCACGTAGAGCACATTGCAATAATCCATTGCAATTATTGTTTGGGGAGAAATTAAACTTCTTATTTCATGCATTAGCCAGTACACCATACCACCTCTCAGCAGTGCTTTTTTGCAGTAGAACCGTTTAACCTAGAAGGTCAGGCTGTCATAAGTATATTTTCATTTCTGGTTTCAGAGAGCAGCTGCTAGCCTGGTTTCTAGAGAAGACAGCAAAAACGACAGTACTGACAGACCTGATAGAAATGCAGAGCCAGAACAGTCTCATTCCAACACAAGCACACTAACTGAAAGAGAACCTAGTTCCTCCAGTCTTTGCAGTATTGATGAAGAACATCTAACGGATATTGAAATAGTTCGCAAAGTGTTTTCTTCAAAGAGAAGTAACGTTAATTTTCTTACAGAAATCTTTCGTCAGGTAAATAATTCCTCTATTTCTGAAAAAACATCTTGTCCCCCAGCTGTGTCCATGCATAAACCTCTCTACCATACTCATCCAGAGACAATTCATAGTTGTCATAACCCACTAGGCTTTTGCCTATTTACAAGTTTGCTTCTGATTGTATTTAAAGAAATGCTCTCCCCTCTAATATCAATGTGTGCACCATCATCATTCTTCAAATATTGCGGATAAATATTTGCATGTAACTTGGCGTAGATTAATGTGAAAGTGTCAAGCATCCACAGTTTGGTCTTGCTAATTGTCAGTTAAGCTCACCTGACTTCCATTGCTCTTACGATTCCTAGCAACCTCTTCAAAAACATGTAGAAAGGGCCTGTTGGCAGACTGGGTAGCAACCCATGTTTACAACTCTCTGTGTTCTGTATGTACACTTGAACTCACATGCTTTTGTGCTTTGTGTTTTTCCTTCCTTGCCTTTGACTGCCCTTTAAAAATTGAGAAACACCTTGAAATAAACTTTTCAGAAGAGCTGGATTCCATTTGCACAATTTTGGAATAGATTCAGACCAGCATTGTTAGCATCAGCTGGTATTTTGATGACATTTTGTTGAACTATTAAGTCCTCCAAAGGACCTAGCCGTTTTATATACTACAGTTTTCTATCTATTGCTGTTAGTAAATGGATATGGAAATAGTATATTTTCTTCTTTTTATATTTTTATGCACTGTATTTCTTCTGTTTATATATTTGGCCGTATATCTATTCAGGTAGTAAAAAAATACTTTAACATGAAAACCAGTTGGGTAGCTTTTCAATCAGTTCTTTAAGATGAAGTGCATGAATGCTAGAATTGTTGTAGGGGGCACTAATGTTCCGTGATAAATGCTATGTGCTTTCCCCTCTCCACTAGGCATTTTTACTGCCAATATGTGAAGCAGCAGCTATGAGGAAGGTGGTAAAAGTATATCAGGAGTGGATCCAACAAGAAGAGAAGCCCTTATTTATGAAAGAACCAGAAGAAGTTGTGTCATCAAGTATAGACTGTGATGAAAATATTACAGAGCATAATTCATCAGAGAAGGGAAAAGAAAGGGATGAGGTAAACATACCAGAATTTCTTCAAGTTGTTCAGTTTCTATTTTTACAAAGTAGCAAGTATACAGTACTTCCCTTATCTCCACACAGCAGCATTTTCTTACATTTTGGAAAAGAGATTAGCGAACAATGAGATGTAGACTTAAAACAGTCTAGTGTCAATCATATTTGATTTGAATTAAATATGCTAGGGCATATCAAATGATATTCCATAAAACACTTTTTGGTTTGGGCTTTCTAAACAGATGTTAATTTTTGATGCTTTGTCAGGATTAAGTGCACTTTCACCTTCTTCCTTTTGTTGGGAATCAAGGTGTACCATGATGATTTACTTGAATCGGCTTTTCTCTCTCTCATGGTGTCTATATGACATTCTTCATCGTCTGGAAAATGATTGCTGGGAGTTTAAGGATTGCAGAAATAGCAGTAGTAAATGTTACAAGACTTCCAGGAAAGAGACAACCCACTCATCAGTGAGAACTGACTTCTGCAACCATAAGAAAAAAGAGGTGGCAAGTAATCAAAACCTGAAGCCCACAGAGATCCCCCACAGAGGGTGGAACCAACCTTCTAAATTGCTAGGTCAAAAGATTAGTAGAGAAGGAAGTTCAGGGTTTAAAACAGGAATGGGAACCCATATCTAAATATCCTACCCATAAACTGCTCACCACTTGTCTAGAAGAGATCTGTAGTGTAGCTGTGCTGGCACTTGGATTAAACGCAGATACCCCAACTGGAGTTAGTGGAAGTTTTGTTCCACCTTGTAATAAAAGAAAGTGTTTCCAAAGGATGAAGAGTGTCATGCCTTCAAAAAATAAAAAGAGAGAGAGGAAATGAGTGTGTTCTCATTTTTGGCTCTGTTGGAACAGAGAATGCGAAACTGAATGTTTTTAAAAGAAAAAGCTGAAAATTCCCAAGCAGAATATGAGCCATCCTAGTATGGGTTAAGCAGGCCCTCCCACTTGCTCTAGGCAGAAAATTGTGTGCCTAAATATCTGCTAGGAAAGGTTCATTCATGGTAAGTACCCAGTGTTCCATTCCTCCAATTGCTTGTTCAGTATGGTGGAGGAACGGAGGGGAAGGTGGAACATAATCCAGCTTCCTGCTGCCCCTCCAAATAGCTGGTCTTCAGGCTTTTTCAAGGGCTACACAAGCTTCCTTCCAGCTTTATTATTGGGAAGGGGAACCAAATGTGCAGCGCCCTTTCTGTATGCCATGCCTCATCAAGCTGGGTTAATGTGTGAGACTGAAAATTCCCTCCTGTATGTTTTAGGAAATCATGGGTAATTCTGGTCCTGTTCGAAATCCAACCTGGACAAAAAATGGTTGTTATCAGGAGATTCCCCATAAAATAGCTGACTTGGATGTCATAGAACAAGGTATACGAGCTGGGGTCCAAGCAGTACTGCAGGTAAGGGATATATTCTCATTTCATTTTTCCATCTCACAGTGAACATTTTCCAAATATATTTACTGTTGCATGCCCTGTAACCTTTGCATAATATTTTCTTCTGAATATAAATATACATGAACGTACGTTGCAGCGCTAACAGTATAATCCTATACATTATTTCCATTTTTAGCAAAGTTGGTTTATTGAGTTAATAAAACACTGTTTTTCACTTGCGATTTTGTTCCACTGAAGTTCTCATATCCATATGTTTTCACAAATGTATCAATATGCATTGTTGTTTATAGAATGTTGCTGGTGAATCCAAACCAGTCTATATTAAGCCATACATGAAAATTGAATGCTATGATCTTACTAGATTTCAGGGGGAGTGTATATGTTGTGCACTTGGACTGTGCAGCTTCCTCTTATGGCAGCAACATTCTGCACATCCCACAAAAAACACTCCCCACGACCACCACCCCAAAAAGCCCCCAGCCTGTCATGAAAGGAAAACTGACAAAATCCCCTAGATTCACAGAGGATTTATGTTTTTGTCCATAAAAGGACAGGATGGTAGTTAGATTAGGAGGAGGGAAATGGAAAACTGCAAATAATAAATATGTTGAATGGGACGTAGTCCATATCAAGGAAGTCTCAAGGCTGGAGACTATGCTAACAGCATAGTATATAAATGCAATTACTCAGATGTCACAGAAAATAAACCACAACTAGAACTGAAGTAAAATCTTTGACCTTATGAAGCATTTAAATAATTGTTGCCACTTACTAACAATTGTGATGAGTAGATTAGGTTAGTAGATAGTGTCTACCCAATGCCAATTTAGTGCAATGTTTCATAAACCCAAAGATTTTGCCTTAGTTCATGTCATGTTTTATTGTGTATGACTGATTTATTGCATTTCTGTTCAGCTCTGTTTACAGTTTGCAGTAGTCATTTGTTAGAAATATCTGTCCAAATGAAGTTATATCCTCTGTTTCTGGAGCAGAGTATAATTTTGGGATCACTTGGGCATGTTCCATTGTATTCTGTTGGCTCTAACTTTGAGTGCCCAGTAAGTCTAAATGTTCTTCAATGCATTTTGTTCCAACTGTGATAGCAAGCAGGTGTCGAAACCACTCATATTTTTCTCGGCAATTTTCAGACAATTTTAAATTAATTCTAATGTTTGCATTTATGTTAAGTATCACTTTATGGAATATATGCGGAGACATTTGAGTGTCTTTCAGGGCTCCATTTTCAGCTTCTAAAATTTAAAAAAAAACAAAACCACAACCCTGTGATTTGTACTTGTGTTTGAAGTGTTTTTCCACTCATTAAAGTATGCCAAATTATACTTTATTCAACTAACCCTGATGACATCCCAGTTCTTCTGCGGTAGTAATATGATTAATCAGTGCAGCCAAGTTTAGCTGAATTCTCAAAATAATGGTTCTTATTTCCCTTTAATCACAGGTTTTCATAACAAATTCCTCAAATATATTTCTTCTTGAGCCAGCAAATGAGATTAAAACACTGCTGGATGAACATACGGATATGTGTAAACGCATTCTTAATATCTACCGTTACATGGTAGTACAAGTAACCATGGACAAGAAGACTTGGTAAAGTGTTTGTTTTTTATAATGGGGTTACATTGGTTTATTATTATTCCTTCAAGTAATATATATGGTTATCTCTCCATGGCCAGGTCTTCGGCAAATTACTTGTGCTCAACCTAATTTATCTGTGGTATTCGCAGAGGTTTCCTGTAAGGCCAAAATGTGTGTCATGTATGTCATTATGAGTTGGTTTGGAGGAAGAGAATTGAGATACAAATATGATGAATCCATAATGTAACTATTAAGTAGTATCTCCTAAATTCCTGGTGTGCAAAGTCTGCATTGTTTGAGTTAAGTCCCCACCCCCCCTGCATAGAAAATGAAAGAAGTTGGAAACTTAGTTCATAATGATCGTACATTAATAACCTTCATATAGTCAATGCAGCTGCATAGTGGCATGTGTCAATTTCCTTCACTGTCTTTCTGTGGATGCCAGGAGACTGAGGGTGGGATACATTTCCAGAATCCCCTTCGACTTCGGTTTCACTGGATCTGGTTTGAGTAAGACGTCAGGAGGAAAGTAGCAACAAATGGTAAAGGCCATAACTTCAGAGGGATCAGTTAAAAGACTGCCTTTGCCACCAAAGTGCTTCTCATGAATAATGCTAAAAGGTGCTTGAGATGCTTAAGAAAAATGTATGAGTCCACATATTATATAGAGTCTGATGTTGCCTTTCAGGGAACAGATGCTGCTTGTGCTGCTCAGGGTCACAGAATCGGTACTGAAAATACCATCTCAAATTTTTCTACAGTATCAAGGAAGAAAGAATTCAACATTAGCAGGAAGGCTTGCTGGACCTCTTTTCCAGGCAAATGAATAAATATTAATTTTATTATTGTTCTGAGTCTTATCAGGTTGCGTTCAGCTCACCTAAGGTTTACTTTGTTACATTTTCATAAGCTACCCTACAGTGCAAGCTCTTTCAAGATGGCATATAATATTTTTTCCCTTTAAAAAAATCCCATAAATTACAAACCAGACAATAAATCATTATGCATGTGAAGTTCAGTTGCACATAAGAATCCTGCTAAATATATAGACATCCCGCTTTGAACATCGCATTGATTTTGTACTAGTAATAACTTGAAGATTTCATGCAGCTAAGGCTGCATTTCTCCCTGTATGTATCCTTAGCTTATTATTTTTGCAAAATATATTATGTGATCTGTGGAGATTTGGACTACTATTATGATTCTTGAGAGTCACTATCAGTGTAAGTGAAGGAGATGGATGTGCATCTTGAGTCTGACATTTAAAGCTGTTCTAGAAAGATGAGGAATTGGTAACATTCAAATAGAAATAGGGAGGGAGAGAATGTGTGGTGCTATGGCAGAACAGTAAGTTACACACACGTGTGTAACAGAAACTTTATGGCTACTTTTGATAGGGAAATTTAGATTTGTGAAGATATGATTTAGAGCAGAGACATGGAGGGATAAGGGTGCTTATCTCTTCTATTATTTTTCTGCTGTAGCTCTTTCTTCCAGGCTGTTTTCTCCCACAAGGATTTAGGACACTTGTTTTTAAAAGTAAATACATTTCTGCAATCAGATACAGCAGAAACTCAAGGGTAGAGAAAGGGATAAGCAACTCCTCCTCATCACCATTTCTCCACTCCCAAAGCAGTTTCAACCTAATAGAAAGTAGCCACCATATTTTTCTTACACACGTTTGTAAAATGGTTGTCTCCCTAAATTAGGTGATAAAAGTGCTTCTAATATATGAGGTTAGGTCACCTATAGTGGTGATAAGCTGTGAAGCTTCTTAAAATCCTGATTGGGTAACATTAGCAAACTCTGCGAATAAACAATACAATGAAAATGGATCAGTCTTGCATATGAAGTGGGTTCCCCATCAGATCACTTTGTTAATGTACCTTGGTGACTAGAGGCAGGAATGTAATGAACTTGGAATAAATATTCCTACGTGAAAATACATGGGGGCTCCTTTAAGACAGTGTACAACCTTTAATCCCAATAATGACAGAACCTGCAGGTGGAGAATCCTTTATTTTTATTTATCTCTATAATTTGGTAGGGGAACTATTATATGAGTTTATACTTCACCATTCCTTTGGATTTTTTTGTACTTTTGTCCTTCCAGGCTCTGAAGCTTTGTGGTTTACATTTTCTATTCTTTGTTTTCTTTTGTTATATTTCTTTTTTTGAGGGTGTAGACAAAGCAATAATTTTTTTAAAAAAAGAATATACATGTAAAAAGTAATGTCAGATGTTCTGTGGCAGATGGGGACTTTTTATTGAATGAAGTTGCTTATGGCTGAATGTTCCATTTAGAATTTCAGGCCAGCACAACATAAGGATGATTGAAGCATCTGGTCCTATATCTGTTCCTCTGTTCTAATTGATTGAGGCTGTTTCTTACAACTTAGTTTAAATCCCCAAGGCCCATCCAAGTTTATCAGTTGTTAGCAAAGAAAGGATTGAAAATAAACACTTTAGTTAAAATGTATTCTCCACAGTTAACATAGCTATGCTGCTCTCATATTTTTACTGTGTCTTCAAATGATTTGAGTTGTGTACCTCTCTTATGTTGCCATGTGATAAATATTACTATATTCACTATCTGCATGTTTGTTTGTAGACTCTCATAGTAGCTTGGATCAAGGCAAATCTAAATGTGTACATCTCCCGAGAACTTTGGGATGACCTTTTATCAGTATTGTCATCATTGACTTACTGGGAAGAGCTGGCCACAGAGTGGTCACTGACTATGGAGACTCTAACAAAAGTATTAGCTAGAAACTTATACAGCTTGGATCTCAGTGACCTCCCGCTGGATAAACTAAGTGAACAGAAACAAAAGAAACATAAAGGCAAAGGTAAGACAGACAGGCTTCAGAAACTCATCTAATTTTAAAATGTCTGTTAATGTCATGTATGAAAGGAAGTATATACAAATGATCATTGCATAAGAGGTGAGGTGGAAACTGCACACATCCTTTAAAAATATGTGTGGGAGAGATACTGAAATATCCTTAACAATACTTACATTTAAGTACAAACTACATTAGGATGTGGTATAGCAATCATGCTTGAAGGGCATTTTTATCATCCTTCAGTTCATTTTTAAAAATCCAGATGAATCATCCTTTTGAAGAGTTAGTGCACATTTGCCCCACATCCAGTGCAGTTGCTGATTATGGCTTAAGTTTCTGGTTTGGTTATAGGCAACACCCCCAGAACACACGAGTGGAGATCATTCCATCTGGGAAGCAAAAATGCTTGCCCTGATGGAAAAATTGTCTTAGCACAACATTGAATTCCTCCCAATAGATTAAATAACTGGTTGGTATAATTGGGTGTGGCCTTAGTAGTCAGAATTAAATTAAAGAAGATGGAATACACTATATATATATATATATATATATATATATATATATACACACACAATATACACACACACACTCACACTCCATGGGGAAGCCTTTGCTTATTTACCGGAATGATACTCAGAATAAATTGTGGTTAACATGCCTTTTTATTTATTTAGATAGTTATCTACAGCTTGCTTATATTATAGATCTGTCAATATAGGATTGAACTGAGACAAAAAATACAATTATTACTTAAATACTGTTTTGGTAGTAATATGTATTGAGTAACTTAATTTAAAGCTGGGTGGAAAACATAATGATCATCATTGGTAATTATTATTATTTCATTTCATTTATACCCTTCCCATCTGTGGGATGGACATACGGTAATCATTGATATGTTCTCTCTCCCCTCTGCTCTTCAGGAGTTGGGCATGAGTTTCAAAAGACATCTGTTGATAAGTCATTTTCAAGAGGCTGGAGCCGTGATCAGCCTGGACAAGCCCCAATGAGACAGCGCAGTGCAACAACTACTGGATCTCCAGGAACAGAAAAGGCCAGAAGTATTGTGCGACAAAAAACAGTTGGTATGTAATAGAGAACATAGATGTTACACAAACAAAGTCAGAAGGAAAATTAATAGACCGAATGCACATAAATAACTTTCTACATATGCTTTGGGTGTGTCACAACTAGTAACACATTTTTGTATGTACGTCTAGGCAGTCTTGTGTGGTGTGAGATGGAGAAGTAATTGCCCTTTGACTGTTAGATACAAATTATATTTACAGATGTACCCAAACATGTGGTCATTATGCTCTGATCCTGTGATCCATGATATATGTACCACATAAGAAATACAACTGAAATCTTGTGTAGATTTCATCATAGACCCATTGCAACCACAGCATCTATAGTTGTTAAGACATCTGTTATGGACAATTTTATGAGCTAGGCTGGAGCATAGCATCCTAGGATGTAAGGAAAGCTGGCAAGATCTTTTCTAGTAGCATGTGTTTCTGGGTGTTTCAAACCAGAATTAGCTGGCTTTACGTTCTAGTACACCTGTTACAAAAAGAAAGAGCTATAGCTAAGATGTTACTTGCACACAGTTTGTGCAATATCTCTGAGCCCATCTCCGACATACATATTTTATTTTATTTCATTTCACTTCCCCCAAACTTTTCAAAGCTGTCACTCACACTATATATGGCAGTATAAAATAATACAATGCTACGATCAGCCAGCCAGCAGCTTAGCCATCCCGGCACAAACATGTAGCCTCTTCTCACATTTCCAGTGCTAGATGAGATTTTTAAATACCTGACTTTTCACTATTGATCTTGGAATGTTCCAGTCTAAAACAGAAAGCTGTGCCTCTGCATACTTCTCATTTTCTTATTCACATGAAACTATTAGCTACTTTCTCCCAGACATACGAACCTTGGCACTAAAACTTTAAGAAAGCATTTTATATGAGAGCAAATCGTTTATTAATAATTAGGCATATCTGAATCTCTAACAAGCCCCTCCCCTTTGTTGCTTGTTGTAACTTGTGACAGAGTTTTGTATTAATTCCCAAAGCACACCCCCCACTCAGCCTTAATGATCTCTCAAAGGCAGTAATTTCTTTCCTTAGTTGACTCAGTGCCTTCATAGCATGCACATATACTATAACTGCACTTAATAACAAAGCAGTCTGGACCCCCACAGTTGCAGCAGTTGGGTATAGTACAAGACTTAATATCCTGGTGTTAGTCGGGCTCAACCATGAAGAGTTTCCTACCAAGAATGTTGTGTGCTTTTCTTAATGAACTGTCCCTTAGTCCTTACCTCTTTTGCTGCCTTGTCCCAAGTGGAGGGCACTATTTTTAAACTGAACAGCAACAGCTACTATTTCATCCACCTCTGTGCCTACGCCCATTCCAAAACCTCAAATTCGTTCTCCAAATGGAATCCCTCTATTTAATTTGATACCATTCACATGTCTTCAGTTGTATCACTTAGTGCAAATTCCTTCCTGTTTTGTCTTTAAGTTTTTCATGATAAATGCATGGGTTTCCCTTTTTCATTCCAATTTTCAAAGTGTCCCCCCCCCAGTCCTGCACACCCACTCATTAGCTGATGTCACTGGTGTTGGCAGCTCATGAGCAGGACCCCATCCTTTAAACTAGCAGGTAAGTGAGGGGACAAAGGAGCCTGGACAATTCTGGCTTCTGTCTCCTCTCCCTGCCACCCGCTTAAAGGAAAAACGCAGAGCTGCTTCAAAGGGCGCTTTTGCCAAATGCATTTAGGCAGTCCACATGCTCCTGTCCTGAGTGGCTCAGACTGGAGTGTGGCGACTGTCTTAAAGCACTTCACAGGTTCCCCAGTGCCCAACTGCTAGAGGTGTGCAGGGACTGCCCATTTGTCAGACGTGTGATATCATAATGTTACTGTGTGATTGACAGGTGGACAGGCCCCTCACACCTATCCAATTTGGCCCATGAGGCCAATCTTGATAAGGATCTGGCCCATGGAACCGAGAAGGTTCCCCACATTTGATGTAGAGTGTTTCACTAAAGGGAAACCCAGATGTGAGACGTGAAACACAGTTACAGACTTACTTGTGCTTAACCTGAAGCTGATAGGACTTTATGTCCCTGTGTGCATCCATTAACTCTGATTGTGTACCAAATGTTAGCATAGCAGATTGTAATTGAGGTCATTGTACGGCCACAGAAACTATGTCTCATGTTTGAGGCTGCTGTTATTCCTTATTAGCATCCTCCTTTTTCTCAGCTACTCATAATAATAATATTTATTATTTGTACCCCGCCCATCTGGCTGGATTTCCCCAGCCACTCTGGGCGGCTTCCAACAAAAATCAAATAAAAAATTTCACACATTAAAAACTTCCCTAAAAAGGGCTGCCTTCAGGTATTTTCTGAATGTCAGGTAGTTGTTTATCTCCTTGACCTGTGATGGGAGGGCATTCCACAGGGCGGGCGCCACTACCGAGAAGGCCCTCTACCTGGTTCCCTGTAGCTTTGCTTCTCGCAGTGAGGGAACCGCCAGAAGGCCCTTGGCACTGGATCTCAGTGTCCGGGCTGAATGATGGGGGTGGAGACGCTCCTTCAGGTATACAGGACCGAGGCCGTTTAGGGCTTTAAAGGTCAGCACCAACACTTTGAATTGTGCTCGGAAACGTACTGGGAGCCAATGTAGATCTCTCAGGACCAGTGTTAACTCAGTGGGTTAGCTGTTTACCCAAGCATGTATACCCTTGTGCCAGATCCTCATAAACATTCCTCACAATAGCTGTCCTCCACTGATGGTGGTGAACATATGATAGGCAAGTTTCATCACTACCATTTCTACATAGCATTCACAAATCTGAAGAAGTGTGCATGCACACGAAAGCTCATACCAAGAACAAACTTAGTTGGTCTCTAAGGTGCTACTGGAAGGAATTTTTTATTTTGTTTTGACTATGGCAGACCAACACGGCTACCTACCTGTAAAACAAATTCAAGGAAGATTGATGACAGTCAAATTCAGCTTCAATTTGTTTACCACAGTATGTTTCATCAAAGCCACTGAAAACTGCATGTCCACAACGATGGCTTAAACACAAGGGTAAACTCAGTGGAGACAAAATTCATGAATGATGTGCTGGCAGGTGTTGTACCAACACAATCAGCTTTCCAGGCATAACAGTTTATTTCATTGAACTTTGGGGAAATCTGGCACCATGAAATGGTTCTTCACCTTTCCACTCATATTTGTGCGGAAAGTAGAGACTGTGTTTGAAATCTGGGGTACATTGGCAACCAGAGGCAGATCCAGTTTAAATTTTGATTTCTTTCTGCATCCCATATCCTTTGGTTGGCATCACCACAGTATGGGCTCCTTCAAAGGACTAGAGATGACAACACATTCTTTATTCTTGGTCACTTTTGTGTAGGCTGTGAACAAAACTTTATCACTCTATAGCTGTTTCAGCCATCACAGTCTCATTCAGGTACTCTTGGAATTTTCTCCACATGGCCCATGGGGAGCTTTTCTTCATTCCTCCTTGGATTATGAGACCAATGGCCTCACTTGGCAATAGAGACACAGGTGGCAGTCAACCTAGTGGTTGTCAGGATGCATTGGTGTTGGCCCTATAGTTGGTTGATCCACCTCTGGAGTAAGAACATAAGTTCTGCACATACATTATATATATCCCTACCTTTGTCCTTTGCTTATGGGTGTTCCCCAGACGCATTCCAAAAGAACACAGAAGCGTTAGGTAAGTTCTAGACTAGAGCAAAAGGAGTAGACCATACATGAAGCAAATGGGTGGCATTTTCTTAGGTATTGCCTTTCTTTAAACTTGGCACCATCATTGTTAAAAGAACCCTGAGACCCAGTAATATGCAGAGTAAAGAAAAATAATGAGCATAAAAAATAATATTTATCCATGGGTGATGCTGCAACAGATATAGATATATAATATATATGAAGCCTAATGAGAGAGAAAAGAAAAGTGAACAAAAGGAGTCAGGGAAAATGTAATCATTTTTTTTCTGAGGTTTGTATACAAATAACATACACTTTGAGGGCAAAATCGCTCAGATCTGTAATGAACTTGTTGCCACAGTCGAGTTTCAACCTGCTCATGGGCATAGGTGGGCCGCTAGTGCTTCTTGGCTGTTATCCACATCCTCTGCAGGAGTAGGAGGGTGGGCCAGACCTGTGCAAAAGTAAGAGCAGGCATGGTCAGTATATACATAGGATCTCCCCCATCCAGGCCCCTGGTGCAGTCCAAGAGGCCCAGCTGTGAGGGACTCCACTCCCATATCACACACTGCCTTGTAAGGTACAAGCATTTGTTTTTTGGAGCTGCAATATGTTTGCACATGCACCATGAGCCAAGGGTCAAAGGTGAGGCTTTCTGCTGGCCAAGCACTGCAGTTACTTGTTGGAGGGTGGCAGGGGCACCAACTGTTCTCAGCCCTCTTGTGTGTGAGTTTGCAGGGTGGCATGGTTGTTTCCCAGACGGCTCTCCCATTTCCCAGACTGATCTTGGGGGTAGATGGGCTCCATAAAGGCTTTTCTGTGTGAGGGTTCCTTGCTTGCTGGAGGCTGGTTCTAAGTGCCTGTTTGAGAGTGAAGCTCAGGAGAGAGATGTGAGCAATAGCTGCATTCCCTCCCCTATGCTGGGGAGGTGGGTTTTGCTGAAAGTGCAGCTAAAAGTTCTCTTGTTTCTGTCTTTGCATAGTAGTCTGTGCTCAGTGTTCCTGGGGGTGCAGAGTGTAAATCCTTCTTGGTACCCATTCTCCAGAGCCTGTCTCTAGAACCCAAATTCCTTGCATGAGGAGTATGTGAGGCATATCCCTGCGCCACGCAAGGTGTTGTGTTGTTTGCATTTGACACATGCTGAGTTTATATCCTGCTGGTGCTGTGCGTTGATTTGCTACAGGCCTCCTCAGCACCTGAAGCTCTCCCATGCTGCCATGAGAATAGCTGGCAAGGGGAAGCAGCTCAATTTCCCCAGATTGGTCCTGCCCCATTGTTTTCTATGGGACGGGTCTGTCTTGGGCCAGCCATTTGATTAGTGGATGTTCCATCTGTTTGCAGGGCCACAGTCATGGTCTGAGGGGAGTGAATGTGACAGCCAGGCACCCTCACCCCCAGCAAACCTCTTTCTTGCCCTCAACATCTTCCATTCGGGGGCATTCTGCCAGGTGGATCAGTGGTAGAAATAATGATAATAATAGTGGTAGGATTGAGTTCCTCTTTAACTACACCTTTGGCTGATTAACATCTTATACCCCTTTTAAATGTGTTTGGGGAGGGAGGTTTATTGGTGTTGTAATTTTATGTTGTGAACTGCCCTGAGATCTGTGAATGAAGGGTGGTAGACAAATTTAATAAACAATAATAGTTCTGCCCACAGGGCTACTCATGGGCAGGGGAGAGGTCTGCTGGCAAAGGGATATTCCACTCGTGTGGATGGCTCTATGCCATATCCTAACTCACTCAAGCCCAATGAGTCTGGGTTTGGGATTGCACAGTAAGTCTGATTATCACCAAAAACTGTTGAGTGTTAACTTGGTCATATAAAGCTAATACTGTGGATAGATAACATGAATATAGTTAGTAGGCTCTTCAGATGCATTGGGCACATGAAAGTCATTCACTCACTTCAGCTATGTATTCAGTCCATTTATAGAAAGTCCATCTATACAAAGGTGCTTTAAATTAAGGAAGAATTTGGGCTGAGAATTTCCTTCAGATTCAAATGGAATGAGCAGTGCAAAACTCAGGAAGTTATTGGGGATGGTGGAGTCTGGATTGTACTAAGTTGGATGTGTTAAAACCATGAAGTTAACAATGCAGTCTAGTTTTGCATTTTAAGATTATGATGCAGAACTTTATGATCTGAAAATAGAGACGATGTTTGCACTTTTGTAACCCCAGAAAATCTTTAATAAAAACACTTTTAAAAAAGATTATGATGCAATTAGGAGCAGTGGTCTGTGCTGCAATTTATAATCTTGTAAGGCATTGAACTATAAAGCCATTGCTTAGAATAGATACCAGGGGATAATACCAGTATAGTAACTTAGATCCGAGGAGGGCATATGTTAGGCAGGAAAGTTGGATTCTCACCTTGTGTTTAAAAACACTTGCTTTGTTTTTCTGCCTCCATGTTTTAATGTTTCCATTTAGATGGCATGTTTTGCATCCTTTTTTGTTGTATTGGTATATTTTAGTTAAATGTTATGCTTCCTCAGACTTTTACAATTTAAGACATCTTTGATTTTTATTTGCTTAAAAAAACAATTGTTTGATGTTCTAAATTTAATTTCTAAAGTAATTCCTGCAATTACTTAAAATAAATGCTATTAGGAAATCAGTAGAACTCATTGTTTGACGATATATACATACACACTCTTATGCTATTCAAGTCAATGATTTATTTACATGGAGAAAATAATATGTAACTCAAGCTGACCATTGATACAATTGCAGCTATTGGGAAGTGATCCCATAAGCATACTGGCTGAAAAAATATGCTGCTTTGAAATTGCCGCTAGTAAACTGTGTTTGGTCCACTTTAAGCTAGTTGCACTTAGTTCCCATTGAAATAAATGAAACTTAAGCCATGAGTAACTCAATCCAATGGAACCTACCCGGTATGTTAAGGTAACTTAGGCTGCAATGCTACACCTGCTCACCTGAGTGTAAGCCCCATTGGAACTCATGGGACTTGCTTCTGAGTAGATGTGTATAGTATTGTACTGTGAGTCTGAACCCAAAGCATATCAGTCAAATGTTACATTCCCTTTACAGATACTTTGACAGGGATGGAGTGCAAGTGAGGACATATTTTTAAATGTCTGACCTGTTTATGAAGCTCCTATGACCAGAAAGGAACCTAGTTTGTTTTTATTATTTGAATTATAACCAGAAGCTCTTCAGACTAAAAGATGCTTACTTAAAAAAAAAAAAAAAGTTAGATCAGAGCAAGTGCAAGACATGTGCTTTATCAGTGCACAGTTGTATACACTCTTTAGTGTTCATGCCATGAACTTCAACTTGTTGACATTTTTCAACTTGGGAAGAAAATCTATTGAGCTCAGTGGCGCTTCTGAGAATACACAGCTGTTAGTGTTTTACTTTTAATACACAGTAATTGTAGTTGTCAAAATATAGGCATTGCTGCTGTCTAGCATTTTTAAAAAATCAACTCAAAATGTTTTATGTGCCCACTGATTATTTTTTTCCTTACAGCTCTGCCAATATCTGCCTGCTGAAATGTTTTAATTTAAATTTTCTTCCTTTTTATCTTTGTTTTCTCTGTTGCTGCTTTTTCTGTGACACAGCCTTTCATTATAGTCACTCTTCTTTTTTTCCTTCCCCACTTCTTTCTTTTCCTTTTTTAAAGCCATGAGAAGCCGATCCATTGGTGAATGTGCTCTGCCATCGGCCTATATACGCAGTGCTAAAAGTGCTCCTGTTCTGATCCATACTTCCAAACCCTTCTTGCCTGATATTGTTCTCACTCCCCTTTCTGATGAGCTTTCAGGTAGTGCCACCTCTGCTAATTTCTGCACCCCCTTTTCACTTTTTTAACCCTTCTGCTTTCAAAGACTGCATAATCACTACATTTTTCAAAGTAAAATATTTAGGGGTGGGGAGGAAATGGGGAAGAGATGAGAGTGGATATTTTGAGTTTTGGGGTATGCTATATTTACAGCTCATTCTGGAACTGTGAGAAGCTAGCGCTGTGCCAATTCCTATAGAAGTAATGCAATGTTCTGCTTTGCAGCTGAATTTTTTAAAAGTTGATTTGACACAAATATCTGTGATATATTGTTGAAATAGGTTTTCTCCATCAAATGGCAGGGCAGAAGGAAGAAGAAAAGATTACTCATTGACAGTCTTCAGCATGGAGAGGTTGAGGACATTTTCTATCATTGCTGTTTGGTCATTGTATTTAAATTTATCAGCATCATAGCCTTTTCCTTTTGATTGTTTATTATAATCAATGTCCTGCTGACTATGTCAGTAAATGCATAAGAATTACTAAAGAGGGGTTGACATTAGTAAATACCACATTAAAAACTCATCAATAGGCCCAGAAAAAAGTATTACAAGTAACAGTACGTATTATAAACACTTAAGTGCTAACTGCTATGTATGTTTCTTTTAAAAGACACAACTAGATGTTCTTCTGGTTACAAACCCTTGATCTCTAGAAAAACAACATTTTTGAAGCCCCCCCCCCCAATGAACCATATTATAATAATGATTTTTAAGCTCGGTTCATCGGTACTGTGCTAGACAGCCTCAAGAAATGCTTCACAGCTATAGTAGGTTTTCTGTTGAAGCAACCACATTTTATCTCCTGTGCCATTGAATCCCAAGCTATAAATGTATTATGTTTTTGTTCACATTTCAAATATGCTGAATCATGCATTGTATACTGTGATTTGTTGTTTCATAATGCCAATCAGTTTCAAAGGCTTGTTCAGAGATGATATTTGTAGTAGCTATTTCAGAAGCGGGGTGTGCGTTTTCTTTCTTGCTTTTTCTCTCCTATTCTTCTCTTCCATTTTTCTGCCTTATTCATTCTTTCTTTTGTTTTCCTTGGTGTCCTTGGCTCTGGGTCTTTTTGGGGATTATGCACACATGAAGGTGATGGGTGGTTGATGAAGGACCCTGGGTGAGAGGCAGGGAAGGAAAGAGATCCCGGGGTGAGAGGCTGGGAGAAGAAAGGGATGCTCCCAGGTGAGAACTGGGAGGGTCTAAAACTTCCTTTGTGGGACAAGGATTAAGAGCCAACTTTGAGAGAGGACTCCACCTTTTCCTTTTTGCTTCTGTTTTTATTTAGATTAGTTTGTTTTTAATTGTATGGTATTATGAAAAGACCTTAATAAAATTTTACGGGATGGCTGGGAAACAGAAGTGAAATGGACAGCAAAGTCTTGCTGTGTGAAGTGCTCCTGTTGAGGGGGCCAGCCAGGCAACTTTGTTGTCTTCAAGCATGCTCCAGTCATTCTCCCTTAGACTGAGTATCCCTGAGGCTCCATAACAGCTAGAGGGAATAATTTTTTTAAAAAAAGTTTTTTTTTAATTGTAGTTCTGTTTATTTTTTTCCTAGACTCCCATCCCTTTCTTCCCCTACCCCCCAGCAACATGTCCAGACAGGCACAGGACCTTTCTGTGTTCACCCTTCAAAACAACACTACAAATGCTTTCCTTTTAAATATAGCCATCAACTAAAAAAAAAAAAGTTAATTTGAAGTGAGTAGAGTATATTTTCAGATAGTCTTGACACAGCTTGATTTAAAAAAAATATCTCATGATTTGCTATTATAATATGGAACATTCCCAGTTCGAGCTAAAAGAAAATATTGTGTTGTAAATTATTAAACAGTTCAGAAAATCTGTGTGTTCCTTCTTTAGGTTCCTCAAAGTGGCACCTTCATTGATGCTATATAACTGTGTTTAAACTTCATCAATTAATAATCTAGTCCTAATCGTTTATCAGTTGGACTATTGCTATCAAAGAATTGTAGTTGCCATGGACACTGGTAAAACTAATGATTTTACAATGCCATGCTTAGATTTCTCCACCAAGTTCATCCCACATTTTAAGACCTGCTCACCTCATTCCACAGGCTATTTATGTAGGTTTCAAAAAATGGAGCAATCTGTGTTTTATATCAGGATATGTTGACTATGACAAGATTATGTTATCTGTTACTTTTCTGAAGTCATTTTCTGTATAAACTTATCAGTACAGCTAATGTCTCTAAACAGTTATCAGCGCAGCTTTGTGTATTATGATTACTGTTTTTCAAGACAAAACTATTATTTTGTCTTAAGAATCTGTTAACATCACTTGTCAGCCCGATACAGAAAAAATAGAGCTGGCTATTTAGGATTTTTTTGACAAATTGGAAATGAAGAAGTGTAGAAAACCTTGGGATCCTTGCATATAATCATAGACCTTAGTAATCCTAAACAGGATTGTGGAAGTCTTGTGCTTATAAATTTTGGGGAGGCGTTGAGATGGGTCAGTGGCCTAACAGAATAAGGCAGCTTCTGACATTCCTAAGAAGACTGTGCTAGTGGCACTTTGTGTATTTGGGTACCCAGAACAGTAACAAACGCTGCACAGGAAACAACATGTAGTTTAATGTTTCAGGGTGCAATCTTGTTTTCTCCGTGGAGCAGCCTTCCCATCCCAACTAAACTGTGCACATTGCATAGTAGTAGAACAATCCTACACTTAGATTCTGCAGCAAAAATATGTGAGACAGGATTATTTTAGCCTTGTGTGTTTGTGTTTGGTATCTTTTCTCCACCTTTCCATGCAATAGTCAACCTTACAACCAAAGTAAAACAACAAAAACATAGAAATAAAACAGCACACAATCTTTAAAAATGTATTGGAAGAGAATGGTATTCTACAAAGAATTGCTGATATTAAATTGGTTACTAAGAGCATCACAAGCTTCATATTTAAATTTAATGTCATCTTCAGTGTTTAAAAGGGTGCAGAGTTGCTTCTGTGACTATTTAGAACTCATTTTGCAGTGTGTGTCCCTGGAGCTGTAGTCCAGATCCACTTGAAAGGAAATATGAAGGGTTGCTATAAGAGCTTCCATGAACCTCTTTGTTGTGCATTAGAGTCTAGACCGTATATCAGTGGGGCTTCTGCAGGAAATTGTGAACAAGATTTCCTTTGGTTTTTAAGTGTTTTGTAGGTGTGTAAATTTTAATACAGCTAGCTTTTGTTCTCTTCTCTCACCTCACCTCCTAAGAGGGTATACTGCTTTCAGCAGAATTCTAAAACAGCAAGGGAAAAGGTGAACTGGGCTCTTACCTGTAAGTATTATTTTTTTTCCCCATTCTTGGTGCTAGTTCAGCTCATCCTGAGGGAACAATGGATCCTTCATCAGGATTCATTTTTGGCCATTTTGATCATTAAAAAATAAAGATAAGTCAGCTGTAGGTTCAGCAATTGTCAGACTTCCTCTGGATCATCGTATTAGCTTTTTCTGGTTCTTATAAGAAACTAGTATCCAGTTTTTAAGAGTTGCTTCAGAAGATCCCAATTTGAGACTGAAAGATGTGTTTGTCCACAGCTAGCCTTTAGAATAAGGGAACCATCTGCTTTCTTTCACTTGAATTAGGAATCACCCATTATGGACATACCTACATAGGTGTGTTTTGTGTGTGTGTGTGTGTGTGTGTGTGTGTGTGTGTGTGTGAGAGAGAGAGAGAGAGAGAGAGAGAGAGAGAGAGAGAAATATTTACTTAATAATTAAAGATGATACAGCTCCCTCAACATACTGAGTCAACTTGTGGCTAGAAATATTTTCAGTTCTTGGGTTACATATTTTCCCAAATGGGCTATATTATAAGTCATTATTTCTGATTCCATGAATTAGTATTTCATAATATATTGGCACAGCCCTAGCTTTAACAGCATTTCCATATCTCCCATGATCTTGCTCTGTTTCCATGCATGTTAATATTTTAAGACTGTTCTGGTGGTCTAACTCATATCTCACACTGTACTAGATAGCATATATGTGCCCGTATGTGCACATGTGTGTGTGTGTGTATGTGTTTAACAACATTTTAGTTTTTGGTGGAGAATATTTTATGGTTCTTAAGGACTTCTTTTTAAAGCATATCACTACCTTGCAGTAGTGAACAAATAAAACAATAGTGTATATATTAGATTTATGTATTTGATTTCCTAAATACATACTTTTTCTACAGACATGGATGATGCTCAAATCCTCCCACGTCCACCTCGCGTCAGACATTTTTCACAGAGTGAGGAAACACCCAGTGAAGTTTTTGATGCATTGAATGAGGAGCAGACACTTCCACGAAGTAGCAGCACATCTGACATCCTGGAACCATTCACAGTTGAGCGAGTCAAAGGTGCAGTTCCTGTCATTGACGATTCATCCCATCATGCTCCAAGCTTACAGAGTTCCACAGAGGCCTCTTCAATATGTAGATCCACTGAAAGTCACGTTACTGATACAAATAGCAGAGAGTCCTCTCTGGAAGTTGGGGATAGTATTTATGACCATCTCTGTCATTTGGTAGGCCCAGTAGAACTTGCAGATACAGCCTTTGAACAAAACCAGTATGTTGACCTTGAAGGTGAAGATGATCTTCTTTCCTCTCTGAGAGAATATCTTAAGGAAAACGAAGAACTTTGCAGTAGTGTTGAGATAGATAAGCATGAGCCTTCTTCTCATGAAGTCGATGCAGAAATAAGTAGGAATGCTAAATTGCCATTGGATGGAGTAGAGCATACAGACCAGACTGTTACATGTGCAAGTAGGACCACTGTTGCAGAAAGTGCCGATAATGCAGAACTGCAATTGGAGCAAAACCAAAGTGGCTTTATAAGTAATATTGCACCTACACAAGTAGACAGTTCTACAGGAAGCCAAGCTGATAAAGCTAAACATTTAAACATTGATAAGCCCATCCAAAATCTGCCTGATCCCAGGTCAAGTAGCCCTAGAGAAAAGGAAACGAAGAGGTATTTGTTCAGACAAATTGCCACTGATGTAGATGTATCTGTGGAAGCAGTGTTAGCTGAAAAGCATAGAAGTGCCCTCTTTAATGAAAAAATAACCAACACAAGTGTTATGCATGCAAAGAAAATGCCACATAAAGCCTTAGTTAACCCTGAAATGCTTCACATTACTGGCATGAGCAAACTGTCACCAACTAAGAGAAGCATATCTGAAACGGTAACCCATAAGGCTAAAATAATGAAAATAGCAGCTAAAAAGCGAAACAGTGTCCATGTTACTTTTAGGCCATCTACTGAATCAGTTCAGTTTTATAATCCTCTAGAAAACAAAGAGGCCCCCTGGAAAGCAAGACTTCGTAAACTCAGTGGTTTCAGTAGCGGGAGCAGTAGCAACAGCAGCAGTAGCAGCAGCAGCAGCAGCAACACAAGCAGCAGCTCATCCACAATGGCTGTGCTGGTCAAACCCGGAATATATAGGCCTCTAGATGCAGCCAGTACAACTTCTGCTTATAGTAGGCAAATTAAAGAATCAGGAGATGTTCCAGCATTCATGTTGCAGAAGGAAAGTGTTGGAATAAATCAAATGTCAAACCGTAGCCCACCTAAGCCATCGAGTCAGGAGTCGGGACAACAGCAGGGCTCCCTGGGTGGTGTTTATAAATCTGTTGTACATGCTCTTTCGAAGCCGAAGGCAAATGTTTCCCCACAGAGGCAGAGCAGAGTGCCAGCAGAGGCTCCACTGAGGGATCTGTACAGTCATGTAATGGGCTATTTTGGAAAGAAAGCTGCAGGTGAGCACTAACAGTGTGCGGAGCACAATAGGAGAAAGGCAGCACCAGTTTGGCTTGATGCACCTGAAGCAAGCTCTTATAAAGCAAATCAAAAGGCTTTGGGATGATCAGTGCTTTTCCTGTTTGGTTTTGCATGCGCATATGGCCAGCTGAATTCCCCCCCCCCCTCAAGCATAAGTTACTTTGATAAATGTTAAATTACTAATTATCCTTTTAAAAAAATAATAGTGAACCACTTTGCTGCTGAACACTTTAAGAGTAGGGAAGAGGAAGAGATAGTAAATGACCTACCAATAGATCCTGTCTTTATCATATACTTCTGGCAAGCCTTGAAAGCCAGTCTTCAATATATATTTGGCATTTGTATGCTGTCTAATAGGAAAAAATGGTTTTGATATCTACAATTTATCTTCCTAGTGATCAGTTATTGCAGTTGAGCCAATTGTAGGTTCAGTTAATTTTTCTTCCTCCTCCTCCTGAAAATGAGACAAGAAAATTTTGAAGTAGGTTTCAAAATTTCATGTTTGGGCTATCTTCTTAAAACAATCTGGTGTGGATTTTTGTCATTTTTATTTGAGCTATTTCAAAATACGCTTCAGTGCTTTGTGTGTGCATTCACTGGAATGAATGCACTGACTTCCTAGCGACATCTATCACTGCTTTCCCTCCCCCCTGGGGTCATGGAAGTGCATAAAGGTACCATGATAGTTCTCCTTGAGCTAACTGTGAGCCTCTATGTGTTAACCAAAATGGGCAAGGCTGGCTGTCATTCTAATATCACCATCTTAGTTCATGTGTTCAGTAACATTTAAAAGAACAATAAATTAACTTTCAGCAGTGAGGTAGGTTTTTTGCGCTTTTTTTTTTTTACATTGTATGCTGGCATGATTAACAGAATGCTCTGTAATGCATCCTGCATTGAGATGTTAATGCCATCTGAGGGCAGTCTTTGTAAGCATATCACAGTAGACTGGGTAGTAATGTAGATTATTTCCGGCTAATTTGTTTCAATATGCTATTTAGTAAAAGTTTCTCTTTAAAAGCAATGTGCAGTCTGGATTCTAGGAGTATATAGAACGAAATTTTGAAATTTAATACTTCAAGATTTTAATATCAAGACCCATGTTATACCTCAGATTAACAGTACGGTTGCTTTGCAGTCTTTTGAGGGGATAACACTTTCTCAAAAAAAAAAAAGATAAACGAAAAATAAAACCTTCAGGGTAAAATAACACAATAGTGTAACAGAATTAAAAACAGTGTAATTCTGTGCAATATTGATCATAAACCACTGACCATTTTAAGTCTTTTGTTAATTTTTGAATCATGTCATCTTTCATTGTTTATTAATTTATTTAAGTGTACTCTGTGTCTACAGTACTGCATTGAAACATAATTCATTGGTACATTCTACTTATATGTTTCTCATTAGCATACACCCGCAGAGTTTTTTTTGGGGGGGTTATGCATCTGGTGATATGGAGGAATGAAGAATGTGTGCTTAAAAGCAAGCATTAACAACTTTTAAGTAGTGCTTATCTGTAAGCTTTCTTGCTCTTTTAAAGGTCACACTGGAAATTGACTAACACCTGCTCAGTGGTGATGGGTAGGGGTGGGGGGCGTTGAAGGGTGAGGGTAGACTTACTAATTCCTAAAACTAAATTTATTTTATGGGAGAAGGTATTTTTAACTGCATGACATTATTTTGTATTTACTGGTTTATTTCTGTGCTTTTAAAAAATATTTTGTTATTGAAACTGTTCTTTACTATATACAGTCATTCATTTACTTTTAGCCAATAGAGAGGATATGAGCCCAAAGCAGAACCCTCTTGGTAGTGATAATGGCAGTAGTAATGCAAATATTCCTGACCTCATGGATGAGTTTATAGCTGAAAGACTGCGCAGTGGTAGTGCTCTGGTAAGCTTTTGCAATTTTCTTTTGTCCTGAAATATAAGATATAATTCTAATGCTAAGCATTAGATTAACAAGATCACCAGTTAATTATGACTGTAAAAATGTTAATAGTGGTTTGTTAGTTTGATAACCTCAAATGAAAATGGCTGCAGTAAATGTTATTTTATGGAAACGGAGCTGGACTTAAAAATCGGTAGTAGCTGGATCATTTAGTTTTGTACAGCCATTGTCTCTGAAATAGCAAACATGAAAATCCTTTCTGGCTTTAAAAGTGTTTTCTAAAACTATTTCTTCAATTATAATATTTCTTCAATTAGAATGTGACCAGAAGAGGGAGCAGTCCAGGAAGTTTAGAAGTTCCAAAAGACCTTCCCGATATACTGAACAAGCAGAGCCAAATGCGTCCTGCAGATGACCCAGGTGTGCCTTCTGAGTGGACGTCTCCTGCGAGTGCAGGCAGCAGTGACCTTGTCAGTTCCGACAGCCATTCTGACTCCTTCAGCGCCTTCCAGTATGACGGCCAGAAATTTGAAAGCAAGTATTCTCGCATCCAGCTTTCCCTAAAATCATAATGCCTCCTCTACATTTTTTTTTTGTAATAGACAGCTTTATGCAGAAAAATTGAGAAGAGTGAACGTGCACAGGTTCTGTAAGTGATCTGGAGCAAAATCCACAAGGAATGTGTTTGGCTTATCACCATTTTATAAGAGCACACAACTTTGGGAGCAGGTATTTTTGTAGATCTAGATCCGTGAAAGAAACAATAGACAACAGTACAACCTTCTAGCAACCCTGGCACTATACGCACGCCGGTGGGGAAGGAACTTCTCAACTTTGCAATCCTTCTTTTCCACTGTGTTGGTTTCCTCAGGGTCATGAGTATGTCACTTACACTGTTCTTCCTACAACAACTTGGGTGCATCATCAACAAGAGCTCATTGCGTTTAGTTTAGCAGATCCAGACCTTCATAATTGATCTTTGATGTGGCTGTGGGGAAAATCTCCCTGTTTTAGGACAGGCAGAACAAGAGCTCTTTAGCACTTTAGACTATATACCTAGTAAAGCTACAAAGGCCCATAATAGCTTGCATCAACTTGATTCGCTGGTTGAGATTCCTGTCTAGGCCTGTCCAGTAGCTGCTTATTCCTTTTCAACAACAGTTCACCCCCAGTTGGTGGCTAAACCCTGATCATATTATTTTTGCACACACAGATAAAAGCCTCTCAAGAGGGTGTGTGATGCATGCTGCCAAAGCATTTGCAAAGAAGAAGATTATTATTTTCTAGGACGGAGAAACTTTTTCTTCAGAATTTCTTCTGTCTCATTGTTTAGTCATAATCTGCACATGATTGCACAACACACTTGCATTAAACACAAGATGAAAGGTAGCAAGAATGCCCTTTGTAGGAAAGCCCTATGGGACGCGGGTGGTGCTGCGGTCTAAACCACAGAGCCTGGGGCTTGCCGATCAAAGGGTCGGCAGTTCGAATCCCCGCGATGGGGTGAGCTCCCGTTGCTCGGTCCCTGCTCCTGCCAACCTAGCAGTTCGAAAGCACGTCAAAGTGCAAGTAGATAAATAGGTACCGCTATGGTGGGAAGGTAAACAGCATTTCCGTGCGCTGCTCTGGTTTCGCCAGAAGCAGCTTAGTCATGCTCGCCACATGAACCAGAAAAACTGTCTGCGAACAAACGTTGGCTCCCTCGGCCAGTAAAGCAAGATGAGCGCCGCAACCCCAGAGTCGTCCACAACTGGACTTAACAGTCAGGGGTCCCATTACCTTTATGCTTTTAGTTAGGCCATTCAGATATGTATATATTTCTCTCTGTAGATTTCAGCTTTGGCCCTGAAGGTGGCACAACAACTTCTGCAGAGTCTGATGCAGGTTCTGGACCTCAGCAAAGTGCTGAAGAACAGGAAGTTGCTAGTCTAACTACACTCCATATTGATTCTGAGACCAGCAGTCTCAATCAACAACCACTATCTGCTGAAGCAGCAACTATTACAGGTAATAATAATAATAATGTATTATTTGTATCCTGTCCATCTGACTGGGTTATTCCTCTGCTGCAAAGCAGAGGAGTGAAATTTCTGAGTATTTAACTCATTTCTAGAGGATTAGCCATTTTATTCTGTGGCAGCAATAAGACGAGTTGGGGTACCTTCAGCAACTTAAAGACATTCATTTTTACAGCCTTCCTCTTAGAAATTGTGAAAAGTATAGTCTATAAAGTTGATCTGAATAATATAATTTATGGGGTATATTTTGCCAGTTAAATGGATTTTTTTTTTTAATCCGAGAGTATTGTTTTCTGGAATAATAGACCTCTTCATATCAAGTAGTTTGTAGCCATGATCCAGAGGTCTGCACATGGCAAAACTACATCCATACTAACCTTTTTCTGTCTTCATCTGTCACCCCTATAAACCATCAAGCAGCTTTTAAATTTCCCCAAAGTTGAGCAGGAAATCAGTCTGCTGAAGACCTTAACAACATATAGTAAGCATCCAGGGGCTGGATATTTTGTTGCTGGCCCCACTTTTGATACATAAGATATTTGGAAATCATTCCTATAACAAATAAAATTACGAATTTACCAGTACCCGCAACTTAAATTTGACTGTATAGGTGTCCAAAGTGCTACTAATAACATATTTTTAGATGTGTGTTTGTTGTGCCGTTGTTGAGCTTTGTGTGCTACTTGCAAATCAGAATGAAGGATGAGTAAATGCATTTTTTATTCTGATAGCTAAAATGTCATTTGTAGGTTCTGAAAGCGCATCACCAATCCAGTCTGCTCTTGGATCACGGTCGCAGACACCATCACCTGCCACTCTGAGTGCAGATCACAACGAACAGAAAGATCTACAGCTGGATGAGAAGCTCCACCACTCTGTTTTACAGACACCAGATGACCTAGGCAATATCTTCGATAGAAAACTTAAAGAATAGCTTTTATTTCATTTCCTATACAGTGCTCACGATTTTCAGAATTGGGCAGTCTCAGAGAACAGTACTTTTGTTTTCTGTTTGCCGTTCATTAAATTTGTCCTACTAATTACGTTTTTAACTCTTGGGAGAAAGTAAACATTTCTTCTGCTTGATTAAAGCAAGAGCATGGACTATTTATACATTAAATAAACTGGGTAAATGTGGCACAGCAGGAGATTGAGGGACCATATCTGCTCTGTTCTACCTGGCTATCATATATTTTGATGCAACATATTAATGGGTTTTTCTTGGGAGGAATTCAACATCTTGCTGTTGTGGTCATTCTGTCAACACAAGCATTTCAGCTTGCCAGACAGAATGATTCCGCCTCCTTCCCCACATGTGGTTCTCTGGGGTTTTTCCTGACCCCTTTAGAGCCAGTGGGCCATGAGGAAGGAGGAAAGCCCTTTGCACAAATGGAAGTTCTTGCACACCTCACATCACTTTTCCCCTTAACTTCTTAATCTACCTCCAAATAATAGTTGGCCTGAAGTTTTGTTTGTTTTTCCTTCTGTTACAGAAACTAGTGATTTTCCATCTGAATGCTGCAGTGTGATGGCAGGAGGAACCGTTACTGGGTGGCATGCAGATGTAGCTACTGTAATGTGGAGACGAATGCTAGGAATTTTAGGAGATGTCAATTCCATTATGGACCCTGAAATACATGCTCAAGTTTTTGATTACCTTTGTGAACTCTGGCAAAATCTTGCTAAGGTATTTGGAGAACTGAATATTTTTAGCCGCTCAGCCTAAAAAAAGTATTTTAAGGTAGAATTGAAGCAGCAAATTCATCTTCACACAAATTTGCATTGTATTTCTAAATAATTTCAGATTAGAGACAATCTTGGCATTTCAGCTGATAACATGACATCACCTTCTCCACCAGTTCTAATTCCTCCATTGCGAATTCTGACTCCATGGCTATTCAAGGTAAACACAGTGTAGCCAATTCTGTGAAAATGAAAATTGGGGTAGCGTATGAAAGTGTTAACATTGTGGCTTCATTCTTTAATATTAGGCAACCATGTTGAGTGATAAGTACAAACAAGGCAAGTTACATGCTTATAAACTCATATGTAATACAATGAAGCGGAGACAAGACGTTTCTCCAAACAGGGACTTTTTAACTCATTTCTACAATATAATGCACTGTGGACTACTTCACGTTGATCAGGTAAGGGACCTCAATAATTTAAACTTTATTCTGAAGTGCGTTTATGAGCAATCGTGAACCCAGAAAATTAAAAGCGTGTTGCGGAGTATGCCTTTGAGAATTTGCAAACGTAATCCTCACTTGGAGTTTTTTATTCATTGTAAATTGTGTTTTAAAGAAGTGGTTTTCAAACTTTCTAATATCGGGGAACCATTTCTACATGCTTCTTGCCACTGGCAAGAAAACTCTGTGTGTTGTACAAGAAGCTGGGGAGTGTTATAGGGTACATAGTATCAGGCTACTGGCTGGGCCTTTCTTGAGTAAACTTAGAATGCACCCAACTAATTCTTGTAGCTACATGTTTCAGGGAAAGATCACTAGTGTTGAGCAAGCTGCATTTCAGGACCCTTGCCTGCCACTTCTGATCTCTTCATTGATAAGCTTCCAAGGAAAGCATAGGATTTTTTGAAGAATATTTTGAAAACGATTGCTTTTTAGAGACAGAGGCTTAGCTCTTGCAAACAGAAAATGACATGGTAGATCTGTGTTTGAGCTGCACTCTTTTGGACTCCTTTCACTCAAAAAACAAACAAACCAATGAACTATCAGGGTGAAATGTTCTAAATTTCTGTTTTAATTGACATCTCGTTTTCTTTGTGATTGAATGCTCCAGAAATAATTAGAAACCAATCATAAGAGTAACACCTACAGTCTAAAGTAGTAGAGCCTATACACAGGATTGCCACCTCATATGCTGTTCATGAGAACTAGCCCAGTCTTTGTTCTGCAAGTCTGAATATAGGCAGTCTTACCGTAACTTAAGTGACAATTCATGCAATACACTGCAAGATTTTGTCTCATACTCACAGTTTCAACTCCGTGCAAAACAACCTAATTACCAATTTATAATAGTTCTGGTAAAGCTATGCCTTTTGGGTATAATTGCCAAGAATCTGTCATACTGCTGAATAAGATACCTTCCCAGAAATCTAAGGGTCATTGGCAAATAAGGAGACATTGGTTCCAGTAATCTTACTCATCTTGTCTTTGAGTTAGCAGATACTTTAGAAGGAAACTCTACTCCCATTTGTTAAATATTTTGTACTGCTTTTTACTGTGTTTCATTTTCTTCTTTCTCTGATGGTCAGTTCTAACTTGGAGGCATTTCTGACTAATCATTTTGCACCCTCAAGACAAATTTGAGTTTTATTCCCATTATGCACATTTGTGAAAACCACCTAATAAAAAAAGTTCTCTGGGCAATTAACACTAAAAAAGACAGTAAAATGTAAAAGTATAGTAAAACATGAGCACCAGATTTAAAGCACAATAAAAGCAGTAGCAGAATAAATCCTGATTTAATGCCAACAACTAGGAACAACCAGTGTTTGAAACTCCCAATGTCCTAGACACATTTTGTGAAAGGGAATTTCATTAGCGTGAGCAGTTTCTGAGTTCTGCATGCAGTACTGCACGTAAGATTTCAGATTAAAACTGCAGAGTGGAAGGGAAAGGAGGACTTTTTCTGCCTCCCCACTTCCAGCTACTCTCTGAAGACTGGAGAAGAGACCCACTTAAGAATATTAGGGAAGTGGGCAGGGGAATGACTCGACCATGTGAAAAATGAACATCATATTTTAGCTGCAATACATTCATTTTCAGCTTTGTATTCTTGTTATAAAAAAGCGCCCATAACATAGGTTTAAGGTGCCATTTAGCTCCTAGCTTTCATATCTCAGTTTCTAACACTGGGAACAACAGCAGTACAGAAGTTCTCAATTGAAGTAAACATTTAAGATTGAAATTTTAAGACTTAGAAAGCCTGGAGAAATAAAATGGACTTCACCTGGCACTGAAGAGAACTATACAACTTAATAAAAAATGATACCAAGAGCAGTAACCCTACTTTTCTTGAAAAAAATTGTGAATAAATTATTTTGACAGAATGTTCACATCTTGATAAGTTCCAATGTAGCTGCAAATCCTATGAAGAAATGTGGCTAGATTTGGATAATAGTTTTATTATGGTTCAGAGATTATTATTCATTCAGGTTCAGTTTGACTCCCTAGCTGCACTTGGACATCATGATGATTTCCTCCATTGTTTATCGTTAAGGATATGAGCCTAGGCAAGCCTTGGGCTTGTGTAGCACACAAACCCTTCCTGTTCCTGAAGGAAGCTTTTGCTTGTTTTTAGTTGAACACAGCTTGTTTCATCCCAACCCAACAACCTGTGACTAAATCTTAACACTGGTTTGTTTCAAATAAACTCCTTCATACCTATACCATGTAAACAGTTTAGGATGGAGACAACATACTAAACTGTGATTAATTCAAAACAGAAGCAAACAGCTTCTAATCTCTCTGCAACCACACCAAAGGGGAAAAGTGGGGGCATGGAAACCCAATATTTGCTGTGACTTATTCCCATCAGAATAAACCATAGGTTATCCCAATCTCCAAATGCTGCCATTGACATTCTCAAAACAGGGTTTCATACTATTTATTTTGCCCTTTCGTTAGTCTTTGTAATTAACAAGTGTCCATTATGGAAGTTGCAAGTGATCTGTCTGTTAAAACAGTTCTGTGCCTCTTTTCCTCCAAGGATATCGTCAATACAATCATCAAGCACTGTTCTCCTCAGTTTTTTTCACTTGGTTTGCCTGGTGCTACCATGCTGATCATGGACTTCATTGTCGCAGCTGGTAGAGTGGCGGCATCCTCTTTTCTCAATGTGAGTTTCTTTTAACAAAAATTATTACTGCTGTTTAAAATTATTTATAGACCACATTTCATTGTGAAAAATAGCAATACAGTTTACAAAATAAACCAGTACAACAAAGTAACAATAAAATATATACCAGAACAAAAAAAAAAAAAATTCCTTCCAGTAGCACCTTAGAGACCAACTGAGTTTGTTCTTGGTATGAGCTTTCGTGTGCATGCACACTTCTTCAGATACTTCTTCAGAAACAGAAGTCACCAGACCCTTATATATAGTGAGAGAGTGGGGAGGGGTATTACTCAGAAGGGTGGTGGGATTGGGTGATTGGCTGATAGGTGTGGAAAACCTGTTGACGACTGTTAACGACTGCAATTGGTCTTACAGGAAAAGGCAAGGGGTGAGATGGCTAAAGATAGCTTTAGTTACAGGTGGGTAGCCGTGTTGGTCTGCCATAGTCGAAACAAAATAGGAAATTCTTTCCAGTAGCACCTTAGAGACCAACTGAGTTTGTTCTTGGTATGAGCTTTCGTGTGCATGCACACTTCTTCAGATACACTGAGATAGCTTTGTCATGTATAATGAGATAAGAATCCAATGTCTTTGTTCAGACCAGGTCTCCATGGTTTTAAGTTTGGTAATGAGTTGCAATTCAGCAACTTCTCTTTCCAGTCTATTTTTGAAATTCTTTTGTAGTAAGACAGCTACTTTGAGATCTTGTATAGAATGTCCTGGTAGACTGAAGTGTTCTCCTACTGGTTTCTCTGTCTTGTGATTCCTGATATCAGATATATGTCCATTTATCCTTTGGTGTAGGGTTTGGCCTGTTTGTCCAATATAGAGAGCTGAAGTGCACTGTTGGCATTTGATATATCAGAGTTCACTAAAGTCAGTACTAAGGTTTGGTGCCTTGAAACGCTGGTGTGAAGAAGTAAGTTTTTGCCGCCGATGAAACTCCTGCACCATAGATGCCTGACATATCTCTAGGAGGTCATTCCACAGTGGGAGGGCCACCACAGAGAAGGCCCTCCTTTTGTTGTATGACTGGGCTGGTTTGTACAGAAGGAAGTGCTCTCTCAGATAGCCTGCTCCTAAGCTGTTGCCCAGGTTAATTATATTCAGCAATTCCTATTAGATTTTCTGTAGGTGTCCATCCATCCATCAGGTAGGATCTAGCACCAGCTAGCATCCAGAAACAGGATATGCAACTCACATCAAGGCATATACAACCCCTTCCAGTGCTGACTCCTGTCAATTTTGTGCCTTTGTCTGAGATGGATTTGTGGTCTTAGGTCTCCTTTTGGATTTTTTCTTGTGTTCACTATGAGTGTTTTTCCTTTTGGTCTCCAGGACAGACGTCCCCCCATTTATGTGGGGGTTATATTCCAGGGCCCCATGCGCATAAGTTAAATTGCCTAAAGTGGGGAGCTTCCTCTAAAAAGCCTCCAAACACCTATTTTTTTCCCTGCTGCTTCTCCACACAACTATTTTTTTCAACTAGAGTTGAAGTTTTGGGGCCAGCTGGAGGCCATGCAGAAAAGTGGCAGCTGCTGTGCTACCCTATGTGTCAGCTGTTAGGTGGGGAGGCTGGACAGCCTAAACAAATCCCTACTGTGCCTTCAATCTCTTTGGGACTTCCTCCGCCCTCATTGACATCCTCTTTGGGCTCTCTCCCGCCATTTCCTGGCATTCTTGTAGTTGCACATGAGCATATATGTAGTTGCACATGAGTAGAACATATGGGGGGATGTCTGTATTTAGCCTTCCTTTTCTATAATTAAAAAGAGGGAAGGAGGTCTATTTTCTTTCTTGTCTCCCCACCTGCCACTTCACTTCCTGGGCTCTGTGAGTCTTTTTTCCACTCTTGCTATCCCACTCACCTTTAGCCATGAGGTGGTGCTAGATCCCACCTAATGGATGGACACTAGCTAAAAACACCATATGGGTGAGTCCAACAGTCCATTTATATACAGCTTAATTTTATATATAGCCATGAGTTATATAACTAACACGTACACACACACACACACATTACTATGATGTTGTATACAAAGTTTACCAATTAAAGTCTCTCTTAGTAGGGAGTTTGTCACCTTAAATGCAACTTAGCATATTATATTTATTTACTAAAAAGTGTATTATTAAAAAGCTGTATATTAGATAATGTACAGGTTGTTTTCATTCCTGACACAGTATTTTATACATCCAATTGCTTGCAAATGTGCCTGCCTTACACTGTGCTCCTTTGCCTTAGGGAGCATGTAATTTAAATTTAAATATTTCATGAAGATAGAAAAGGGAGAGGTAAGGGTTTCAAACAACAAAAACTGCCCTGAGACCTCCGGGTATAGGCCGGTGTATAAATTGAATAAATAATAATAATAAAAGAGGGAAGGTCTGTGAAAGGCAAGCATAAGGGATGAATGTAAGAAAATGGTGCTATTGTGTTGTTTTTAAAAGAACCATGCTTTTAACTTGGTTCTAAATTACCTAGAAACTGCTATGCATAAGGTACCGGTAACTATCAAACTGAATAGCTAACAAATAACAATAAGCTGTAATACCTGAAGGCAGCCCCAGTGCAATTGCATTCTCAAAAAAAAAAAAATAACTCTGAAACCTCCCCAGCAGGTCAAACACATCACCAGCATATGAGCCGACGAAGCACTGCAAGTAGCTCATCATCATTCTGGTCCTTGGGTGATTGAAGGGGCAATACAAGTAGAACAGGGCTTTACCCCATCCCACTGGCTCATGGCTCATGGCTCATGGCTCTGGCCAGCCCTCTCAACCCCAGTGTACATTCTGCAGCAGGAAGCCTTTTCTAGTTGTAGGGGCTTCTTGTGTAATTTAAAATCCTGCCAGGGCTACATGGCTCTTTTCCCACTCACGTTGCCCCTTCATGACTGCAATACCCCAAGAGACCTGTGCTTAAAACATTTCATTTCAAGTTGAAGACTAAACTTTATCATCTGTTTGTATCTTTCTCTTTTTCTCAGGCACCAAGAGTAGAAGCACAAGTTCTTTTAGGCTCTCTGGTTTGCTTTCCCAATTTATATTGTGAACTCCCAGCTCTACATCCAAGCACTCCTGACATTGTTGTGTCTCCGTTTACAGATGTTAAGGTAGGTTTTGAAATGCTGCATATTCTGCATATATTTTCCCTTGTTTAGCTGTTTTCAGCTGAGTAGCAGCTCCTGGCACAATCCTATACATGCCTGTTTTACTGCTATTATTATTATTATTATTATTATTATTATTATTATTAATCAGTTTGCTTGTTGAATTTCCATCCTACTTTTCCATAGTCAAGGCAGCTAATAATAATACAGATGCAGTGAAAATAGTGCCTGGTTAAAAACAACAACCATAAGAACAAGGCAGGTAAAAAACATCAGTAAAAGCAACAAAAAGAACCAGTTTCAACATATATGTTAGCTAATGGGCTAAAAGACATATCTAAATAAACAATGTATTTGCCTGCAAAAAGTAATCAAATATGGGACTAGCTCCTTGATAAGGAGTTCCAAATGCTGGGAGCAGATTCTCTCTGTAGAGCAGAGTAGTCCAATGCGCGGCCTGAGGGCCACATGCAGCCCTCAAGGCCTTTTTCGGTGGCCCTCAGCAACATTTGACGCTTCCAATCCAAGCCCTCACACTGCCTTTCCAAAACTGGGTAAGTGAGGCACTAGGATCCTGCCATAGCTTTGTGCCTCCTTCCCGAAGCCCAGGGCCTCGCTCAGTTGGCTTTGGGAAGGCAGCATGAGGAGAAGAACTTCAGCACCAATTTTGAAACTGGTCCTCCAAGGGCAGGACAGAGTTGCTTTCAGTTAATTGTTTAAGACTAACCACAATTTGCCCTGTGGTTAGTTAAAAACAGCAGCAAAGGATTCTGATCTTCTTTCTGTTGTTTTGGAGAAGAGGGGGAAGTGCACATACCCAATGTCAATTCATGTATTGATATTGTTTATTATTATGTCTAAATGCAGCTGTTGTGGTCAGTGGAACAAGTAAGTGTGTATAGGATAGCAGCTTCAGTCATTTTTCTTCTTGTTAGGAGATATTTTTGTGTTCAAATCATTCATCATTGCTATTCTACTTAATCAGAGCACTTGGGTGGCAATGTGTTTGGGGTGGTTTTTTTTGTTTTTTGTTGTTGTTGTTGTTTTTTGGAGAAAGTAATGGCTAGTAGCAGCTCCTCACTGTAAGGGAGTGGATGTTTGTGCAGCTAGGCATGGTATGCTACCCAAACCTAGATGATTCAAGGCAATCAGCAGGGGTGTATGGCTGAAACAACTTTGGATTCCTTGTTCCATTGGATACTGTCTCTGAGGAAACAGTATGAGCAAATAGTATGAACAAATAGTATGATAGTATGAACAAGTGTAGAATGTTTTGTTACTCTCCTTTTTCTGTGAACTTTTCCTATCATATAATAAAGCTTTATTTTAAATTTAAGGGGTTTTTGGATGACTGACTTTGAACATTCTTGCTTTAGGAACTGATCATCAAAACGGTATTAAGTTCTGCCAGAGAGGAGCCATCTGGACCGGCAAGGTATGAATAAAGAAGGATCACTGCAGATCCTCGAGCAAATAGGTCAATTTGTGTGTTCAGCTAAATTATTTAAATAGCACAATATGGGTTGACTTTTGGTGTTAATTTGAATCATGGTTTTCTTTCAAATTTGCTTTTGCTCAACTGCATTATGCGTTATCCAGAGAATATATCTGAGAAGGAGATAGATAAGCATTCTTAAAATCCTTTTAAATTCCTTTTAAAAGGAAGTAGCAGTAGATTATGGTTAATGAAGCAAACCAGTGAAAAAGCAGTGGCATGCACCATATATATTAGTTTAGACATTAAGAGATGGCTTCTCTAAGGCTGCAATCCTAAACAGGCTTACCTGGGAATAAGTTCAATTGAACTCAGTGGAGCTTACATCCAGTTAGATGACCATAGGGTTGCACTGTTGTCCTACCTCAACAAGCTCTCAATATACCACAGGTTTTCTACTCCCTTGACATTAGTTTTAGCTTGGCTAAAGTCAGTGCTTACATTGCTATCTAACATTGTTTTGCAGATGTGTTGCTCTTTGTAGCCTTGGCATATGGATATGTGAGGAACTGGTGCATGAATCCCATCATCCTCAGATCAAGGAAGCTCTGAATGTGATCTGTGCATCATTAAAAGTAAGCATGTAACCATTAGGATTTAAAGGGCCCTGTGCAGTGTTTCATATGCACCCTGTGCCTTTTCTAGCCTTCTTTTCTCATTTTCCTAGAAGGATCTCTAGGCAGCACTAGGGCTCACATAGATAAACGTTGGCTGGTTTCTGTTCATAACTACTAAAGTTACAGTCCTGTGCACACTCACTTGATAGTAAGCCCCGCTGAACCGTGTGAAAGTGTGTTAAAGCATATTAACATCACATTCATATGCAAGGTACATACGTTGTAACACTTGTTTACTCAGAAGAACATGTAATTCCCAACATGTTCTGTGGGGTTTACTTTCAGGTGAATGCGCATAAAATTACAGCCAAAGATTAGAATATAAGTAAGATTCTACATCAGCCTCTTCAATTCCCTTTCCAACAATAGTTTTCAACCAAAGCATCCCAATTACTTTTACATGCTTGGTGGGGGTGGACCTAAAACTGCCAATTTTTATCCAAATTTCCCAGGTCCCATAGCTGTTACAAAGCAATGGTTTAATTTAAAGTAATTTTAAATATGAATGCTTAAAATATAAAGTGTAGTACCTTAATACAGCACACTTCTTTTAGATGTTTCAGAGTAAGAGGAAATAATTGATGTCATTTCCCCCCCCCCTTCTTTTTAACAGAGACTTCAAGTTCACAAATACAGTTTTGTGCTCAGAAGAATCACACATTGAGGCTCTTATTTGGAAACTAGATCACACATTATTCAAAGACTCTTGGAGTTGGCTATTTTTCTTGCAGAGAGACATGAATTGAGTATAGATACCAGATACTATGTTTCTTGTCAGTTGTATTGACAAGTGCAGTACGCACACTATTGAACTGGACAAAAGCAAATTGCAGGCTTATAACACAGATGCAGCAACACTTTCTGAACTCCAACCAAGCTGCTCTATCAAAGTATAGGCAGTGTTTATTTCCTCTAGACAGTGTGAAGTCACAACTTTTGTCTCTCAACCACCTTGAAAGCCTTAGTACAAAGATCCTAATTGCTCTTCTCAACCCCTGCAGTTAGAGACTGTGTTATGTGCCGCTCCAAAATAGCTCGGGTTCTAAGTGACTACAAAACCTCATCCATGCTACAGAAAAACTCTATTGCTCAAACCATTTTTTTAAGCAACGGGTGAAGCTGAACCACTGTTGAAAGTTTAGGCTAGAGAATGGCAAACTGGCTCTATGGATTGACTCCAGTGGACCAACATGGAGCTTGAATTGGTGTCTAATAAAAGAAATCCTTTATAATAGAACAGAGCATAGTATTTTAACATCAGGCTTTTTTAAAGGGACCGTTGACAAAAAGTCACTGTTATCAAGAAAGTAAGTTCTTTAACTTCTCTCTGCTGAACCCACTGAATAGGTTCATAATACAAAGAGTCACAAATACAGGTGCAAAAGCTAGATTTTAGTTGGACATTAGGAAAAGCTTTTAACAGTAAGAGCAGTTAGACATAGGGGCTAATTACCTAGGGAGTGTTACCTCCCTCACAGGAAGTCTTCAAGCAATGGTGGGGTTGCCATCTGCTGGGGATGCTCCCAATTCTATAGCTTGATGCTCTAGCTAGATTTCCTTCATTGAGCAGGAGGCTGAACCTTTCTAGCTAAATGATTCTCTGATTTAGATGTTAAAGGCAGGTTATTCAGAACTTTCAGAAACCTTCCATCATGGAGATTTGCAGTAAATTAAGATTAGGGTCAAAGCATGTCCCCTCCCTGAATAAAACTCCCCAGATATTTGGCGACTTGACATCACACCTGCAGCAAATTAAAAATGCACAGCTTCAGTGCAAGTGCAATGTATTCTAAGAGCAAGAACTTAGCACAGCCCTATATGTTGTCTGGGGCAGGAGTGGCTAAATTTTGGCTCTTCAGATGTTGCTGAACTATTCAAGTCCCATCACGGTGGTACAAACCAAGCTTATATGAGCAGCCTGATTTTGAAGATTATGATTCCTCAGTTGTAGCTATAATTTAGAAAATTATTTTTTTTGTAGGCGAATGCATATAAGAGCTTAATATGCACTAATCCCCTCCCCCAGTCTTACTTACTTATTCACACTGCTTACTCGTTTAGACCACTGTTTCTCAGACAGTGATCTAGGGCCCACCGGAGTGTCCTGGGTCTTAATGCCACAGCTTGCCCAGTGCCTCCTCACTTGCCTGCCTGTCCCTTAGACATGTCATTCACTTTGACTGTACCAATGGCAGCCCCAGCAGCTCTTTGCATGCTGGGTAAAGATGGCCAGGAGAGAAGAGACATTCAGTGGGGAGAAGGGAAGAAAGTCAAAGGAAGTGTGGAGGGAAATTAGAAAGTGAGATAAAAGGTTACTAGTTAATAAAACACTTAACTGGAAATAGAAGGAAAGTGAAGAAAAGAGGAAGGCTGTTATAGGAGGGATAAGTGAATGTAAAAGGACTAGGGAAGAGGGATGAAAGAAACTCACATAGTATTGGAAATAAAGTTAAATTTAAATGTAAAAAAAAAGAAACTTGCATGGTGTGGGAAATAAGGTACAGTGAGAAGAGAATAGGGAGAAATTACAGGAGATGGGTAAAAATACTTCAAGAGGCATGTGAAGGAAAAAGCCTTCCCCACTTAAATCCTCTGGATCAGCAACTTCTGTCTAAAATTGGGAGGCTGAGTCACAATACCTCCAGAGCAGATGTCTGCACAGTACTTGGCTTGAGGAATGCTAAGCTATGGAACTCCTTGCCACAGGGAAAACACTTGTGGCAAATAATTCAGCAATTTCAAAAAATGGATTATGTATCAGTAGAAAGTCACATCAGTAATTGCCAGCTAATTATGCCATACTACTTGCATCTGCCACCATTTTGTGACTGATGGTTTTCAACTATCTCAATTGGCCCTGGGGGTAGAAAGCTTGAGAAACCCTGTTTTAGGCAGTTCTTGGGTACTTCAAATCTGCCCCCTCTTTTTTCTGAATGAGAATCATTTCCATAAAATAAAATTATTGTTTAACCTGATAGTATTTGCCTTGAATACTTCCTGACTATTTTTGTGCAAAGGAGTAGCTGTTAAATTCAGAGCATATAAGTAACATAGTAAATGTTGCTGCTGTTTGTTACCGGAAAACACATTTGCCTCTTGCATGCAGTTTGAGCTTCCCACAGAATGAAACATCCTTCCCACAAATTGGTGGCATGTAATTGCTGACAATTTGAGTATGTAAGGCTGCATCCAAGGTCCATATTTGTGGTACTTACCTATGAATCCGACAATAGAACATCTCCATCTACTTCGCCTATTGTCTGTCATGTACAGGGTCTGGCTTTTTTGTAAAGCCTGTTTTCAAAGAACACCTCCAGCTATCTGCATTTGATTTGTTGGAGTGTCTGAATTTTTCTTTGATGTTCATCATAATAAGTTGGAAGCCACCCAAGCCCTCAGGCAGACAGCAGACAATGTGTATTCTGCCTGCTGCATTCTGCTTTACCACTTCCTCAGTATCCCCTGGCAGACCATAAGAGGCTTTGTCGTTAAGACAAGTGCTTCAGCATGGCACTTACAATGCCAGTTATGGTCTTAAAACTCAGAAAGAGGTGGAAGTTGCATGGGTTTTTTTTTACAGCAAGTTTCCACAGTATTTAATCGTCACCCTCTGCTGCCATCTCCAATGTGAAATGTTCACAATACAAAAGCTATAGATAAAAAAATATTCCTGAGTAAAGCTCTGCCTTAGCTATTTCACAAATTCAGCAGAACCATGGGGGGGACGGGGACTTAAGGCCATTTCATTCCATGGCAGTGTTTTCACACCACATGTAACCATAGTTTAGTGCAACATGAGTGAGCAGGAACTATCTGTAGTGAGCTACCCCTTCTTTCACACAGCTGGAAGGGGTTTAGTTTGGTTAATCATAGCTAGTCATGTAATCTAGGCCCAGAAGCATGGTTAATCTTAACTATGATTGTTTCAGCTAGCCATAGTTTATGTTAACCATACTTTTTCAATCTAGTTGATAGGACACATTATGGTTAAGCAGAAGCAACAGCTTCTGAACTGCTCTCTGCTGTGCAGGAGTGGGGAAAAGGGGGAGGCAGTGCACAAATTGTGGTTTCATATGACATGTGAATGAGGCCATTAATGTCTACACAAGCCCAAGCGTAAGTTCATAGAATCATAGAACTGGAAGGGACAACAAGGATCATCTAGTCTAACTCCCTGCAATGCAGGAATCTTTCACCAAACATGGGGCTTGAACCCACATTAAGAGTCTCATGCTCTACCAACAACTCCCACATTTGTGAAGACATGAAAAAGTGGTCCTGCGGTCATACGCATTCAAAATACATTTTGCGTACCATGCCCTAGCGCTCCTGTGTTTTCCATTATATTGCATATTTACACAATTAAAAGAACAAAATTGTGACAACTCTTGTTAATTTTTAAATATATATCATATTTTACATTTTGCATATTTTAGATTTTTTGAGTCTGATTTGCATCAAATTCGGCCACATAACATGGTGGGGTGTTTGTTTGTTTGTTTAGGAAATACTAATCTTGGCACAATGCATGCAAATACAACATGTTCATCCAAATAAATATTCTGTTTATCAGCACAAACCTCAGACCTTTAGCTGGTTGTTAGCAATCCACAGTTGTTGACTGTGTTTGGATGTTTCTTTATTTAGGTTTTAGATCCAAGTGAAGTAATCTGTTTCAGATTTAAAGCTGTGCTACTTCCTAGACAAAAGACTGGGTTTTTAAAAATTTGCTTTGAGTGTGTGTAATTCTCCGAGTGTAACAGTCATGAGATGCTAGTCCATCACATGGTGTGCACTAATACTGAAGTCCATGCATTTATAACTTTTTCTGTTTTTCTACAGTTTCCAAATAAAACGGTTGCGCATGTTGCTTGCAATATGCTTAATATGTTGATTCATTATGTACAGAGGCTACAAATGTACCAAGCAGATTCACCAATAAAAATTATTCAGGTAAGTATAAACATAAAGAAAAAATGGAACTTTAGCTTTATAATCCTTGCTTTAGAAATATGAAGCAAAATATTTTCAAATGGTCAAAGTCAGAGGTTTGTTTTTTGTTTTTTTGTTTTTTGCCATACAGATTTTCAGTTATCTGAAAACACCCAAATGAGGGGTATTTTGTTTATAATTCTTCATTTGGAGTGTAGGTGATGATAAATGTGGGGGGGGGGGAATCTTAAGGAAGGAAATGAAACAAGATTTAACTTTATTATATATATTATAGAAATGTAACCTACCTCCACAGAAGGTTCCAGTATGCTTCAGAATACCAGTTGGTGGAAACCATAGGAGAGGAGAGGGCACCGAACTATATGCAACATGTAATTCTGCCCTAGGGTGCAATGTTGCTTCAGGATAACCAGTAGCACATTGTGTCTTCTTTCTAAAGGCAATTCCACAACCTTGAAGTACCAGACAAGAAGTAGCAGGTCCTTTCTATCCAGATTTCCTATAGCAGGCATGTCCAAAGTCCGTTTTGGGGGGCCTAATCCACCCCGCTGGTTGGTTTAATCCAGCCCCTGTGGCAGGTTATTTCCTGGGGTAAAATCCTAAAACCTCAACAACTTCAACCCTAAAAAAGCTCAATAACTTTGGGGTGAGATCCTTAAAAAAAAAAGGTCAGCAACTTCAATCCTAAACAAGTTTGGTTGGCCCTTTGGTCGGCCCTCACGGCCCTTCACTTCATCAAATCTAGCCCTCTTTGAAAAAAGTTTGGACACCAAGTGTAAATTTTACAAAAAAAAAACCAACCCAGTGCACAGATCTGCTTTCATCTACAGACATAAAGTCTTTGAAGGAGGTCTTGTGTTTCCACAGACGTCCCCCTCCCCACAACTGTAATTTGAGTAGCTCAAAGCCTTACAGCACATGTCTACTCAGTAGTAAATTCTATTAAAGTTCTATTAAATTCAGTGGGGCTTACTCCCAGGTAAATAGGGTTAGGGTTGCAGCTTATATACCATGTTTTAAGTTTAGTGAAGTTTCTTTAAACGGCTTAGCTACATCATTTATGTCATAATATAGAAGAGAAGCATATATTATAGCATAATTGCACAACCCTCTACTTCGTTAATTTGTGTGGGCCAATTTAAATCATTGAGATGCAAGTACAGGGTACATCTGTTTACTTTAGATGCTTTAATTCTGGTCATAAGGGATTAAAAAGAGGGGGGAAAGGTGTCGTAACAGTGGCCAGGATCAAAGCACTCTGAATCCCTACATGCTGGTAAGCTCTTTAGTTCCTCCATTCAAGTAGCTAGAGGTAGTTTGAATTGCCCCTGATTTACCAGTACATCTTCTTTTTTGGCTGTCTTCCCAATTTCTTTCTCAATATCCTCCTCAGTGTTTTGGTTGGTGGGCAGGGCATCCACAGCATTAATTGTGTTTTAGACCTCCTATTTCTGCCCACAGTTACTCTGAAGTTTGTGCCCTCTTTAGCATGTAGAGTAAATCTTAAAATGCATACCTCCTGCCCTTTTCTTAGACTCTGTATCCAGGAATGAACATACCCCATTGATTGTCACTATTTTGCAAGCTTTCTAATAAGCACACTCTATGTTATCATCTTGTAAATGTTGTTCCAATCAGCACCGAATCTTTGGGAATGAACATGTGAACACCTAAATGGTATATTTGTGTTCAGGTTCCCTTTTCATAAGCAGTTTTGTTTGGCTCTTTGGCTTCTTTAAATCACTCTTTCTGTATATTCATCAGCACTTCCTGTATCCTCATTGCCACTTTGAATACTAATAACATAGAGCTCCTTCCAGGAAAACCTAAATAGATGCTAAGCAATATGGCCTCAATCCAATGTCTGTGCCCTACTTAACATTATCATATTTAAATCCTGATCAATTTGATGGGGTACGGAATAGTTTTTGTTAACGTAACTGTTGGTGCACACTGAGAATAGCAGGTTCAGCTACTATGCAGCCTGCCAGTGTGGGTGGGTGTAGCCAGGATTTACGTTGAGGGTAGGCAGGACACCCACCTGTCAGCATCCTCTGTCTGCCTCTAGTCTAGCAGATTTGGAATGAAATGTCTCAACAACAGTTGTTTTAAATTACTCTCTTTTGCCCCCAAGTGCGCAGAAAAATCTGCCAAAATCTTTCTACAATTTCTACTTTTAGTTAAGCATTTTTATTTACTTACTTGGTTGCGGGGGGGGGGGAGCTGCTTGATTTTTTTAAAAAATCAATTTGTAAAGTGCTTTGAGGTTTGTTTTTTACAATCAAGCGGTGTATAAATTTTATAAATAAATGAAATGAAACACACTGTTATGGCCACCTACTCTAATGGCCCTCACATTTTAAATCTCACCCAAAAGAGAAATATGAAGCAGGTGCCATAACAGAATGCAGATTTTTTTTTTTAATAAAGTTTTTCACTGGTGGAAACAGATAAATATGTTTGGGCACAATAACATGCATGAAAAAGGAATATTCCAATATATTTCAGTGAAGCGCAACGGATTTTGCTACAAGCAGTTGAAGGCAATAAAATAAAGCAAACACCAATTCTAAGTGCATGCTGAAATCAAGGGAACTGACTTCTGAGCAAATGTGGTTAAAGATCAATTCTGCCACTACTGATAGCAGCAACTATTAAAGGCTTCGATTCTGGAATTACTCAGGCTCTTAAGCAGCTTCACAACTGCAGCCTAAGACTTCAAAGAGTTTAACAAATGACTTGCTAAGTGATGGTGGAGTGGGAACACTCTGAATTGGAACAAACACTGCTGCCTTGTCCGTACTCATAAGAAATTATAACAGCTGAAAAATAACCATTTGCATTGATTAATTTACTTGCAAGGATGAACCGAAACAACTGATTGCATTGACAGCCATCATAAATCCATACACAATAGACATTTTCTATACCCCAGTAAACTAAAATGAAAAGTGAGAATAGACCGATGTATAAAATTATGGGTAGTATAATGAAGGTGAAACTTTCTCTCATCATGATACTGGATTCGAGGGTCATCCAGTGAAGCTGTATTCTGGTGGATTCAGGATAGACAAAAGGAAGTACACAGTGCATAGTGGAAGTCACTTCCACAAGATGTATTGATGGCCACCAACTGTTAGACAAATTCAGGGATGCTAATACTTATCAGTGGTTACTAGTCATGGCAGCTGTGTTCTACCTCCACTTTGGTCAAGGCTATTTGTCTCTGCAGACTAGCTGGTTGGCCAATGTAGGAAACAGATAACTGGACTATATCAGCAGGCTTTTAGTCTGAACCATCAGGGCTCTCACATTCTTATGTTCTTAATGTGGAAATGTATTTAAATATAGTGACCCAATATAGTGATCAAAAGGCAAATGACTTCATAGGAGGGTTTAAACATCTTGAAGTAAACTGTTATTTTGATGGATTTAATATGTTTTGGTATGTATTATGCATTGCATGTAGATTGTTATTTCTTTGCTACACTTACCTGCTGAAGAATAATAGGACATTATCATAACAAAATAAAATAAAAAATTCCTTCCAGTAGCACCTTAGAGACCAACTAAGTGTTTAATTAATACTGCCAAGTTAGAGATTGTCCACCCCTGAATACACTGGGAGACCTGAAGTATCTGAAGAAGTGTGCATGCACACGAAAGCTCATACCAAGAACAAACTTAGTTGGTCTCTAAGGTGCTACTGGAAGGAATTTTTTATTTTATTTTGTTTCGACTATGGCAGACCAGCACGACTACCTACCTGTAACTAGGACATTATCATGACACTTGGAACCAAAGTGTGTGTTGGTTGCAGGGGATGGGGAGGGGGTTAGTTCTACTTCAATTAGTTCGTTTGTCTGTTTATTATAGTGGTTCTGGGTATGTTTGCAGAGGGAAGTATAACAGTGATGCAATTGTATCAGCTTATTTTATTCAGTACATAGCTTCCTCTGCTTATGTATGTATTCTTGAAAACCTAAGAAAAAGTTTTAAAATACAAAAACTAAAAAAAGCTACCCAAAACTGTTTTACAAAGTATGTCTGCCAGCGGATTAAAGGATTTATTTAAAGTCTAAAATGGTAGAAATGTTACAGCAAATATTTATTTATTTCCCATAGATCCTGATAGCAACCATCACTCATCTCTTGCCCAGTACAGAAGCTTCTTCTTACGAACAGGACAAGAGGGTATGAATTATGCCATCTTTCTTAAGGGTATACCACTGGTCCCAACCATTTGTTTTCTTTGCAATAGAAAGTGGATTGTAGCCAGGGTTTTCAAGGGCTGTAGTTGAGAGAATGGAGTGGGATGGCCTATTGCTGGAGTTTTCTGCTCATGTATAGTGTGGATACCAACTCAATGAACTGACTGGTTCCTCCAAGAAACTATAAAACTTTTTTTGAGTGTTCAAAACATATACAGACTGCCACATAATGTATTGTGTTTTTCTTCTTTGTGTAGCAAAGTATTAGGTAGCCTTTAATCACTTGGCTGTGTTAGCAATAGGTGTACGTATTCCATTCAAAGTTAAAAGTGTTGTGCTGAACTCTCCTAACGGCACTCAAATAGATGATATTTTAGTGCGTTCATGCCATGTATATTTGGCATATATGTTCCCCCCCCAACACACAAAACAGTTGGGCATAATATACAAAGTACTGTGCTACTATTGAGCTACATTATTGCTGATACTAAATTAAGAAAGGAGGGAGAAAAACAGAGTAAGTAGATTTCTCTTCATGGTTAGCTGTAATATAGAAATCCTTCTGTTGCAGCTGGTGGTCTCTCTCCTTCTCTGTCTGTTGGACTGGATAATGGCATTGCCTTTAAAGACACTGTTGCAACCTGTTCACACTTCAGGATCTGAAAATGATAAAATGGAAAAATCTGTTCTCAATTGCATATATAAGGTACCTGCTGCTGCTCCCCCCCCCCCCCCCGCTCTCTTTCCCCTGCTTTGATTTATGGTGTGGGTGTGTTACTATTTATTTAATCTTTAAAGTTTTACTAACAAGGTGAGAAGAATAAAAGGGTTGGAAGAAACAAGCAGATTAACAATACAAAACAGATATGCAACTTCAGAAAGCTGTCACATATAACGACAATCCTTCCAAGTACCAAGCTCCTATGCCAGGAAGGGCATTGAATATGAAAAAGAGCAATTCAGATAAGCTGTAAAAGTTCCCTCAGTTGTCATAATCAGATGACCATGCCTTATGTAACTGCATATTGCAGCCTTGTTCCTCTCTTCATACAAGCCAGGAAAAAATCTAAACTGGGAAACTATGGTTAATGGCTCCCTAACAAACCATGATTTGTCATTGACTTCATATCCTTGTTTGTTTAGAAGCTGTTAAATATAGTATCCCACTTTGGACTTAATGGGAGATGGTAGTTAACTCAGACTTCCTGGCTTGTTCACTTACTTCCACAAAGGGAGGAGAGAAGTGGCTGTATGTGGGGTTCATATCTCTGTTTATGAAGAGCATTTTGAAAATCTATGCACATGCAATTGGGGTAGAATAATTGTCAGAACCTATAGTAGATATCACAATAGTGAAATGTCTGTCTAGTGTGTATTTTAAATTACATCTAATGGCAGACCTGTGAAACATCATAGTAAAAACAGAAATTTGGAGCATTTAAAAAGACCTCCATGGTCCCGTCTGGGTATTTAATTTGGCTTCCTAAGAATATTATAGGTTTATTATGGCCTTTCCTCCCATCCAGATGAAACTGATGACAGCTTTCCATGTTTGCTTTGTACTTCCAGCAAAGCATCACACACTAACTACTGTGTCCAGTCTGTTTATTTTTATTTCTTTTGTTTCTTTGCTTTCTTGATACTTTTATGTTAAACTTCATTTTTATTCTTAGGTCCTTCATGGGTGTGTTTATGGATCTCAGTGCTTTAGCAACCCCAAATATTTTCCTGTGAGCCTATCTGATCTGGCATCTTCTGATTATGATCCTTTTATGCATTTGGAAAGTTTGAAGGAGCCAGAGCCATTACATTCACCAGATTCAGAACGGTCTTCAAAACTCCAGCCAGTCACAGAAGGTCTGTTTGCCTTGATGAACACCTCCCTTTGACCAAATAATGTAGATTTCCGATACTGAAGTGTCTAAAGTGTGGATTTTATATTACATCTAATGCCATTATAATCTCTAGATAGTGCTAAATCAATGTGGAATAAATCAGTGTAATTTTGAGCAATTGCAACTCTGTTTACTAAAATACGTATATAAAAATCCATTTAATATGGGTCCTTTTACCCTCTGTGCAACATTGCAAACAACTAGCATTATGTATATTTTTTTTGTTTTAGAGGAATTATCTTAATCTTTTCCAAACAAACAGATACAGAATAGTTGAGTTACAATAAAAGCAATTTAATATAAAGTTGACATTTTGTTTTATATTCATAAAGAAATGTTTTTGTGAACCTTCATTGTTTCCTGAAGAGCTTTCCATGTTGGGAGTATTTTTTTTTCTCAGTAAACACACCACCTTGAAATAAAGGTTGCAAGAAGTTTTAAGCTGAATTTTTTTCTTTTAGCAAATATCAAATGGTCCTGGCGGACAGAAATTTGGAAAAGATAGGCTTTAATACTGATACCAAATATTCTGTGTAGTGTCATTCTCCTCCTGTATTAAGCTGTTCCCTTTAGGCTTCCTTAGTGGCATTAAGGACTAGATAAATGCAGAACCTTTTTGTAGCAGCTGTGTGCTAACAGCAGGTGATTTTGTGGTCTGTAGTGACTCCGTGCTGTTTTTTTTATGTGGAGAAAATGGCTAATCATTGTGCCCTTGTCTAAGGCATGCTTCATCATCTTCAAGTACTTTTTTGGCCAAAGAATTCTGAACACAGAGCTGTCCTCTAATAAGCTCAGTATTGGATTGAACAAATCTGATTTGAGAACTATTGGCAGGAGGAGCGGTAATTATTAAATTTACTGAAGAATGAAGCAAGGTACTGTAGTTGGCTTTTTGTCAAATGGCTGTGGTCTTATTAGCAAAGAGTAATCATCTGCAGGGTCAGAATGAAAGAAACATCGAAGGATTCATTCTGCCCTAATTACAGTTTCACCTATACATATTATGCAAAGCTAATATTTAAAGTATTTGCCAAAATTAACTTCCCCTACATGTTCCATTGCAAGTGTAGAGAATTGCAGTAGCTTTTTGTGCCTTTCTGCTTTTGTATACTGTAATAATGTGTAATTATGGGTTTGCAGCAAATGCTGTGTGATTTGTTTAATCTGGCAATTTGAAAAGACAACCTTGAATAGCTCCCCCCTCCCACTCTTTAAATGAATGTCTCATGCACAAAACCTTAGCATTGCTATCTTTCATTTGTACATTTCCCCACAGGACTAATGCTTCAGGTTTCTTGTTAAAGTCCTAAATTTATGTATGTGGTGTTGTTTTATATAAGTTAGTAACCTAACTTTTTCCATTTAAAATAATTTTCAAGGAAGTTGGGTCAGATTGAGCTACTGTTGCATGGATTTCTGTTCCATGGATTTTAGTGCTGGTTTAGCAGTATTAAATATTAAGGATGATATCCAACATTACTCATGCTCAGAGTGCACCCATTGAAATCAATGGACTTCTTACACAAGTCCATTGATTTCAGTAGGTCTCGTCTGAGTATGTCTGATATTAGATATCACCTAAGTATTTTTCACTATTCCCCAGCAATCTGTAGTTTCTGGAACTCTTAAGAGCGATTGAGAAAAGAAAGCTTTTTTTAAGTACTCAGGGGTAAAATCATGTCAGATAGCAAGACCCAACCCTAGATGTTAGGAGGCTCACAATGGATCCCTGGTTCTTAGTTTTCCCCTCTTTCTGCTCAGCCCTTTTCTCTCTCCTCCCCCCCCCTTATTTTTAGCTGCCTGATGTGACTGACCATTTTACTGGGTCCATCAGGGCATCAATTGTTGCAATTGCTGGACAACAGAAATGTATGATCCTGAAACACATCCTGGAAATGTGGCAATAGTGGCTAGGTACAGGGCTTTGAACCAGTTCAACACCCCAGATGTCCAATATATGTCTTGTTGACTATGTGATAGCCCAGTCCCAAGGCATCCAGTTGATGCAAGCCCACTGGGTTTTCCAACATTCAGTAATATGAAGAATACTTCATGAAAGAGAGAGATCCAGTCTCATTTCTCTTTTCAGTATAGCACTTCCTTGCCTGTAGAAGACTGAGCTTTGGTAGAGATTTCAGGCATATGGAAATGTAGTTTGGTGCATTTCAAATAAACTGAGGTACATTATAATATACTAAAGCTGAAGAATCCAGGGCAGTGGGCACCCTAGTTTGGATTTGTCATCACCTCCCTGTGCCTGTCTACTTTCCTTGATGCTTGGATGCTTGTATCTGTTTTATCTTATGCAGAAGTGTTTCAGGACAAAAGCTCTTGTAATGCAGAGTGCTTTGAGAGGCACTACTCTGAAATTTCAGCTACCCTGTTTTTCTACAAAACAGGCAAGTGGACATGGTCACAAATAGAAGGAAGAGCTTTAGTAGGTGTACTAAGTGAAGCATACTGTTGCTTCTTCCAGATGAGTATGCCTTGAAACCCAAGAATAACTGTTAAGAACTCGTTGAAACCCAGTAACAAATATATTGAATCCCATGGTGCAATAGACATGTGAAACTCTAGGAGTTAATATCAGCGAAAAGGATGGAACAGCAGCAGCAGAGCTGGTCCCACCATGAAACGTGCTGCCTCAAGCAGTAAATTTCAGCCACCCTTGAAAGGATAGCAGATTGTCAGTTACTAAACTGGCAAATACATTTCATTTGAATTGTCCTCCAGCTTCAGAGATGCACAAGCCTTCTTTAACAGAGAGGCTTGTGCACATCTGCTTTTGAGCCCTTGCTACCTTTTAATTACGTGAATAAGAACATACGTACTTTGCATCTGCCTGTAATTCTACCTGATAGTAAATCAAATCATACTACTCATGATACATGTATGGCAGAAGATTAATTAAGCAGTTTGAGTCTGCTGGTGGCTAATGGCAAAAATGTAACAGATTTCTACTCAGAAGGGGCACAGCAATCCAAACCCCTGATTCACAATATTGGTGTGGGTTAGATAAGATGGAGGTGTCAGTCCACCCAACCCTGTCCAGATCTGCCAGCCTCCATTGGAGGGGACGGGGTGTGGGGGACTTCACTGCTATTGAGGAAACCCCACCTGTGCAGAGTGCTCCAGTGCACCCAAATAAACAGCAAGCAGGAGCCACTTTGGAGGGGTGGGGCTGCAGCAACGGATCCTCTGCTCGTTGTGCTGCTGTGATGCTTTCTGGACAGCACAAATAGATGCAGGGAGCTGCTCCATTAAGTCTCTAAACTGGATGGGCCTTATCCCCAAGAAAATGGGCATAGAACTGAATTCTAAGTGTAGGGTTATGCTGTTTTTACCCTCCTGTTTGCTTTTAATGGGTGCCTTTCAGTATTGCTTTCTGGAATTTTGTGCGTGTTTCTGCTGTGTATGTTGGGATTGTCTTTTTTGAGTGTGATCGGTTGTTTTTAATGTTACATAAAATGTAATATTTTATAACTTTAAATTATAAAAATTATAAAAATTAAATAGCCAGCACTGAGGAAGACTCCTGACACCTTTATTTTCATCATATATTAATGGGCTTTAAGCACTTTTAAAATCCAGAAGTTATAGAAACTTATTATGACTGATGCCAGTCATACGTAGGCATAGCTGTCAACCCTCCCTGCTGTTTCCCAATGCTATAATAAGGGAATTTCCCGCAAAAAAGGGAAAGGTTGACAGCTATGCATAAGAGTAAATAGTATGAATAGCACTATGCCAGTGGAGATGTGGTGAGAAGACTGAGTGAGCAATGAAGCACTGTGGGGAAAAGAGGGTTGGGTGACTGAGCTATCTCTGAGTCACTGTCAACCAGAGTCTCGGAGATAGTTACTCCCTTGGTTTTTAACATTTAGCCCTTAACAGTGTTTGCTGTCTCTCTCTGAGCTGCACCCTTTTTTATAATCAGTGGGCGACATCTGAAGAACAGAGATTTTCAGGAACCACCCCAAGTACATTGTTTCCATTGATTGAAACCTGCGTTGAAATTGGAAAAGAAAAGGATCATAGAATTGGCTTGACAGTTGTGCCTTTCTATCATCCAAGGGAGGTTTTGGTCTTACCACCTTATAATAGGTTGACCTCAGGATATATATGGACAGAGAGGAGTCTCCTGAGGAAGGGATGAAGATAGCGACTTGCCTGGTTGTTGTTGTTTTTATGAAGACAACCACTTAATCCAATTCTGAATAAACTTGTATACTCAATTGAAAAGTAAAAATCAGAAGGACTCATGAAGCTGTCATGCGTTGACAATATGCACAAACTACACAAATAAAGCAAGAAACCTTGTTGCAATTTGCCACTGGTAGTTTGTGGAAATTATCATTGGAGAAAACCAACAAGAGGTCTGCTATTAGAATAAGTATGGGCAGCACTTTTCAAGGCACCATGCATTTGGATTCAAGGGTTCAAAAAGCTGTTTGTGAAAGCTATAAATGTACCATTAGTATAATCTCTGTGTTATAGTTAATTATTAAATTCAAATAACTTACATCAGGGTAGGCAACATGTGGCGCTCCAGCTGTTTTTGACTACAACTCCCATCAACCTCAGCCAGGGGTGATGGGAGTTGTAATCCATAGATTCTGGAGAGCATCAGATTGGTTACCCCTGCTTAAATGTTTGACAAATGTCTAAATTAAAATTTCAAAAAAGTGGGAATTGCTTGGCATAACCTTATCTGAATCCATAGGAGCACATGCAGAGCAGCTGAAGATATGCATGCAGTGCTCCTTCAGCAGTATTAAAATCCTGTGAATCAGCTGTTTGTCAGGGACAAGAGCCGAATCCAGGTCCCACTCCTCCTCCTGAACTCTCTGCACACAGTCTCAGCTGTTTTATTTGTGTGCAGAATCTTTTCGGGAGGATTCCCCAACTCTCTGGAAGTGATTAGCAGGCATGCTGGGGGCTACCGTAAGGAAAAGAGGCATCATTCTTTGGTACAGCTCCAGCTGAGAGCCTCCTTCCCTCTAGCTAACAACCATCATTTCTGAGGCCATCAGAGGGAAAGGAAGAAGCCTCTCTGTTGTTCTTAGATTATTCTCTATGGCCTGTTGGATTACTGTGTGTCTTGTAGATGGGAAGGGCTCTGGATAACAGAAAGTCAGTTAATCTAAACACTGGCTAAGAAAGTGCTGTTGAAATTCCAAAATCTTTCCATTCATTAGAATAAAGTTACACAGACTGAGACATCAGAACATTCCTGGAGGGAGATGGAGCCAGGGTTGGATGACCTAGGTGCCAAAAACAATATTGGTACGTAGGCATGGCAGAATGGTTCAGAGTTAGATGGGTAAAAGGGTGATCACTGGGAGGTCTTTAGTAGAAGCATCGCCTGGTGGGTTCTTCTGTAAATTATATGGAAGCATAATGTTCCTGCTTTTGTGTATAAAGTGAATTATCCTGCTACGTATAGGAAACTAATTCTCTTTTCTCCATCTCTTTGGGAGGGCTTTTCCCTGAAGGGCAACATATAAAGTCCTTAAACAATAAAATAATAGAATAATAGATTTTGGTCTCTGTATAAATAACATTGTTTTCATCACATCAGCAGTTGAATAATCATTTAGATGCATTCCTTGTGGTGATCTAAACTGGCTTTGTATGGAAACTTTGGGAAATGGTCTGGTGCCATTAAAAGTAGGGGGTCTTCTGCAAGTGGATTGTACTAGCAGAGTGATATTCTGAATTCTAGAGGGGTAGCTCTGTGTTAGAGCATTGCAGGAAAACATGTCTTGTGGCTCCTTAAAGATTGCTCAATTTATTATGGCATAAGACTTCATGGGAAAGAGTTCACTTCATCATATGTTTGAAATGTTATCCTGAGTTGCTGGGGGTGCAAGTAAAAGCAACAGCAGGTATCAGGGCAGCGCTGCAGGGCCTGCACTTATTGGTGCCAAGCAGGCACACCAGTCAAGCCCATCGGGTGCACCTGCACTGCCCCAACCTCACTGCCACTCTGCCCCACCCCTCACTGTCCTGGTATGTGGCAGTGGTGCTGCTGCCAGGAGGCTGCTGCCACTCTGCCTTACCACACCACCCATTCCTGAGCCAGAAGGAAAGGAAATGTAGAGAGAACAGATGGTGATAATTATGCTATTAACCGTGACCATTCACAAAGTTGTGTTGTCATAACACAAACATCCTGACAATTGAAATTGGCTCTGGTGAGAGACCAGCTGCCATTTGGCGCTTCATTTCCTTGAACTGTTTCTATTCCAATCAACCATTATAAGAACAGCTATGTAACTTTAAGAATTGGAGCATGAATTTTCTCTTTCTCTCCATTCCATTCTCTTTTTGTGTTGTGCATTTTCAGTTGTAATCCTTGAGCAGAGACTGAGTATGGTATTTAGTAAAGTTTAGGCACTTCTGAAATGATAAATAATAACAGCATCATTGACATAACACTGCCTGTTTTGCATTTATTGTTTGGCACAGAAATCCTAAGACTGGATCGTCGAAGTGCTTCTTCTTTGTTCCTGTTGCTTGAGAGCGCACATGATCCCTAGGGGAATGTGTTTTTCACTGTGAATGTTCTCTGGTTTCACGCAGGTCACCTCAGAACTCCTCGGACTTAAATGTTTCCTTTTGTGTGTAACCAGCATTTTAATTTTTTTTATCTATATAACTTAATCTATTGCCCTTTGTTTTGCAGTAAAATCTCACATACAACAAGGACTGATCTCTGTGGCGGCTCGCACTGTGATCACTCATTTGGTAAACCATTTAGGCCATTATCCCATGAGTGGGGGACCTGCTATGCTCACGAGTCAAGTGTGTGAAAACAACGACAATCCTTACAGTGAAAGCCTTGAACTTTCTCCTGAGCTCTTTGAGAATCCCAATCTGCAGTTCTTTGTGTTAAACAGAACAACTTTAGTTTCCTGTATACAAATCCGAGCAGAAGAAAACATGCCTGGAGGCGGTTTGTCTGCTGGGCTTGCATCAGCTAATTCAAATGTTAGAATTATAGTGCGTGATCTCTCTGGCAAATATTCCTGGGATTCTGCCATTCTGTATGGACCTCCGCCTCTTTGTGGTTTATCTGAACCAACTTCTTTTGTCCTCTCACTACCCCATCAAGAGAAGCCAGAAGATGTGTCAGAACCTACTGTGTATGTAGAAGAAGTATGCGTAAAGGATGGAATTGCACTCCAGGTAAAAAAAAGATGTAGAGAGACTGTACCAACATGGGACACAATTAGGGACGAAGAGGATGTCCTTGATGAGCTCTTGCAGTATATAGGAATCACTAGCCCGGAGTGCTTACAGAGGACAGGTGTATCGCTCAATGTTCCTGCTCTTCAACCTCTGTGTGTTTCAGAGAAGCAGGAACATGATGTAATTAATGCAATCCTTAAGCAACATACGGAAGAGAGAGATTTTGTTGAAAAGCACTTCAATGACTTAAATATGAAGGCTATGGAGCAGGATGAGCCAACTCCGCAGAAGCCCTCTTCATCATTTTACTATTGCAGATTGCTTCTTAGTATTCTGGGAATGAATTCTTGGGATAAAAGGTAAAAAGATAACATTGTTCACTGTTAAAGAATAGCTGCTCTTTCGTTTGTACTGTTCAGAACTGAAGTTGACGTTGTTGTTTTTAAAAAGTATTTTATTAGAGATTTCTTGATTTTGAAGTTGACGTTATAAGAGAAACGTGGTAGCTGCTGAAAAGAGCATCAGCACATTTGTCCTCCTCAACTAATACAGAGCATCACTTCCCTGACCCACCGACTTTTCCCATGCAGATGAGCAAGGGTAGCGTAAATCAAAGACAGAACATGTTTTGTATTATGAGAGGTTACCTTGGGGCGGGGGCTGCTGGGCGGAGAAGGAGATACAGGACTGCCTTTTTTTAAAGTAGCCTGATATCTCCCATAATGTCTTAAGAAGAAAACAGGAATGCATTGCAGGATGAGACCAAAGTCCTATCTATTCTGGCATCTTGTTTCACACAGTAGTCAACTGTTCTGGGCATGAGGACCTTCTCCTGCTGTTGTTCTCCAGCAACTGCTGCCTCTGATTCTGGACGGAGCATAATAGCCGTCATGCCTAGTAGCCACTGATAGCATTATCCTCCATTAATTTATTTAATCTCCTTTTAAAGGTATCTTAAGTTGTGACCATCACCACTGTTGTCGCATTAAAATTTAACTGTGTTTTGTCTTGTCAAAGGGCAGCTTATAATTGCTTTTAGTGTTATTAAATGTTCTGACAATGCTTAATTTAGTTAAGTGTTCTGATAAACTTGCAACAGACTGGCAGAAAATCATTTTCATCCCTCCCTATAGACAACAGAGGAAGGAAGATCATTTTGCTTTTTGTGTTGCACTGATTCCCCCCTCACAGAGTTTCGTTAGGATTTATATAGAGGACTGCCCTTCTTTGTTCTTAGTCTGAACTCCTATATGGCACCTTTAACACCTTTTTTCTTAGTCAAGGCTGATCGTTTTTTCAAAGTTTGGGTCAGCAGTTTGTTTTTATGGACATTATTTTTAAGGAGGGGTTATGTGTAAGCTTCTAGGACAATATGTAAAATCATGGCATAAGAAAATTTTGCAGACTATTCCTTGAAATATTATGCAGATATCACACAGCAGACAAACAAAAAACAGCAATTTCTTCTGTTTGATTTATAGTAATCTTGACTGTGAATCAAGAGCTAATAAAGCAAACATTTTAAAGCATTTTTCCATTTACAATTATTTACTTCTGCATAGGTTCCAAAATGAAAGGGTATTAATACAGTTAGCAGATACTTAATTAACCCATCTATTATGGACAATATTTCCCTGGGGGAATCATCAGTATATGAACAAAAATCTAGAAATCTCAATTTAAAAACATACTGTTTTTTATGAGAGAGTGTGGGCTAAAATTTCTGCAGCAGATCCACTTCTTTTCCTTTTCCTTTTCCTTGATATGTTATTTTTGTCAAAGCAGACTATTCTCTTTTGTTGGCACTGTTCTTAGGAGTCTTCCGCTCACAGGTTTTATGAGCCGTGCCAGAAGTACAAATAGTAAGTGGAAGATAGCTATTTTACAGTAACATCATTAGGCTTTTAAAATTCTATAGCTAATCTGGGGGAACCTCTCGGCTTTGCTTACTCTGTTATATTGCAGCCTACAGTTCAATGTTTTTTGTTGTGTTTTTTGGCTGGCATGGAAGTACCTTTTTATCACTAAGCAGTTATCGCCTGGCCTACTAAAGAGCAGGTTTTATGTGCTCCAAAGGGAGTCCTGTTCAACCCTCCAGATTAAATGGGAAAAGGGGGGATGAAGTGGGGATTATGTTCAAGTCACTAACAAGGATGCAGAAGACCACCTGGGATAAAAAAATAACTATATGTATATATTATTTTTAAAAGATCTATTCATCTTTGATATGGAAAAAGTCTTACAAAAGGCAAGAAAACGGTAGGAGATTGCATGAATGGAATTGAAAATGCCTTGTGCTGTCCTATATCTGTCATTGCACAGGCAATGAAAACATTTGTTATATTTCCTTATCTAGGAGAAGCTTTCATCTTCTGAAAAAAAATGAAAAGCTGCTTCGAGAACTTAGAAATTTGGATTCAAGACAATGGCAAGTTACCTGCTAAGAACCCTTTTTAATCTGTGTTAAATCATCTCATTGTTGAAAATGTTTTTCTAGCTAATGGTTTCTACTTCAGCATGTGTTTCAAGAAATGGTGTTTGTGATCAGGGTGCGAATTCTATCAATTTCCATTTAAATCAGGATTTACTGTTAAATAATTGCCTTTAGGATTGAGGTGCCAATGCCTCTAGCACTGTAGTTAATTTTAATTCAACTCAGTTTATTGGTGGTCTAAGCCATAAAGCTGTAAAAAGAGTTAAAAGTAGTTAATTTCCTAGCTGTGGAATAAAGTCATTGCTTAAGCCATCTTGCTTTAAAGGGAATGGAGCTGACTGCACTTGAAGTATTCCAGGAAGTGAGGGAAGAACTATTTCCCTCAAGACTGAATAATTCCTTTGGAGGGCTGTTGCTCAAATTAAGGAGTACTGAAAGTTTTTATTTCATTTTAAGAGTCTACTTTTATTGAACAATTTACCAATAAACAAAACAGGTAGCATTTCAGCATATTGCCTGCTCATATCTTCAATGATAATTACTATGCATGGGGAATTGCTACTGATATTTGTGTGCTCATATCTGCCAACTAGATTCATGGAAGGGTAAGAGCAGGCTTCCTCAAACTCAGCCCTCCAGATGTTTTGAGACTACAGTTCCTATCATTCCTGACCACTGATCCTGCCAGCTAGGGATCATGGGAGTTGTAGGCCAAAAACATCTGGAGGGCCGAGTTTGAGAAAGCCTGGGTAAGAGTAAGATCAGAGAGTTCTTAACTTTCTCAGCATTTTCCTTATACCTCTGTTACCGTCTAATTTGTCTATTACATACGAACCATTATTCTGAGCCATGAACTTAAATGCCGTATTTCTCTTTGTATAAGAAGCCCCCATGTATAAGACGACCCCTGTTTTTTAAACCCAAAATTAAGAAATTAAGTTGTTTAGCTTTTCGGGGGTGGAGGAGGTCACTTCTGCCAATCGCTCACCCGCCTGCCTGCCACTGCCAATCGCTTGCCACAGCCACTGCCGATCCCACACCTCGCCGCAGCCGCCAATTGTCTCTCCAATCGCCACCACCAACAGCCCTCCCGCCCACTTGCCACAGCCGCCAGTCTTTGCCCGCCTCGCCACAGCCGCCAATCGCCTGCCCATTTGCCATAGCCAATCATCAGCAGGCCTTGCCGCAGCCACCAATCACCCGTCCAATCACCGCTGCCAATCTCTTGCTTGCTGCTGCCATTAATCACACTCCCCCCCTGCATTCACTATCCATGTATAAGACAACACCCAATTTTTTCCTTTTTTTTTTTAGCAAAAAGCATCTTCTTATACACGGGAAAATGCGGTACATTTAATGTGAGTGTTCAGCTTTACGAACTTGGCAAAAAAAAATGAAAGGGGGCATGCATCCAGGAGGAAATACTTTAACAGTCCCACCCACCATTGAATCCAGTGTGTTTTGACTAATAAGCATACCTTCAATGAAAAAAGGAAGTGATAAGTGTAAAAATATTAGAAGAAAAAGTATTTAAGATATAATAGCACTGCTTTTTCGCAGTTATCGCCCCATTTCTGTTTGCATATCTCATTCTTTAGTGACTTCAGAGTACATTCTTATGTAATTGCAGTCCTGTGTCTTACAGCCGAGAGACGCACAAAATCGCAGTATTTTATGTTGCTGAGGGACAAGAGGATAAACACTCCATCCTTACTAATACTGGAGGAAGCCAAGCCTACGAGGATTTTGTAGCAGGCCTTGGTTGGGAGGTACCTTTTTATTGTTCCTTGTATTAATTCAGGTTGACTTTATGTTACCATTGTAATAGTAGCTACTGAGCAATTCATCCAAAGACTGGTGAGAAAGAACTCTTGTGTCCTTGCAGGCTAGAACATTTGTTTGGATGGTGGGATGAGAGAAATTGGGGATAGGAGAAAGTTGGTTTCACAAACATTCTAACAATCTCTCAGAAATATGCTGTAACTTCCAGCAATTATGTCTGTGAAATCTGCCAGTTCATGTCCAGTGGTAGGAAGATAGTATCTGATTGGCATACTGGTCCTGATTGTTCAGAGTCTAGGACCAAAATATCATGTAATTGTAGGAGAAAATCTGCTCCATCTTACTGCACGAATGCTGCAATTCATATATCTTACCATTATCCCTAGATAGGGTAACAAGAGGATAGCTGAAGGGTAGCTATCCTCCAGCTGGGATCTCTGGCTCCTAGAAGTGCTAGTGCAACCTGAGGTGGCACACTGCATGCCATGAACAAAAGAGCCAGCAGGGCAAAAGCCAGAGACTTGAAAGCAGCCATTAGAACACTAATTATGTGTATGTTGATGTGGCGATGGAAATAACTGCAGAGGAGATTAGACCAAAGCAAAGTCCTCTTCAGTACTCTAGGGTTACAGTGTTCCCCCACCCCGATGTTTCCATCAAGTTCCTCAAAGCTTAATAGTTTTAACCATCCAAGTTCTCAGATAGTTAAACTGAAACCTTATTTACTGGCCAAATGAATCCTGGAAGAACTAGATACAGGGTGATGGTGTATTTGAAGGTTTGCCAGAATTATACAGACTCTGTAATCAGGAGCATGGCTAGGAACATGCCTTAGGATAGAGAAAAAGAGTAAACAAATCAATGATGCAAAAACCCAATGCAGTGGCCATGCAAGAGCTGCCTGATTGTCCAAGATGTGTCCCCTGCTCTTTGTGGCAAAATCCGCATCCCACACAGATCCCATCTACACAGGTTGAAACACAATGTGTATCTGCACCATATATACATTAAGTGTTTGGGCCTAACCAAGAGTGCTATGTCAGTGCATGCTGGGGGAAATCAAGGCCTCTTACCCAGGCATGCAATTTGCATTTGGTGCCTTGTAAAGAGTCCACCAACAGAACCATAAAAATTACGTGGCAAGTCTTCAACTAGTAGCATGCCTGCTGAACAAATATTAGGTTCAATACTAGTCAATGGCTCCCAAGGAATTCTTCTTCCCATCTCTTCTTTTTCTGTGTAGATGTCCAGTATCAAAAGAAGAGATATTCTTTTTCCTTTGGAATGAGCTGACGGCATGCCCTGTTGTGGGAACATGCAGATGATCCTTTCATTGGCCTCTTAGGTCTTGTCTTCTCGGCAAATGGGACAGATTAAACCATCAGGCTGGCCTCATGCCATCTATTTTCTGTCTCTATACATGTGTTAATGGTGCAAATAGGAATAATCATTTGGCACCATAGAATTCACATTTAAAACATGCCATAGAAATGATTCTGATAGTGTTTCCACAACTTTGCCATCCTCCTTCCTAAAACCTCTTTCCTCTAGGCTCTGAAATTGAAAGTACTCATGTGTCAAGTATGTTGGGGTGCTCTCGTGCTTGTATAGAGTTAGTTGGCTTTCTATTTATTTCTGGTTAATTAGGATCCTTTGGTACTTCAACTCAGTAAAGTGGTAACAATGGATCAGTTCACTTCCGAGTGCTTTATATGCTTTTCAGAGAGGCACGTGTGGGACTTGATATTAAGCTTTTTCTAATGTGATGATTATTTCTGTGCTTTTTAGGTGAACCTCACAAACCATTGTGGTTTTATGGGAGGATTGCAAAAAAACAAAAGCACTGGATTGACCACTCCATATTTTGCTACCTCTACTGTGGAAGTAATGTTTCATGTATCAACTAGAATGCCTTCTGATTCAGATGACTCCTTAACAAAAAAGGTAGGTGTTTTGAAATTACCTTATCTTTTAGGTTGATAATAAGACCAGGGAATAAAGAACAAATAATTTCTTCGAGGGTTCGAGATCTTATTGTGGCTTTTGGCTGTTCATACCGAAGCTACCAACATGAGTCTGACCAAACTACAGGAAGCAGTGGAAGACAGGAGTGCCTGGTGTGCTCTGGTCCATGGGGTCACAAAGAGTCGGACACGACTAAACGACTAAACAACAACAACCTGTTGGCAAATCAACTCTGCCACATTTCATCACAGTCAATACAGTATCTTGGTGCTTCTAGATAAGAAGTATGCTAGTCTGATATAAATTTAAAGGATGCTTCCTATCATAAAGGAGCTTTGGTTCAAAGATCCTACATGTTTCAGCTGATCCTTTCAATAAGAGAGGGCCCTGTAGTGCATTGTAGCTATTACACTGAAAGGATGTCCTTTCTTTCTATCTTGAGCATACGTACATGAATTTATTCTTTCACACATGAATTACTAATGTGTGTGTGAGAGAGAGGGGTGTGTGTGTGTGTGTGTGTGTGTGTATGTATGTATGTATACACACACACCACACACACACACACACACACTCTTCCATATATATTGGAAGACAAAAGAAGGAAGTATGAATATTGCTGCCTGCCCTATTTGCCACCACAATGACTTACAGAGTTCTAAATCACATGGGGAGTCTACACATATGCAGAGCAGGCTTCCTGCTTCAGATCCCAGCCCCAATATATGGAGGGTGGCAGTGCTGAATGGTGGCAATGCAAAGGAGGGGGAGTGTCCTGCAAGCACAGCCCCACTCCTCAATTCATGAGATTCTAGGATAGGGCTACACTTAAGTTCAACCATCTCAGTGATCTACTGTGGCCCATCTAAAGATCTCACTCAGCTATTTGCGTGTCGAGACCCTGTGGCCGCCCCCTCAAGGATGAAATAAAACACAGGGACACAGGATATAAGGTTAATGTTATTGGGCAAAATTTGGCCACAACTTTATTGGTTACAGAATGTGAGCGGTATTGGCTTAGGCATTGAGTGGACCTGACTATATCTGACTCCTGCCCGCAGAGCAGGGAGTCACGTAAGGGTAAACCACTGGTAGGGGGAGCTCCATCAATTCAGACCAACTCAAGCTCCCCCTGGGTTCCCAAGGGGTCGCAGCATGGCCCTAGCCTCGCCCTAGGCTTTGGACAAGATCCACACCCCTGGATTCCTTTAACGGAATACCCTTAAGCTTGGAGGGGCAGGCGATGGCCAGGCCTCCCCTCCCCCATCATAAGGTCACCCAATGCCTAACCGCCACAAGAGCCCAAAAGGCTCGGCTCGCACCTCTCTTTAAAGGTGGGTCCCGGCCACGCCCCCCAGCCGTCTGATTGGCCGGCTGATTGCTGACACGGCCGGGAGTCCTCCGGGCGGCAAGGGACAAAGTCCCCCGCCCACCCGGAAGTGAGATTGCAGCCACGCGGTCCACCGCAACTCCTCCCCACTGGTAAGTGGAGCGGATTTGTCATAGTGATAGGGAATATGCACAAAGGACAAGGTTGGGTCTTAATCAACTCAGACTTTATCATACACACAGTTTTTATTCTGTAAACCACCATGTGATCCTCAGATGAAGGGTGGTATAGAAATGTACTAGACCTCCCTTCATCCGAGGAGCATGGGGCAGTTTGCAGTATAAAAACATAGAGATACATAGCATAATAACAAACAGAAGCATTAACCTCCCCCCATTCTGAATTGAATTTCCATGAGGAATAATTGTAGTCCCCTATGTCAATCATGGATAGGATTCAGCAAGTTACTTATACCTGTCAGCTGAGGGAGTCATATGCTAAGTTGGTCAGTATAACCTGCTTGAAGCTACATATGTTTAAAGGTATGAAAGAGAACTGTTTCCAGACTATCCACCCATTTCTTTATCTACCTCCAAGGTATCATAAAACTGGAAAATCCAGGGTATATAGAAATTGATGTCCCACAAAGTAGTCAGAGGATGCACCCTTCATCCTTAACATCTAATATGTAACGTGAAACATTTAAATATATAGGTATGCAATAATTAAATGTGTTTGCAGCCAACCTCTATGATCAGCAAGTACTGTACCGGCTATTTTCAAACCTCCCTAAGAATAAACTGCTCTGCACCATTGGTATTTTTTTTCTCGTTTAAATTTAATAAATTCCACATTAGTGGTAATAAGTTGAGACCTTGAACATTTGCCCTATTACAAATGAACAATTGGCTATCATTAGACTGTGCCCCCTCTATTCTGTACATATATCTTCAGATGTGCTAATCCATTCAGCAGACACATTAATGAGCATTGGTTGAAGTGTAATATTGGAGGTAAGTGAGGCCAGTTGACCTCAGCGTGGAGTTTAATACTTGTAATTGAATTAGATCGTCAACAGTTAGTGTAGAGAAATAGCTATGCCTCTGGCTAGCTTCAATTATTGATGACTCTTCATTTTATGTTCATCCTGTAAATAATTTTCTGTATTATTATTTTTTAATAGACTTCATTCTTTAAAAAAAAATTCATTGGTATCCTGAAAACTTGTGCCACACTGCTAAATATTTTTAAACTGTTCAAGATGACCTTCTCCAAGCTAGGCAACACTTCATAAAGTGCATTCAGGCCTTGGTTGGCATTAAGATATGAAACACTAAACCATGGTTTAACCTTACAAGAACAAGCCTCAGTGTGCTGTATGTTTGCACCATCTTCCTCTAGCATAGCCATTAGATGATTTTACATTTGTGGGTTTCAAAATGACCTCTGTTCAACATGTCATCCAAACCCTAAGCTGTGGTTAACCTTCACTATGGTTAGTTGGAACAATGGCTTGAAATTGGCTTGTTTCAACTAATCATAGTTAAGTTTAACCAGTTTGTCAAGGGTCAGTCTAACACCGAAGAGAAAACTTACAAACCCTTTCAAACACTTCTGCCAGAGAAGGGGGAAGCATACAAGCCTGAGGCTCACTGTGGCTCTTTTTTATAATCCAGACCAGTCCTGTGCATCTTCTGTTCTGCAACACTTCGTAAATGGACTACCATAAATGAAACCAAGCTTTTAGTTTTGGCCCCTTTTTCCCATGTACTAGATGTTCATGTAGGTTATTTTCCACATTTTGGAGCTAAGTTGTAGACAGTGGCCTATGACTGTGTGTAGGTCATAGCTTCTACTTGTAGCTAGCAATTCTGAACTGGGGGGGAAATTAATTCTTAATGAAATAAATGGGACTTAATCAAAGGCATAAGTTCTATTAATTTCAGTATAACATTGATTTCAGTGCACTCTAGGTTATGCGCTTAGATTTTTACTGCCTGCAAAATCCATCCATATTTTTAATAAATAACATAGATATAAAAGCATTCTTGCTTCCATATTTGTTTTTTTTTAAACATTTTCAATCAAACTTTTCCTTAAAATAGTAATAATAAAGTAGTATCTAGTGAGCTTCATCTTTGAATAAGGATGGAGTTGTCTTTCTCCCCTTCCCTCCATTTTTCTTTCATTTTGTGGAGCAGCCATCACAGATCTAACACCACAGGCCGGGTTTTCGTATATCATCTCGTACATGATACTCTCCTGAGAAAATTATTGTGTCAAGGCTGAGCCATAAGTAGTGGTCTGAGATGAGCCATGAACCAGGAGAAAGGAATTCATAGTTAAATGTTGAAGTCAGAAGATAGGACTCGAAGAACAAGACAGGATCAAAAAAACAACCAAAGAATACAGAACCCATCAAATACCTGTACATTGTTATTTATTCAAGGTTTAACTGGAGCAAGAAACTTATCTTTCCTGCTTTCTTTTCCATGAGGATCCAGTGGCCATACTGGGTGGGCAAACTAGTTCTATAGTTCACTGCGTATGTAGATGCTCCAACCTGTGGTTTAGTGGCTCATCACACGAGGCAGCCCAAAACCATAAGACTGTTCACCTCAGTCATATCAGCTCTAATTTAGGACCATGGGTGTGTTTGCTGCCTAGCCATCCAAGCCCGTAATCCTTTCTATCCACTCCAAATTCCTTACACAAGGTTATGAAAGCATAGCTTCATTTCTGAAGCTGGAGCCTTTTTCACTGCTCACACCGCTAAAGATGAGCTAACAGAGCTGCATAAGCAATATCTTGTTTCCAAGCTGCATGGATAAAACTTACTCAGGTACAGTCAAATGCTGTCTCTTAAGAGGACTCTGTGATTGAATGCATATTTCAGGTTTTAGAGACTCAGTGGGGGTGAAAGAGGGAATTCTAGACAGCCTAGTTATCAGATTTGAATAACAGGGTACAAGTGAAGACAGAATCATTCATGTAAAAAATTGCTTCCCTAGTTGCTGAATATTCACAATCAGTCTGTACACATCTGGAGTGGAGAATCAGGACCTCTGGTTCAAATCATACACACTTGGGATGGTACTCAACTAAGTTTTTTTAAGAGTAGACCCAGTGAAATTAATGAACCTTATTCATGTTCATTGATTTTAATGGGCCTCTTACGAGTAAAACTTAAATGAATACCATCCTTGAATATAAGCAATTTTTTTTCTTTAGAAGTGAACTACATGCCATACATATGAGTTAGGAATGCTAAAGGGCTTGGGCCTTCTCTTTTTATTCCTTTGAGCAATACACTCCCATTAACTAGCTGGTTTTTTTGGAAGTGACCCTTAATTTCAAAAGCCATTTGCTATGCCTCATGGACAGTTGCCATTTGAGGCATTTAAGCATGAATCCCCCTTCTGTATGCCAGATTTGATGTGTTGGGTTCCTTGGATTCCTACTAGTATGTGTATGGTTTTATTTATCTGCTTTTGAAGATTTATCATAGATACAGTCCCAGTTCTTAGGAACATGTGTGCTTTCAGAAAACTTAGTTTTCTTCCTTTTTCTTCCAGACTCCTTTTTCTCTCCCCTATCAAATCACCAGAGCACTTTTTAACCACCTATCCCTGGTATTAAAAGCAGTTTGGCAATTTAGCACGGGAAAGGCTTCCTGAAGTCAGAACTGGAATTACAAAAGCAAAACCCTTAGCTAGTTCATGGCCTTCAGGAAGTTGTAATGTCTTTTCTCATCCGTTCTTTAGATCAGTAGGTTCTACACATTACTGGTAATTCTGGCAAGAGTTCAAGGGTTAATGCAATAGATAAATAAAAGGAACTTTCTGTAAATTGAGCCCTGTATTATTTCAGTTGTCTTCTCTTTCCAAAACTAACTTATTTAATTTTTTAAAGTAAATACTTGAATTCTTCCTGCCAGTGTTCTTTGCTTTTACTATCGTTTATTACTTCAATTATACTTCGTATCACTTAGAACAATCTGCCATTTGGAAATCTCAGTATAGCCTGCAGCTTAGTATTAACTCTGGCTGGTATTGTAACATGTACAGCATATGACATTAATGTATCAAATTAGATTTGATCGTCCCTTCTGGTTATATTTATTTCACATTTCTTTTGTATTCAGTTAACATAAACTTATTAGGAAAGCTGACACATGGTGATGGCTATAAAGTAAGAATGTTTTAAAGTATTTCGATTTTTTAAAATGAAATTTCAGATATCTCTGCTTTTCCAATTTGTTGGTTTGTTCAGTGATGGAGTAGAAATTGTAACCCTGTGCTGTAGCAGAAGAAATAGTTAAACTAATCTACCTACAATAGTCACAGACACTGGACATTGTGGTAGCAACCCTTCCTGCAGAAAGAACTATGAATGGTGAAAAGAGAAGTTATAAAAGAAAAGTAGTGGCGGTGGCAGAAGCAGCCCTGTTTTTTCCAGGGAAGTTTTGCTGCCAAATTGTACTTGGTCAGGGCAAAGAGGCATTGACTACAATCACAATTAGATAGTACCCAGGCGCAGTCCAGAATAACAACAACAACAACAACAATAATTTATTTCTACCCCGCCCATCTGGCTGGGTTTCCCCAGCCACTCTGGGCGGCTTCCAAAAGAATGTTAAAGTACAATCTATTAAACATTAAAAGCTTCCCTAAACAGGGCTGCTTTCAGATGTCTCCTAAAAGTCTGGTAGTTGGTTTTCTCTTTGACATCTGGTGGGAGGGTGTTCCACAGGGTGGGTGCCACTACCGAGAAGGCCCTCTGCCTGGTTCCCTGTAACTTGGCTTCTCATAGTGAGGGAACCGCCAGAAGGCCCTCAGCACAGGACCTCAGTGTCCGGGCAGAACGATGGGGGTGGAGACACTCCTTCAGGTATACAGGACCGAGGCCGTTTAGGGCTTTAAAGGTCAGCACCAACACTTTGAATTGTGCTCGGAAACGTACTGGGAGCCAATGTAGGTCTTTCAAGACCGGTGTTATGTGGTCTCGGCAGCTTCTCCCAGTCACCAGTCTAGCTGCCGCATTCTGGATTAGTTGTAGTTTCTGGGTCACCTTCAAAGAGCGCATTGCAGTAATCCAAGCGAGAGATAACTAGAGCATGCACCACTCTGGCGAGACAGTCCGCGGGCAGGTAGGGTCTCAGCCTGCATACCAGATGGAGCTGGTAGACAGCTGCCCTGGACACAGAATTAACCAGCGCCTCCATGGACAGCTGTGAGTCCAGAATATGCAACAATCTTCCCCTAAACGCTGAGTATTTCAACATCTGAACATCTTGTAAGATGCTTGTGTTTTTGTTTCTTGTTGCTGATGTTGCTATTAAGTGATGTTGTATTCAGTGGTTTACAGAATCAATAAAATTGCCACAGAATAAAAACAAAAACCTAGTAATGTGATAACAGCAACACAAAAACTTGTATATCATACAAGTCAGATTGAGACTAAATAGCTGCAGATCAAAACATCCACCAGCATCATATAAAAACAAACTGAAATAAAACCTGCTTTCTGAAAACTAGTAAGTAGGGCAACTGGTGAACCTCCTGGGGCAGAACGTTCCACAACTGTTTCCTTCTCTTCCTCTTAAGTTTCTGGAGGTTCCCTTTGGCCCGGGCTGATAAAGTTCCATTTGCTACCTTAAATCTTACCTTGGGACCCAGGGTAAGGGGGCTTTTACCCTTTGTTCCTCCCTGCAGTCCCAGTCCACATAGGGAATCTGTGCCTGGTATTTGCATTGGGAAGATTCCAGTGGAAGGCTTTTTTTCTAATGCAAATAGCAGGTAAAGGGGGCTTGATTGAGATCAGGAGCACAGGAAGCTCAAAGGGTTAAATCTCCACACCCCCCAGCACCAGGATCCCAATGGAACAGCCAAGACAGTCCAGGGCAGTTCCCCAGCAAACATCCCCTGCTCTTCGTGCTGCTGTTCCCACTGTTGCCACCAACGGTGTGTGTGTGTGTGTGTGTGTGTGTGTGTAGGGGAGACAGGTTCCTCCCCTGCTCCCCCTGCCAGCACCAGTGCTGCCATCAGGGCAGAGGGTGAAGGAGTCGGCTGCTAATATGAGGCAGAGAGAAAAGAGGTTGCTTTTTAGAATGCAGCTTTTCTTTGTTTCTTTCCCAGAGCACCACCCATGCTCTCTCCCTATTGCTGCCTCCACCTGTCTTCCTTTCATCCACGTCTTCCCCACACTGCCAGCACTGTCATCCTCATCACTAGTTGTGGAGGGGAATGAAGGAGAGAAAGTTAAGAGTTGTGTGAGCGAGCTATAACAGGAGAAAGGTTTGGGCAAGGTGTAAAGGGAGGGGTTGGCGGGTAGGCAGGGTTGCTGAGCAGTACAAGTGGGGCTCATCCCCTATTATATAAACATGCAAATTCTACATTAAATGCAGCTGGCAAGCATCCATTCCAACTATGCTGTTTGTGGAAAAGTACTTTCTTTTTTGTAACCTGAATGTTCCAACATTTGGTTTCATGGATTGACACACGCACGCACACATGTTCTTGTTGGGGGGGGGGGTAGAGACTAGTAAAATTTTAATTCTTAGAAGCAAAGTTCAACTCACTAATCATTGTCATTCAAAATTGTTTCACTTCCATATTTTTGATAAGAATGTTCATAACAAACCTAATAACTCTTGCAAAGTTTTGTAATTGTTAAGGCAAGAAACTGTCTTATGTCAGTCATTAGAGGACCTTAGGAAATCAATTGTATGCACTGGAGACTTTCTTAGAATAGGTGACAATCAATTATGACTTCTTATGTGTGTGAAATCAATAAAATGGCAACATTCTAAAATACAATATTTATGCAAACTGCTCTAGGCTGGAATCCTTACTTTGGAGAATATCCCATTGATGAGATTGTGGCTTGCTTATTAGTAAATTATTAGTAAATATGTGTAGGATTTCACTGCTAAAGTTAATGTTCAAAGGTTTTGTCTATGAAAAGTATATTCTCCATGAGTTCGTGATATGTAAACAGTGAAAGCTGACAAATTAAACTGAAGAACCAAAGCTGAATCAATAAGATATTTAGCTGAAGAACTTGTGGGCAACTAGTTTGTTTAAAACTGACACGTCTGATTTTTAAAGGTCTCTCCTCATCTTGAAATAGTTTTTTTGTTCCAGTCTTCAAATGAGTCTGATTTCAATCTAAAATGGGTTCCATACTCTTAGTTTAGTGATTTTTCAGATTCTGCACTACCTTACATACTTTTGCAATATAATTGCACCTAGAGTATTATGTATTTATGAATTTACTACTTTTCTTGTTTCAGCTAAGACATTTAGGAAATGATGAAGTTCACATTGTCTGGTCAGAACATACGCGAGATTACAGAAGAGGAATAATTCCTACCGAGTTTGGAGATGTGCTCATTGTTATATATCCAATGAAGAATTATATGTTCAGTATCCAGATTATGAAAAAACCAGAAGTAAGCTTTTTATTATTCAATGCAGTTTTACCCTGCTCTTCAGGGAAAAGAATCTCTTGAGTGGCTTATATAAGAGCAAAAACAAACAAGGCAGTGCCTAGACTTTTACAATCTTTTTAAAAATGGCAAAAGAGGAAAAGGGAATGGGGAGAGAAAAGGAAAGTAAGCAAATTCAAGCCCTAGTTGTTAACGTTACAAAATTATCAACTTAGATGGAAACAGTTCATGGAGAGGAGAAGCCAAAAGGAGCTGGTGTCTCAGCAGAGCCAAATGGCTATAACCCAAGGGGATAGTAGCTGCTAGAATTATGTACTACACCATTTAGTATATAGCAGTGTGTTAGGGCTGTGCAAGAAGTAGAAAGGGGAACCGCATTCAAATAGTGCTTTAAGGTCCTGGTTAGTTAATTGACAATCAGAGTTTCTCATTTCAGACATGATGGGAGACTTTAGTTTAAACTAACCAGGACCAGTGCACCAATGAAAGGAGAGCATGATGTCCCAGTGCTCACTCCTTGTTGCTACACTATTGTTTAGCAAGCTGAGAAATGTATGTCTAAACCAGCCTTGTGTGCATAGATGTCAGAGATTTGTGCAGGAATGTTACAGACGAGAAGGGTTCTTGGCAAAGTATTCAACAAATTGTTTGGGTTGTAGCATGATAGCACCAACCATCGTTTGGGTGACCGGATAGATCCAATCCAGTGCTGGTTGGGTATACAGTGGTACCTCGCAAGATGAATGCCTCGCTAGACGAAAAACTCACTAGACGAAAGGCATTCGCTAATGAAAGGGTGACTCGCAAGACGAATTTTCCTATGGCCGTGACTCGCAAAATGAAAACGTTTTGTGGTTGTTGGTTTTTTTTGTGCTTCGCAAGACAAAATTTCCGCTATACGACAACACTCGTGGAACGAATTAATTTCGTCTTGCGAGGCACCACTGTATTCCTGGGTCAGAGCCTATATACTTAGCAGATGCGTACAGCATAAATGTGTGCCATACCATGCTACATCAGGACTCTTTTTTTAATCATGCAGCTATATCCCAACACGTGATTGTGATTGCTTGTTCATTAGTTGTATGTTAAGATTGTTCTAATGAACATCGGGCCGTAAACTTATATTAGCAATTTTCTTTCAAAGTAATCATATCCCTTCAGCAAATGTTCCCCTTCTCTAGTCTCACTCAGACTTTGACCTTCAAGAACATGGCATTCGTGATCATTATTTGGTTTTGGCATTAAACTAAGCCTGAATGAGGTAAATTATGCAAATGGTTATTAAAGCAAAATAAGGAGAAGGATTATTTCTTGCTGATAATATCAAGTGATCATATCGGTATACTTTTATAAGGTGCAGCATCTCCTAGAGTATTTTGAATAACTACTATGATTAACTGAAGGTGAGAAGAATGATCTAGCTGAGCAATCCTTTGTTAATGCTGATTGCTAATTGTTATAGAAAAGAATGATTTAATGGCCGGCTTTCTCAATTTCCTGATTCAGGTCCCATTCTTTGGTCCATTGTTTGATGGTGCTATTGTGAATGGAAAAATTCTTCCTATTATGGTTCGTGCAACAGCTATAAATGCAAGCAGAGCACTGAAGTCACTCATTCCATTATACCAAAACTTGTATCCTTTTAAAGAAAAACTACAATCCTGTGCACATCTACCCGGAAGTAGACCCCATGAACACAGTGGGACTTATTTTCAATAAATTCATCAAGGATTATTCTTCACCCCATGACTGATATTGAAGAGTTCAATAAGTGCAGGGGTTTTGTGAAAAAAAACAAAAAGCAAAAGCACAGGGATAACAAAATATTCAATAGAAATAAAATATAAAGCTCAACTGGATTAATGCATTAACAGTACTTAAAGATATGTTTGTAGCAGAAGTACTGTTCACATTCCCCCCCCCCCGGGTAATACTAATTTTATAATAATAGCCTTCTCCTTTTGTTAGGCATATTGTCATTGGGGAAAAAGATTGTGCCATTTTAATTCCCTGTTGCAAAAGGAATTGCAGCTTTTCCCCACCCACCAAAGAAAGAGTGAACTGGTTTAGATGTACCACTAAACTCCCCACACCCATGCCAGAGTAGCAAGGCTCCCTAGGGAAGACTACACTCATTCTCATAATCCTAAACTGTACTTTTGTTGACTGAGGAGAGGTGTGTGCATGATTGTGTGACACACGTGGGATGTTAAGCTGTTATAACACCAACATGACTGCATATTTTTGTAGAGAAGTGTGGAAACAGTCGCACTGTTTTGTTCAGAAAGTGTTCAATAGCAAATCAGCATACATTGAAATGAAAGCATGAGGTAAGTCAGTTCATTTAAAACCAATACCGTATACTTTGTAAAGGAAATGTTGATTAATATAGGCAGATGTCTTGCACCCTATGTACAACAGTAAGACGGCATTCACATTAATGGGAGAAATCTGGTGTCAAGTGAGCAGACTTCCACTCTCACAATGGGACTTCATCATCCTTCTTGCCCCAAAACAAAAATCTACACACACAGACCCCACAGCGGCCCCTCCCCCAAATCTGCATCCAGCTCCTGACCTTCAGAGCAGATTTCAGGTGCATTCAAAAGACTGCACAGGGCAGGAAAGGAAGAAGAATTCCTAGTGCATCAGCAGAAGCTTATCTGCATGCACACAAACGCTGTTGGATTTCACTTGGTGACTCCAGGGAAATGGGTATGGGAAGACATTATCTGCCATGTTGTTGATGAATGAGGTGGGTAAAGGGAGACCAGGGTGTGCTGCTTCTTCTTGCTGAGCAGAAACGTAAGAGAAATTTGCTTAGAAATAACCAACATCCATTGTAAAATACATCTGCTTATCTGTGGAGTTGTGTTTGTCTTTCTGTCTACCTTCTTAGAGGAACCTGTCTGTGCCTTAGTAATGCCACATAAAATAGTTTGGTAGATCTGCTCAATTTCATTTATCTTATTAAAATTCAAGTAATTCTGCTAATAAGTTAATTCCCCCCAATTTCATTTATTTTATTTATTAAATTTGTATACCCTCCCCCTTCATCCAAAGATCACAGGGCGGCTCACAACATAAAAATACAAAATGAGAACACAAAATGTGTAAAAAAAAACACCAAAAAGCATTCCACAAACAGGGAGCCACTGCAGAAAAGGCCCATTCTTGTGCCACCCTCCAGGCCACTCATTTTCTTACTGATAATAGTCTTATTCAACCAAAGAGACCTTTGAGTCTTCATCCCATACCCAAATAAAATCACATTGGAGAGATAGCAATTGCGTATGCTATCTGTTGATCGGCCAAGCACTGTAAGCTAATTTGCCCCTTCCACATGTTTTTTCCTCTCTAAGATTGCTGTAAGAATGTTAGTAGTAACGTCACCTTGAGGCAAGTATTTGCAGTTTTTCCTGATATTCATGCAGTACTAACTTAAGGGACTTCTGAATTGGTATATTAACTGAATAATAAAATTTCAGTGCTCTAAACATAATGCAGGACACGGGTGGCACTGTGGTCTAAACCGCTGAGCCTAGGGCTTGCCAATCGGAAGGTCGGCGGTTCGAATCCCTGCGACGGGGTGAGCTCCCGTTGCTTGGTCCCAGCTCCTGCCAACCTAGCAGTTCAAAAGCACGTCAAAGTGCAAGTAGATAAATAGGTACTGCTCCGGCGGAAAGGTAAACGGTGTTTCCATGCGCTGCTCTGGTTTCGCCAGAAGTGGCTTAGTCATGCTGGCCACATGACCTGGAAAAATTGTCTGCGGACTAACGTCACCCAACCCCAAAGTGGTTCACGACTGGACTTAACTGTCACGGGTCCTTTACCGTTACCTTTTTTAACATAATGTGATACTTAGTATGTGGCCATCCTGATAATAGATTTTCACATGCAAGAGTTTTTACTTGCAGCTTTTGCTGAGTGACATTTAATTTATTCCTTTTCTTTTGCTTTAATTTTTACATCTGATTATGATTATAAAACAGATATTGAAACACTGTGGCTTTTTAATACTGTGGGCAGATGAAGTAGTTTTAAACATATATATTTTAAACACTGATAACCAATATATTTTTCACATTTACCTAGAAATAGAGATAATTTGGAAAAATAGAATCACAGGTGGTGCATAGTAAGCCTCAGAATAATGAAAATTCTAAAATGATTTAGACTTACCAGTATTTTGTGCCAATAATTATATAGATGTGTCAGTTATTTTATACCCACTAAATAGTTCTGAGATTCCAAAGCATAAATTGTGTGATTTATGCTCATTAAAAGTAGTCTGAGACTTATCTTGGGCACATCTTGGCTAACTATGTACCTAATGCTGCTCAGTAAATTACAAGAGTATATTGATTGGCATATGCTGCCTAAATCGATCGCCCTGACAGCCAGAATTACAGTAATCTGTCAGTATTGATGACTGTCTTTCAGGCTTTGAAACCGCTTCTTCATTTGTCTTGTCATGCCTTACTTGTTTCTGAAGTGCATTTTCTTGCAGCCTCCAGTTTTGTCATGGTAGGTACTTTATAGTCCTTTTTTTGTCCCTTGAGACCAATTTATTGGCTTGATCATGCAATTAGAGGTAAAATACAGCACTAGGGAGCATGGGTAGGCAGTGTTCTGCCTAACAATTGGACCTTAGGTGTAGTGTAGGCTTGTTCTCAGCCATTTATTAGTTACCTGTTGAAAGAGCAGGGTTTTTTTTTTAATAATGACTAATTCCAAAGCATCACTTTAAATGCCTTTGATTTTAAGCACTAGACTACTGATTGAGTAGACATTTGTGATTGGTTTTAAGCTCTTGTATTAATGCTTGCCATATAGATTGTCCACCTATGCCTTATTACAATTATTTAGGGATTTCTACATTGATTATCCGTATATGTGCGCTTGCTGCACTGTTGGGTAAGGGCTACGTAAATGTTTTATGCTTTGTATTCTCTCCCCTGTGCTGCCCCCCGCCCCCCGGTCTCCCATGGCTCATGCTCAGAATGAAACATTTTAGATAGGTAGAAGTAAATAAAGTAATCACAGAGTGCTCCCCGCTGTACAAGCAGAAAATCTGTTTTTTTCAACTGAGAAAGCAAAAGATTTTAAAGAATAAAAAAAAAACCCGAAGTAAAATTGATTCGTTGTACTCATCTAATTTGCCATTCACAAAGTAGAGAGGTAGTCTGCAATCTTTGCTCCATTGCTAAGCATTGCGTGTCTGTGTTTGTGTGTGTGTGTGTAAAAAAAACAAAAACCTTGTTTCAACATGTTTTTGTAATGTTTATTCTTCTTAAACACCACATCCAAATATCCCTACAATTACCAAGGGTTTTTCTAAAGTGAAATGCGCAAGATTGAAGGTTGTACTAGTTTAGTTTTAAATCTTTTTCAGGGAGGAATTGCACAATATTTGGAAAATACTGACTGCATGAGAAATCATTACACCTGCTTTGCCCCAGTGTTGCTTAGAGAAAACAGAATAGAACATTTTCTAAAGAATGTATTATGAATGTGCTGCATTTTAGTGCACAATTTTAAGAGCATTTGAATAATATAAAATGTGCATTGGTGCTCATTTTATTTTTCACATGAAAACTTCAGCAAAATATAGGAAGTTTTAATACTATTATTGCTTATTAATATTGCTGTTAGAACTTAATGTTTGTTTTTTTAATGTATTTCTTTTAACATTTTTTTTTTTAAAAAAAAGAAGGACAAAGGTCACAGATTCATCCCTTTTGCTTGAAGCGCTTCTACTTATTACCAGTATGGGCTTTTAAAATCTTTTAATTCCGGTTGCCAAACCACAGTTTCCATCCATCCATCTGTTCTTGCTAATTGTGAAAAGGTTCAATTTTCAGCAAAGCCATGCATTTCACAGAAGGTATGTGAGGTGAAATTTCACAGGGGACATGATGGATCCTGATTCTCAGCGATAAACCTTTGGGGCCAGCCGGGTTGGCATATGTTTCAGCATGATATGAAGGCTTGGGTTCCCTGGCTTCACTTTTTTGGCGTGGAGCTGATAAAACCTGGCTGTGTATTGTTTCACTGGACACCAATCATGGGCAACGGGAACTGCCCATTTTAACTCTCTGTGGGAAGGAAGCCCAGACCCTGTTCACAATAGTACTATTGTCATGTTACAAACTATTCTGAACAGCTTGACAGCTTTAGGGAGGGGGAAAGGGGGTCGCTTTGCTAATTGGTGCTCCAAGGAAAGATGGGAAAATATCTCGAGTTGATGTATTTACACTGTTCTTCCATATAGGCTACCAGTTTTTAGTAAAAAAACAAAACAAAACACAACAGCGCCATTCTTGAACAGCTGCCCAGTAAGGCTTTTAAAGTATATTGATCATTTTATACATACACACACACACACACACACACACACATATAAACTATAATAACCAATTACAATAATCATAAAAGGACACAGGGCATAAGGATTTTGTGAGTGGAGCAAAGTTCCATTAATAGACTTATAATTAAATGTAGATTAACCTTTAAATGTTTATACTCTGGTTTTGCCGTTGTATCACCTACAGAAGGACCCATAGACCTGTTAAACACAAATATTGTTGCGAAGTTCTGAATCTATAGCTGTACAACATTCATTATGTTCTTACGTTGGTCTTTTATCTCCCAGCTCTTCAGTTTCATGTTAAAATGTTGAATACTGATTGTTGCTTCTTGCATAAATAAGTGAAAACAATAAAATATTTGTGGTAGAGGGAATGGTCCTCTGGAGTTGGCTCACACAAGATCCTTATACATATTTTGGGAGAAGCACAGATGTTCAAAGCTATCATCTGATCAAGCCTACATAGATTTACTTGTGTTTAACTGTAATTCATATGATTTTATGCTTAGGTTGTAAGCAGTAGAGCTTGGATAGTCTGTGGCTAATATTCACATGTTTCACATCCACTCCGTCTGTTTGGTTTAAACTGGGGTGGCTAACCTGGATCCTGCTAGATTTTGTTAAACTCTAGTTGCCATTAGCCTCATGGTCCATTAGCATGGCCAGTGGTGATGGGAACTGTAGTCCAACAACATCCACAGGTTAGTCACCCATATTTTAGAGGGTTAGAAAGAGTAAGCCATGGTCAAAGTACAGTTTCTGCTCAAATTATTGAGAAAATATATTAATGCTGTATTTCATAATGGTAATTCATTGAATGCCCATTCTTCCTTTTACAGCAGGGTAGATTATATTTAAGTCAAGATTAATGGATAGATTCTGATGTTAAAATCCAGTCTCTGAACCTGCCGTTCCCTGGAGGCATATAGTGCATTAGTTTAAACCAATATGCAGCTTATCATAGATACTGTGACACAGTCTTAAATGATGGTTTGCTGTGCATTGTTACTGCTTTCTCTCCTAATAAAATCACTATTTTGTATTCTTGATCATTACAATATTAAATAGAAATGTAATCAAATTATTGCACATTTAGATACAGATAGCTCTTAAGTAATTGCCCACTGTAAAATTTTTGATCCCCCCCCCCCAAATAAGGTCTTCTGTCAGTGTGCATATTCAATAAAATAGAATACTTGTGTGGCTTGGATTAGTTGAAGCAAAATCTCTTCAAGTCTTCTTTTTAATCCTCATTTTTTACCTATTTTAAACTCTTCAAGCCATTTCCCCCCTTCTCTCTCTCTCTCTCTCTCTCTCTCTCTCTCTCTCACACACACACACACACACACTTCTGCCTTATGTGAAGACCAGTGACTGCCCTACCAATGTCTGAGCCATGGGAGAAGTTTCCTCTTCACAGAGCAGTCTTCACCTCTACCTAGGCTCTTGTGGGGGAAATCAGCCAAGCTCACCCGGATGGGACGTTGGGCAAGAAAAAGTCACTGAGCTTCTTCTATGGCAGCAGTCGGGAACCTCTAGCCCAGGTATGGCCAAACTCGCCCCTCCAGATGTTTTGGGACTACAATTCCCATCATCCCTGACCACTGGTCCTGTTAGCTAGGGATGATGGGAGTTGTAGTCACAAAACATCTGGAGGGCCAAGTTTGGCCATGCCTGCTCTAGCCCTAAGCTTAATTCGGCACACTACATCTAATTTGGCTCATGAGGCTGTTTTGGGCAGCCACACCCACCTGCTCAACATATAAAGGTAGAGCTGGGCGAAAACTTTATATTTGACTTTCTTGAGTGATTTTTCATTTTGTTTAATAATTTAATGTAGGTATTAACTTTGAGTTTTTTCCACCTTTAAAATTTTAAGTGCTATAGAAATGAAAATGTTGTTGTTGTTGTTGTTGTTGTTAGGAAGTTTACAGCTGACCAGCAGCACCTGAAAAGCCTTGTACACAGCTCTTTGCATCATGTCAGGGCTTGTAAAATGCAGGGATGTGTATGGAATGGGTCAGCTGATGTCACTTTGACGTTAAGTGACTGACAGGTGTGGCAGCCCCACCCAACTGCAAAACTTAGCCCATGGGGCAGGGGTAAGGATCCAGTTCCCCACACCTGTTCTATAGACCTTAGATATCATTGTTTCCTTGAATGAAGGAGTAGTTCCTACTGCCTTGTAAAAGTTATTTATTGAAAAGGACCTATATTGAAAAAATCAAAATTGGGCCCTATGGTCCTTGATATTTATTGTTGTATCTTTATGGCCACCCCAGTATGTCTTGTGAGGTGTCCCCCAACTCTCTGTACCAGATTTGGGGTGCCTGGGTGAGGAGAGGGAGGGGAACTTCTGTTATGTAAGTGGAAGTTATTGCATGAACAGGATGACTTTCTTGGATTGCAACCCTTAGTATCCAGTTTCTTTTGTACCATTCTTAAGCAAAGTCAGCTGCGGGCGGTCATGAAATAGATTTGTTAGATCCATTTCAGTGTGGTTTCCGACCTGTTTATGGGGTAGGAGCAGCCTTGATTCTGCTGGACCTGTCAGCAGCTTTCAGTATCATTGGTCATGGTATCTTTTTGTGTTAGCTTGACAGGTTGGGCTTTGGTAGCACAGGTTTGGTTTTTTTCTTCTGCCTTTAGTCCTTACTGACAAAGCAGGCTCAGTTGGTAGCATTGGCAATCTCCTTCACCTCATGGCCTTTAACTTATGGGATGGTGCAAGTGTCTACAGTGTTTTGGAAGGTGACTAACAAATCTATTAAATGAAAACAATTTATATTTCAATGTTTTTTGTAACCTTGTGTGCATCTTTTGTTTTTTTTTAGGATGCAGTCCTAAAATCACTTATAGTCATGTGATTCATATTAATTAAATCAATATAACTACTTGCTAATTTGTTATTTCAGGTTGCAAATTGGTTAATAGAGATAATAATGTAAGGCATTGGATCAGGTTCTGTGGTTATAAAACCTATTGTAATAACAGAAGTTTATTCTGAAAAGGAACTGTGAAAGATACTGGAATATTTTTACTGCCACCTCCCCCCTCACAAATATGTGTCAAGTAGCTACATCTTAATATGTTCTGATTTTTATCTGACACCAGCGTCTATTAATGGGACTCCATTTGTACTGCCATTGCACCTGTTATGGATTTTGAATTATCTCACAGCCCGTGGGACTAAAATGAAGAAGTACCAGGTGTCAGGCTTGTATCTTAATTGAGACTCAGTGTAAACAATATAAAGTTAGTAATACGGTTGTAGGAATGGATTGCAGCCCAGCAGTTGAGTTGGTTACAAACAGTTGGTTTACAACTTTCATTCATGGATGGTAACAAACCCTGCCTGAAGGATTTAGCTATTTAGCCTGATGAAACAAAACAGAACTACACTTGTCATTGCTGTATGAAGTTAGGTTATTCTTAGAATTCATCTCAAAACTTAGGTTCTTGCTAATACTACAGTGAATAATTTTCTGACAAATTTCTCTGGGAGGCAAAAATTAAAATTCGTTTAGGAGCCCTAATGCCCCCTGGGCTCAATCAGCTTCTTCCCAGGTAAGTGTGCATAATATTTGCATTTCTAAAACAATCACAGAAGTATTGTGTGTGGGTTTTAAAAAAAATAAAGATAGGATTTTGGTTTGCTTCCAAATTTGTTAAATTTAGTATTGCAACTATTTCAGCATCTATTCAGTCAATAAGATTCCTGAAGCTGAAAATGAATAATTAAACACTTAGCAAAAATGAAATAGCCAGGGTATCTGCTTTCGAGTATAATAGTGCAGTTATGCATATATCTACTAAGAGGTCCCATTAAATTTAATTAGACTTATCCTGAGGTGTGTATGTATAGGATTGCAGCCTGTGCATGTATAATTTAGTATTGTTTTAAATTTTAAAAAAAGTTACCTTTTGTTTGGATCTAAACGATTTCCTCTTGTATATTTTATCATTGCATTTTGGATTTTAAATTGTATTCGAATTAATTTTATGAAGAAGGTTTTAGAAATGTCTAAAACAAATAAAATTTGGTGTATAACACTTGTATGGAAAAGAAGTCGATGAGGGGAAGCAGAGGATAGAAAGAAAGATGTGAATTATTACAAGCATTGTTTAACAAGTTACTCCTTTCACAAGTTGCTATTATACCCAAACTCAGAGCCAGTCGTACTATTAGACAGAGTGAGGCAACCATCTCACCTGATTTTGGATATCATGAAAGGGCAGCAAATTGTTAGTTTAATTAATTTAGGCCCCTATTGTTGTATTTTTACTGCTATGGAAAGAGTGTAGTCCTTTGGTGATTTTCTACCTCAGGGGCCAAAGTAATTTGATTGGATATTGTGTACATTGATGCAGGGGAGGGGGGAGTAATAACTGCTTCTCCACATCAGGCAGCAAAATATTTTGGGTCAGTCCCACTTCTGGAAGATACTCAGGAACTGGAAGAACTTTGGAAAAGAAAATGTCACTGGTTGGAAGTGGTTCCTGAAAATTCCTCTGTTATTTTCCTCCTGGTCATCCTTATATGCCAGCCCCTGCTTTTTAAAATGTATAGCATGGGTGGTATTGTTGAGGGTGTTTTCAGCCCGTCTTGTGCTTGTAGCAGACAATAAACCAATGCAGTACTTTAAATTATATGCAGTCCAACACTATAAATATGCTTCTTCCCTATCAGCTGATAAACAGGCCTTTCTATACCAGCTACAAGCTAAAAGAGCATCCCAAAACAGCACACAAAGTCAAGCTCTGAACTTAAGGTCACAAGACAGATGGCTTTTAGAATCTCTAATGCTACCCACTTCGTTGTTCAGGTTGTAGTATGTGAAGTGTGTGGAATAAGGATAAGATTGACTTTGGCTACCTTAATATGTACTTCAAGGCCATGCTGTTTTGGTGATTAAATGTAGGTTTTTCAGTATGCAAGGGTTTTGTAGGACCAACACAGAGTGCCCAGAAACTTACCGGTACTCTTATGAGTGGAGAACCTGAAAATTTATTGCCCGTTTTTTCCTGAATGCTAGAAAGGAAGCATTGTATTTTGTCTTCTCTTAGATAAGCTTTCCAAAGCATTTTCGCTCTGTAAGAGAAGGTGGTCAGCAACTCCCAAGATGCTGTGTACATCTTCTTTGGAGCTCAAGGTGCAAACACAATCACATCAAAGGCATTAACTTTTACAGGACATTGGCCTTTCAGATATGTTTGTGGGAGGGAAGGTATTAGTTTGTTTTTGTTTTATCATGCATTTTGTGTTTTCATGTTGTGAACCGCCCTATCGTCTTCTGAGTGAAGGGGAGGATAGAAATTTAATAAATAATACCAATACTAATAATAACTTCACTTCTGTCCTATTTGTGTATATGTACTACATATATATATATAATAAACCTAAAAGGTTTCATTTAGAGACCTCTGAAACGGGAGCATTTTAAAAGTAGGTAGGTGTCTCCACCCTGCTTTTCATAAAGTGTTTTACCCATTCAAACAGACTTTTAAAAACAGCTTGTTTTGATAGCAGGCTGTTCTCCTGTGGGCCTTCAGCCTTTGCTTCCTGGCAGCACCTTTGGTGCGAAAAGAGAGTGCTCAATTGGGAGACTATCAGTGCCAGCATGCATAGAGTGATAAGTTAACACACCACTGGGAATTTCTGGGGCCCACCAAGATACTTCACTTCTAATGTGCTAACAAGCTCATTTTTCTACCTCTTGCCTCTTCAGTTATTTTTTTTTCTCAGAAGAGCTTAGAAGTTGAGTGCATCAGGCATAATGAAAAGCTCTGTAGGAGGGAGAAGCAATAACCCAATTTTTCCCTTTTCAGCCAAATAGAAAATTAGTTTCTGGTAATACACAAAGGCCAGTATTTTTTGTGCAAGGGGCACTGCTGTGAATCAAAGGACTCTATTAACTGCAGAAAATTCAGCAGCTGTGAATCTCCCCCAATGGAAAAAAGTGCTTTTCAACAAGTTGTGAGATATGTAGTATTATTTAGACTTCAACCATCAGTTTCATCCTCTACCACTTATATACAGCCTCTTAAAAACTGTGCTATATTACTCTCCTGTGTTAAGGCTCAATCTTGTGTATGTCCCACAACCTAAGAACCTTCACAACAAAAGGGTTTTCTATTCCTCCGTGTCCTAATGTTGCTATTTATGGTGTTTTCAAAAGCAATTTTTGGACTGCAACCCTGTTTTAAGGGGACAGATGAGCATAAGCAATGAATCTTATGAAGATCTATAATAGAAGTAGTTTGGGTTTGGATACCTATTGTAAGTCAAAGCTGCTTTCTTTCTTTCTTTCTTTCTTTCTTTCTTTCTTTCCACACTTGCATCCTAGGTGTGAAAATGATTGTCACTGCACAGTCCACTTAATTACTGAAATACAATGAACAAAAGTGTGGGTTTAGTATGTTTTCTTCTTCTTTAAAATATAATCATGAGAGAATCTTTATTAGTTTTAATATTTTGTACATCAGTAAGACCTAAAATGTTTATACTATTCCTTACAACCCATTGTTAGTTCCCCCATTCCAAAGATGTCAAGGCTTTTCAAATGGGGTATATGAATCAAAGAAGGGTATTTTTCATGATGGAAAAGGGAGGAATTGCTCATTTGATTGCAAAAAAGGTTAATGGTAGGAAGAATATTTGGCTTTGGTGCATAAGAAAGAGTTGATATGTAATGAATGAGTACGCTGCATTATTGGGGATGATTTGCTTTAAGCCAAGGGGGCTCAAATTGTAAAAATTCATGGACTCATTTCCAAAGTCACAAGTCTGTGAGGGGGGCAGGGAGAGAAGCAAGGTAAGATAGGGTAGCTACCCATCTTAGAGACGCTCTCTATCTGTGCACAAACATCTCTGACCTTTTCCCGAAAGCTAGCACAGGTGTTTAGTGCTCATGCATGCTTTCTTCATATCACCAGGAAATGTCCCTAACAAAGAAAAGGGTGGGGTAGAGTGCAGATGTTAGCCCCTACCCACTGGGATTTGTGAGCAGAGAGGAATTATGTTCTGCAGGTGAACAGGCATGTCTTCCTGCAGCCAGATTTTCCCATCTTCCTTTCAAGTGCCTTTTAGTGATGAAAGGAAGTTGCCCCTTTGCTGCCAAAGCATGCTGCCCATCCATCAGCTGAATTTATTATTATTATTATTATTATTATTATTATTATTATTATTATTATTTAAGGGCCTTTGTCAAGGATTGGGTGCATGTGCTCAAGGTCCAGTTTCCCCTTCCTGCTGCCACTGATGCCGGACATCCTTATGGAGTGAAAGTGGATTGCTGTCTCCTCCCCCAAGGCGAACAGAAATTGTGTTCCATGGTTCTTGAACACGTGTGTGTACACACACCTGATAATTTCCAGCAAGGGGAGGCTCAGCCCCTCCTCCTCTAAAGAAATACATTTGAATGACATTAGAAGACATTGCTTCAATAGAAATAGCCGAAAGAGCTGCATGCAAAAAAATAAATAAATCCTGCTTTTAGAAAGATTAATAATCCAATGAGTACAGCAAGACAACTTCTACAAATTGTATGAGGAAAGTAACTGATTTCGAATCCCACTAAATCAGCCTATGACACAAAGTCAGCGTGGTATTTTTTTCTTGATAATTGTATGTTGCTGCCTGCTGTTCTACATTTTGACAACCATTTCCATAGTTGCTTTCATGAACAGCAGAAATATTCTCTCCCTTTCTCACTCTCTCTGTGCTAACGGTAAAATCAGGCCCTCTGGAACAAGAAGCCTGGAGAGGGTTCTTCAAAAGCAACAACACTTCAAGATACTGGTCTCTTGTCAATATTATCAGCAAAAGAGGATGTAGGGGGAAAGGAAGAAGTACAATGCTTTGCTGTCGGTGTCCCGCAGACACTTTCTTAGCTGGTACAGGGATGCTATGGCCATTTTGCAAATATACCTACTTGTTTCAATTGCATAATTGACCAGTTATTTTTCCTAATACACAGATTTAGCTAGGTGTTTATCTGAACAGTTTAATTTGTTTGAGAATTATGGGGAAAGCTGTTTTTAAGTGAAAATCAATATGGACTTTTTGTTCTGAATCTCTTTTTTTTAAGTACTAAGTTTTAGTTATTAAAACCCTGTTGGGTGCTTTTCTGGGGATTTTAATTTGTAACATGTATTTACTGAAAACTTGCTTCTCTCATACATCCTCCAATCATTGCATGTTATCTTATAAGCAAGGGTTTAAAAAACCCTTCATAAAAAAACAACCCCCCTTGTTTATGAGATAACATGCAATCCATTTGAGGAAGTATGAGAAACATGGTCACTTGTTTTAATTACTTCTCTTCCTTTGACCAGAGGTGCATCCAGAAGGTTTTTCACATTTCATTTCTGTGTAATTACTATCGAAGTGTTATCTTTGATAGTGGAAGTTGCTTCCAGCAAGAACCATGACCATCATTGGGATTGGAGATATGCCTTTCCAGCATTTTTATTCAGCTGCTCTTGTATGAGCAATGGGAAGTTGAATAATACCTGTTAAAGTCTTCTGCATAAGCTGAAGATGCTGTTCTAGTTTCTGCTGTGACTGATCTCCATTGGACAGTGGGTGTGGCTTAGCCCTTCCAGAACCTATATAAGAGTTCACTGCCTTTTGGGCAGCTTCAGATGGGTGATATATTAGGTTATTAGTCATATAGGAAGAACTTCTGGGGAACCTTGAACTCTTTCAAACTCAATAAAGAGTTTTAACTAATGTATTCTAGGTTCAAGAGGATGGGTAGATCAGTACAGAAAGATGGTGTGATACTGCACATTCAAGTGAGAGATAAGAATTTAGGGTGGGGTATTGGGATCCTTCGAACATATTCATTTAAAATATTGTATAATTACAGAGGGTCTCTCTTAGATGTCTCTTTGAAGACATCTGAAGACAGCCCTGTTTAGGGAAGTTTTTAATGTTTGATCTTTTACTGTGTTTTAAATATCCTGCTGGAAGCCGCCCAAAATTATTTATTATTATTATATTTATTTATATATTTGCCTTCAGAATAGGTAGGGATAAAGCTCTGAATTAGAATCATAAAATTAATATATGCATAAATAGATTGGTTAAAAGGAAACAATGTGGTTGTGTCACTGATCAGAATGTCATGCTGGTTGCTTTATTTTGAACTTTAAATTGATCCTTAACTTTTGGATAAAATTAGCTATGAGGAAAGAGCTCGATATCTGCAAACAATTGTCCAGCACCATCTTGATCCTTCAACTTTTGAGGACTATGCAGCTCAGGTTTTCTGTCCAGCACCTTGCCACCATTTGCCCTCTGAAACCGGTAAGAATGCAATAAATAACCTAGATTTCTGTTTGATAACACTTAAAATGCAGTATTTCTAGTCAAACTACAGATATTAAAAAATAATACTATTTAGATTTCCATGCTTAGGAAGCTGCATGTTGGGCAAATATAATTGTATCCTTCGTCAATCAAATTAGAGCCCTCACATACAACTACTCAGTTGTTGATCTATAATAAACCATCATTTTATTTATGAATATTCCTAGAAACCTTTGTTTCCTCAGTCTAAAGACTGGTCTTTAAGCCTAGTTGATGCACTTTATCTTCAAGAAAGGTTGATTTTAGTCTACATTTGGGAACCATGAAAGCTTTGCTGTTATCATCCACTTTCTAATTTTAAACTATGAATGGTTACATAGTCATTTTCCCCTATAATTTTTTTAATCTTCTATATACAATGCTGCATTTTCAGTTACTAATGAAACAATCCCACAGGGAGCAATCCTATGCACAAGAAGATAGCATAAAAGCAAGTCGGTGTAAGTTAAGCCGATGTAAAGTTACAGCAGATCCAAATGCCATTCAACAGAAGACAGTAGGAAAACCATTGTGTTTTATGCCAGGTTGCAAAGTCACATGACAGAGCTGAACAGACTAAGGATTTGGAGCTCTCTGGTCCAACCCCCACAATGCCCCTTATATCAGCCTCGGCTCAGCCAAAGTCATCTCAGCTGTTTGAGCCCCAACTGAGCCAGGATGAGCGAGTAATGACAGCATATCTTCTGCTGAGCCAGGGTTGGGGGCTTATTGCCAGCTGAGCCTGTCTGAACTGGGAAGCAGCCAGCTGAGCCAGAGATCTGCCGTACCTGAAGCTGCTCATCCCAATGACTCTTGCCATAGGATTGCCCCCTAAGAATCTAGAATAATCACCGAAGGTATCTAGAATAACTCAAGGCCTACCTGTACAAATAATTTCTTGAACTCCTGATGATTATATCATTTATTTTATTTCCCCTCTTTAGATCATTAAATATCAGTTCTGTTTATCAGAAGGTAAGACAAAGTGTCCAAAAAAAACCCTCTGTTCTTATTAATCTTTTACTAAAGCTCTAAGCTTGTAACCACGTTGTATGCAAACTTTCCTGATTGCCCTTATTTTCTACCATTAAAAGAAAGAGAAATTCACACTGATTGAGAAATTCCCACTACATTTTTTTCCAAGTTTTAGTCTTTACTAACCCCAGGTCTGCATGAAACACTAACACTGTGGTTCTGGGATTAAGGTAACTAATGGGAGAGACATCTGTTGAGCTAGTAACACTCGATTGTGTCTGACCTTTTGTTTCTCAG